>NC_092337.1:448373333-448692500 GCF_046630445.1 Rutidosis leptorrhynchoides | reverse complement strand
AAGTCGTTTTCACTGCAGCACTGTAGCAAAATACGGTTTCACTGTAGCAAAATAGTGTTTTACTGTAGCAAATAGTGTTTTACTGTAGCAAAGTAATTTTTACTGTAGCAACTAGGGTTTTACTGTAGGAAAGTCGTTTTTACTTGTACATATATATATATATATATATATATACACACATACATATAATTGTTCATGAATCGTTGAGAGTAGTCAAAGGTAATTGTATATATGAAACAGTTCTAAAATTTTGAGACTCAATCTAACAGACTTTGTTTAACGTGCCAAAATAATAAATTGTATAGAGAATTGGTTTAAATTAGTCAAAATTTTCCGGGTCATCACAGTACCTCCCCGTTAAAGAAAATTTCGTCCCGAAATTTTGAGTAGTACCTGTTTCATGAGCGATATCAGTGAACAAATGTGGATACTTTTGCTTCATTTGATCTTCACGTTCCCAAGTAAACTCGGGTCCTCGTCTTGCGTTCCAACGAACTCTAACTATCGGTATTTTGCTTTGTTTAAATTGTTTGACCTCACGGTCCATGATTTCAACAGGTTCTTCGACAAAATGGAATTTATCATTAATTCGTATTTCGTCAAGAGGAATTACGACATCCTCTTCAGCTAAACATTTCTTCAAATTTGACACGTGAAATGTGTCGTGAACACTACTAAGTTCTTGCGGTAGCTTTAATCGATAAGCAACTGCTCCAATTCTTTCGGTGATTTCAAAGGGTCCTACGTACCTAGGACTTAGCTTTCCTCGTTTACCGAATCGTACAACGCCTTTCCAGGTTGACACTTTCAACATGACTTTGTTGCCCACTTGAAATTCTAGCGGTTTTCTTCTTACATCAGCATAACTCTTTTGCCGACTCATGGCCGTTTTCAATCGCTGTTGTATTTGAATGATCTTTTCGGTGGTTTCGTGAATAATTTCTGGTCCAGTAAGTTGTCTTTCTCCTACTTCACTCCAACAGATAGGAGATCTGCACTTTCTACCGTAAAGTGCTTCAAATGGTGCTGCGTTGATGCTCGTATGATAGCTGTTATTGTATGAAAATTCTGCCAACGGTAAGTGTCGATCCCAACTGGTTCCAAAGTCAATCACGCATTCCCATAACATGTCTTCCAATGTTTGTATTATTCTTTCACTTTGACCATCTGTCTGTGGGTGATAAGCGGTGCTCATATCTAATCGAGTTCCCAATGCTTTTTATAATGATTTCCAAAAACGTGATGTGAATCGGGTGTCGCGATCAGATATGATGGAGATGGGTACACCATGCCTGGAAACTACTTCCTTCAAATATAGGCGTGCTAATTTCTCCATACTATCTGTCTCCTTTATTGGTAGGAAGTGAGCTGATTTAGTTAGACGATCAACTATCACCCAAATAGTATCATGACTACTTGCAGTCCTTGGCAATTTCGTAATGAAATCCATGGTTATTCTTTCCCATTTCCACTGTGGAATTTCTGGTTGTTGCAGTAATCCTGACGGCTTTTGGTGCTCAGCTTTAACCTTTGCACACGTCAAACATTTGCTTACATAAGTAGTAATTTCTGTCTTCATATTAGGCCACCAATAGAACTTCTTGAGATCGTGGTACATTTTCCCATTTCCTGGGTGAATTGAGTACCTCGTTTTGTGTGCTTCATCTAGTACTAGTTGCCTTAGGTTACCATGTCTTGGTACCCATATCCTACCAGCAAAATACAGGGTTCCATCGGCTTTTACTTCAAGTTGTTTTTCTAACCCTTTGCTCATTTCACCTTTTTCATTTTCTTCTTTTAAAGCTTCTAACTGTGCTGCTTGAATTTGCTTTGTGAGATCAGTACGAATTGTAATATTCAAAGCTCGGACCCTAAGAGGTTTTACTCTTTCTTTTCGACCTAGGGCATCAGCTACAACATTAGCTTTTTCGGGGTGGTAACGGATTTCACAATCGTAATCGTTTAACAACTCTACCCAGCGACGTTGCCTCATATTGAGTTGTTTTTGGTCAAAAATATGCTGAAGACTCTTATGGTCGGTGTACACTGTACACTTGGTGCCATATAGATAGTGTCTCCATATTTTGAGTGCAAAAACTACTGCTCCAAGTTCCAAATCGTGCGTCGTATAGTTCTTTTCATGAATTTTTAGTTGTCGTGAGGCATATGCGATAACTTTTGTGCGTTGCATTAATACACATCCTAAACCTTGGAGCGAAGCGTCACAATAGATCACGAAATCATCATTTCCTTCCGGTAATGACAAAATGGGTGCAGACGTTAACTTCTTCTTTAATAACTGGAATGAGGATTCCTGTTCCGTGGACCAATCATACTTCTTTCCCTTTTGAGTCAATGCAGTTAAGGGCTTGGCGATTCTAGAGAAATCTTGAATGAATCTTCGGTAGTAACCAGCAAGACCTAAGAATTGGCGAATTTGTGTTGGAGTCTTCGGGATTTCCCATTTACTAATGGCTTCGATCTTGGCGGGGTCAACTTTAATTCCATGTTTACTGACAACATGGCCCAAAAATTGTACTTCTTGTAACCAGAAATCACACTTCAAAAATTTTGAGTACAATTCTTCTTTCTTGAGTATCTCTAGTACCAGTCTTAAGTGTTGCTCATGTTCTTCCTTGTTCTTCGAGTAAATCAATATGTCGTCGATAAAAACAATGACAAATTTATCTAAATACGGTCTACAGATGCGATTCATTAGATCCATGAATACTGCTGGAGCATTAGTTAATCCAAAAGGCATGACTAAAAATTCATAGTGACCGTAACGGGTTCTGAACGCTGTTTTAGGAATATCTTCTTCCTTCACTCTCAGCTGATGATATCCGGAGCGTAGATCAATCTTAGAATAAACACTTGATCCTTGCAATTGATCAAACAAATCATCAATCCTCGGTAATGGGTACCGATTCTTGATCGTTAATTTGTTTAATTCTCGGTAATCTATGCACATTCTCATAGATCCATCCTTCTTCTTGACGAACAGAATAGGAGCACCCCAAGGTGAAAAACTAGGACGAATAAATCCACGGTCCGATAATTCTTGCAACTGGTCTTGTAATTCTTGCATTTCTGAAGGTGCAAGTCTATATGGAGATCGGGCTACAGGTGCAGCTCCTGGTATGAGATCAATCTGGAATTCTACACATCTGTATGGAGGTAGCCCCGGTAATTCTTCTGGAAATACTCCGGGATATTCTCTTACAACCGGCATGTCATCAATGCTTCTTTCTTCAGTATCGATCTTCTTTACGTGTGCCAGAATAGCATAACAACCTTTTCTTATAAGTTTCTGGGCCTTCATACAGCTGATAAAGTTCAGTTTTGAGTTGTTCTTCTCCCCATAAATCATTAATGACGTTTCATCCTTACGAGGGATGCGGATTGCTTTCTCAGCTCAAACAACTTCCGCTCTTATTTTGGACATCCAGTCCATGCCAACGATTACATCAAAACTTCCTAATTCTACGGGTATCAAATCAATTTTGAAGGTTTCACCAGCGAGATTCATTTCGCAACCATGGCAAATTTTATCGGCTTTTATCAGTTTACCATTAGCTAAATCAATAGTATATTTATCGTCTAGAGGTAATGATGCACATTTTAGTTTAAAACTAAAGTCTTTACACATATAACTTCTATCAGCACCCGTATCAAACATAATAGAAGCTAGTTGATTATTAACGGTAAACGTACCCGTGACAAGATTAGGATCCTCACGTGCTTTACTGGCACTAACATTAAATGCCCTCCCACGTGTGGGTTCTTTGTTCTTCTCCTTATCAGGGCATTGATTTATAAAGTGACCAGAGTTCCCGCATCCATAACATTTCTTGGCATCGGTCGATTTTGTCTTTACTTCAGAAACGGTGGCATAACAATCTTTCGCCACATGTCCTTTCTTGTTGCACTTATCACAGACCACTTGGCAATAGCCTACATGATGTGTGTAACATCTTTTGCAGAACGGATGGGGTCCCTTATAGTTTGGACTTGCAGTTGCCCCATCTTGTTTACCTTTAAAAGTTTCTTGTTTCTTCAGGTGAGTACTTTTACCCTTATAGTCTTCCAATTTCCTCTTTCCTTCAGTTGTCTTGACTTCGGTAATTGGTGCCTTAATCGAACTCTCTGTGATCTGGTCCATGAGTTGGTGTGCCATTGTCATGGCTTCCTGCATCGTATTCGGTTTGGACGATGTAACATTTCCTTTGATATTGATCGATAAACCGTCAATATACATTTCTATCTTTCGTTTCTCATTTGGCACCAATTCGAGACACAACAAGGCTAGTTCCATGAAACGCTTTTCATAGTTATTGAGATTCGCGCCGATAACCTTCAGATTACGTAACTCAGATTCCATTTTTCTGATCTCGTTTCGAGGACAGTACTCCTCGATTAGCATCTTTTTCAGTTCTTCCCAAGAGATATCATATGCCGTATCTATTCCTTCTGCTTTAGCATAATTGTTCCACCAAGTAAGTGCACCGTCTTGCAACGTACACGAAGCATACTTTGACTTGTCTCCGTTCGCACAATTACTGATTTTGAAAACGGACTCCATCTTTTCAAACCATCGGGTTAAACCGACTGGTCCCTCGGTTCCACTAAACGTCTGTGGTTTGCATCCTTGAAAAGTTTTGTATGAGCATCCGTTTCGTGAGTTTGTGTTTACGGCTGCTGCTTTGGCTGCTGCTTCGGCTGTTGCTTTTGCTGCCTCGGCTGCAACAATTCTTTCATTCACACGTTTCTCGACTAGTTGCTCAAACTCAGCATCCGACATTTGAGACATGTTTCTTCAATAAACACAACAGATATAATTTAATCATATAGAATATTATAGGTAAAATGAGTTGTCAATAGTTAATCGTAGCATATTAATAATATGAACCGATTATTATAAAAGCCTTTTCTTCTTATTAGCATTTTATAATTATTTCTAGGGTATTACCTACCCGTTAAGTTCATACATAATAGCTAGTACAAGGAATTAACTACTAAAATCCTAATAATATTCCACTATGAAAAATTATAGCGAGTTACTACATTATTATGTAATAATAATAATAATAAGTAGTAATAATACAAATAATCATTCCATGCATTTATTATTAATAAACCAAAATAATACAATACCATACAATACTGATATTTTATATATGCTTATTTTACATAACAAGATAGAGTAGCACACATAAGCAATAAAATAGTGCATGGAAGATTTATGGTTGCGAGGTCGTTTATTCAGAACTATCAGAAACTTCTTCCCATTTGGTTCTCTCAGCCAATTGTTTGTGTGCACATGGTCCGACAGACATTCTGGCAGTGTATTTTATTTTTGGTTGGGGTTTTGAGGTACCCGTTGCCTCAGTGGGTTTAATACAATAAGGGTGGTTACGGATCGAATGGTCATGTTCCTTTTTAATAATTAAGGACTTTTTATTATTGTGGTTGTTTTTATTATCTATAGCAAGTTGGAATTTCTCCTTAGTGATCTCTTTTATTTCATTAGCGAAATCCTCCTCCTTACTGATCTCGTCTGATGACGAACTGTCTGAGTCATGTGTAGGAGAATATGATGACGAACTGCGAGAATATGTACCGGTGGTCATGAACCGAAATCTGCCAGGCGTAATCGGCACAACCCGCCCGTCGGCGGTATATCTGGACCAATGTCCATATTTGTTTAGAAATGGACGATCCTCGTTTACTCCAGGGATCATGGGTCTATGCCAACGATACTGTGGCTCCGGAAAACTAAAGCTGGGTGGAGCTGGAACCTCCTCTGGGTTTATCGGGAGTTGAGATTCCCCGGCTAACACAATTTCTTCTTTAATAGGTATTGGAACGCCCTTTTCAGTTGTGGATAGAATAGATTCAGTGTCCGATTCCGAGTCGTACAAAATGAAAGGATTAGAAGAAGTCATCTATCACATAATTGAAACAACAATTACGTTAGCACATAAATATATCACATATAATGTTTTTGACCAAATGATAAGCAAAAATCAGTAAAAACATATATGGTCATAGTCCAGACTCACTAATGCATCCTAACAGTTACCAGTTAAACACACTAATGTAATTTCTGGTTCCTTATGACCTCAGGCTCGGATACCAACTGTAACGACCTGTCAAAATCGCTATTGATGCGGCACGTTAATCATTGATTCCACAGTGAGGTTTTGACCTCTATATGATACGTTTTGATAATTTATTGCATTCATTAAAATAAGTGACTTTCTAAACATAGAAAGTTATAAACATGTGGGCAAGTGCTTAGGTATAAGCAAAACCCCGAAATACATAAGTCTTTAATTTACAGGTTGACATCACAGTCCAATTGTTTATTACACAACGCAGTTTTATTTTGAATGCAATAAACTTTGTACAAAGCATGAGAGACTCCATGCAGGCAACAAGCACATCACAGCGGAAGCATTCTAAGGACCTGAGAATAAAACATGCTAAAAAGTCAACACGAATGTTGGTGAGTTATAGGTTTAATTGCTCGAGTCATAAACATATATAAAGATAGACCACAAGATTTCATCAAAAGTTTATCACTAGATTCTACGTAACAGAGCACCCTGGTAACTAAACTTAATGCTATAGTGATAATTACCCCATTCGTTTTAATACACGCAAACCAACGTGTCTTAAACTCAAATAACATACGTCCATTAAAAGGCTAACGCTCTAGCTCGGACGGGGATGTCAAGCCCTATGGATCCATATACAATTATTCGCGCCCACCAGTCCATATCCTATGTACTGGCAGATACTAGTTACCAAAGCTAAGGGATTTTCGGTTTAACTCAGTGTAGAATTTAGTATGTACTTGTGTCTTATCGCGTTTAAAATAAATTGCATGTATTCTCAGCCCAAAAATATTTAAAGTATTTAAAAAGGGAGACTATAAACTCACAGTTCAATATTGCGATTCAATATTGTAGGCAAATTGCGTAGACGTAATGATGGTAGACGACTGTATGGTTGGCCTTGGATTCAAGAACAATACCCCGAATAATACCTAATATTTCCTTAGCTTAAAGCGGTTTGAAACCCGAATTAAAAACACCCTCGTATATACCTTATTATTATTAAACTTAAATTTAAAATTATAATTATAATATAAATATAAATATTGAGAGTTAATGTGAAAAACTTCGTCGAACCAACTGCGTATTTATATTACTTTTCGATTTACTGTAGCTCATGCGATCGCATGAGTTTTCAGTGTTTTTGCCATGCGATCGCATGGCCGCCTTTTCCGTTTTTGTTTGCTAGTTCGTCGACATCAAATAGTGTTTACTGTAGCAAATAGTGTTTTACTGTAGCAAATACGGTTTCACTGTAGCAAAGTCGTTTTCACTGCAGCACTGTAGCAAAATACGGTTTCACTGTAGCAAAATAGTGTTTTACTGTAGCAAATAGTGTTTTACTGTAGCAAAGTAATTTTTACTGTAGCAACTAGGGTTTTACTGTAGGAAAGTCGTTTTTACTTGTACATATATATATATATATATATATATATATATATATATATATATATATATATACACATACATATATATATATATATATACACACACATACATATAATTGTTCATGAATCGTTGAGAGCAGTCAAAGGTAATTGTATATATGAAACAGTTCTAAAATTTTGAGACTCAATCTAACAGACTTTGTTTAACGTGCCAAAATAATAAATCGTATAGAGAATTGGTTTAAATTAGTCAAAATTTTTCGGGTCATCACAGAATGAAATACCCAAAGGATCGGAGAAGCATCTTAATATTCGGGAAGATGGAACCTGGTATAGGGCTGAAAGGATTTGGGTACCAGAATTTGGAGATATGAGAGAAATGGTACTTAGAGAAGCTCATAAAACCAGATACTCAATACATCCTAGAACGGGGAAGATGTACAAGGATCTCAAGAAACATTTTTGGTGGCCATGTATGAAAGCCGATGTTGCTAAATACGTAGGGGAATGTTTGACGTGTTCTAAGGTCAAAGCGGAGCATCAGAAACCATCAGGTCTACTTCAACAACCCGAAATCCCGGAATGGAAATGGGAAAACATTACCATGGATTTCATCACTAAATTGCCAAGGACTGCAAGTGGTTTTGATACTATTTGGGTAATAGTTGATCGTCTCACCAAATCAGCACACTTCCTGCCAATAAGAGAAGATGACAAGATGGAGAAGTTAGCACGACTGTATTTGAAGGAAGTCGTCTCCAGACATGGAATACCAATCTCTATTATCTCTGATAGGGATGGCAGATTTATTTCAAGATTCTGGCAGACATTACAGCAAGCATTAGGAACTCGTCTAGACATGAGTACTGCCTATCATCCATAAACTGATGGGCAGAGTGAAAGGACGATACAAACGCTTGAAGACATGCTACGAGCATGTGTTATTGATTTCGGAAACAGTTGGGATCGACATCTACCGTTAGCAGAATTTTCCTACAACAATAGCTACCATTCAAGCATTGAGATGGCTCCGTTTGAAGCACTTTATAGTAGAAAGTGCAGGTCTCCGATTTGTTGGAGTGAAGTGGGGGATAGACAGATTACGGGTCCGGAGATAATACAAGAAACTACTGAGAAGATCATCCAAATTCAACAACGGTTGAAATCCGCCCAAAGTCGACAAAAGAGCTACGCCGACATTAAAAGAAAAGATATAGAATTTAAAATTGGAGAGATGGTCATGCTTAAGGTTGCACCTTGGAAAAGTGTTATTCGATTTGGTAAACGAGGGAAATTAAATCCAAGGTATATTGGACCATTCAAGATTATTGATCGTGTCGGACCAGTAGCTTACCGACTTGAGTTACCTCAACAACTCACGGCTATACATAACACTTTCCACGTCTCGAATTTGAAGAAATGTTTTGCTAAAGAAGATCTCACTATTCCGTTGGACGAAATCCAAATCAATGAAAAACTTCAATTCATTGAAGAACCCGTTGAAATAATGGATCGTGAGGTTAAGAGACTTAAACAAAACAAGATGCCGATTGTTAAGGTTTGATGGAATGCTTGTAGAGGACCCGAGTTCACCTGGGAATGAGAATATCAGATGAAGAAGAAGTACCCGCACTTATTTCCAAAAGATAAGCCAACACCTCCAATCGCTTAAAATTTCGGGACGAAATTTATTTAACGGGTAGGTACTGTAGTGACCCGACCTTTTCCGAACCTTTCTATGATTAAATGTTTAATGAAAACTATATTTACATGATTAAATGTTTCCAACATGTTAAGCAATCAAACTTGTTAAGACTTGGTTAATTGAAACGGAAATTTTGTAAACGTCTGATTACCCAGTTTGACCAATGATTCACGAACGCTATAAGTTGTATATGACATGATGATACATAAATGAATAAATATATATGTTTAACATGATATAATGATCATCAAGTATCTCATTAAAAATATTAACAATAAGTTATATACTTAAAAAGGAGACTATTGACGTATGAAACTCGAAACGATACATATAACGATTATCGTTATAACCACGTCTTACTAAATATATATGAAGCATATTAATACATTGTTATATTATATATAACATGATAATATGATAATTAAATATATCATTAAGTGTATTAACAATGAACTACATAAGTAAAAACAAGACTACTAACTTAAGGATTTCGAAACGAGACATATATGTAACGATTATCGTTGTAACGACATTTAAATGTATATATCATATTAAGATATATTAATATATCATAATATCATGATAATATAATAATTTAAAATCTCATTTGATATTATAAACTTTGGGTTAACAACATTTAACAAGATCGTTAACCTAAAGGTCTCAAAACAACACTTACATGTAACGACTAACGATGACTTAACGACTCAGTTAAAATGTATATACATGTAGTGTTTTAATATGTATTCATACACTTTTAAAAGACTTCAAGACACTTATCAAAATACTTCTACTTAACAAAAATGCTTACAATTACATCCTCGTTCAGTTTCATCAACAATTCTACTCGTATGCACCCGTATTCGTACTCGTACAATACACAGCTTTTAGATGTATGTACTATTGGTATATACACTCCAATGATCAGCTCTTAGCAGCCCATGTGAGTCACCTAACACATGTGGGAACCATCATTTGGCAACTAGCATGAAATATCTCATAAAATTACAAAAATATGAGTAATC
Organism: Rutidosis leptorrhynchoides; assembly: GCF_046630445.1. Taxonomy (NCBI): domain Eukaryota; kingdom Viridiplantae; phylum Streptophyta; class Magnoliopsida; order Asterales; family Asteraceae; genus Rutidosis; species Rutidosis leptorrhynchoides. Next base: position 448,682,263 of record NC_092337.1, on the reverse strand, counting down.
ATTCATGACTTATTTACATGAAAACAAAATTACATATCCTTTATATCTAATCCATACACCAACGACCAAAAACACCTACAAACACTTTCATTCTTCAATTTTCTTCATCTAATTGATCTCTCTCAGGTTCTAACTTCAAGTTCTAAGTGTTCTTCATAAATTCTACAAGTTCTAGTTACATAAAATCAAGAATACTTTCAAGTTTGCTAGCTCACTTCCAATCTTGTAAGGTGATCATCCAACCTCAAGAAATCTTTGTTTCTTGCAATAGGTTATCATTCTAATACAAGGTAATAATCATATTCAAACTTTGGTTCAATTTCTATAACTATAACAATCTTATTTCAAGTGATGATCTTACTTGAACTTGTTTTCGTATCATGATTCTGCTTCAAGAACTTCGAGCCATCCAAGGATCCGTTGAAGCTAGATCCATTTTTTTCTTTTCCAGTAGGTTTATCCAAGGAACTTAAGGTATTAATGATGTTCATAACATCATTCGATTCATACATAAAAAGCTATCATATTCGAAGTGATAAACTAGTAATCACTAGAACATAGTTTAGTTAATTCTAAACTTGTTCGCAAATAAAGTTAATCCTTCTAACTACACTTTTAAAATCAACTATACACATGATCTATATCTATATGATATGCTAACTTAATGATTTAAAACCCGGAAACACGATAAACACCATAAAACCGGATTTACGCCGTCGTAGTTACAACCGGGGGCTGTTTTGGTTTGGATAATTAAAAACTATGAAAAACTTTGATTTAAAAGCTATACTTCTGGGAAAATAATTTTTCTTATGAACATGAAACCATATCCAAAAATCATGGTTAAACTCAAAGTGAAAGTATGTTTTTCAAAACAGTCATCAAGATGTCGTTCTTTCGACGGAAATGACTACCTCTTTCAAAAACGACTTGTAACTTGTATTTCTGACTATAAACCTATACCTTTTCTGTTTATTTTCATAAATTCAAGTTCAATACGAAACCGTGGCCGCTTAAATCACTCAAAACGGATTAGAAACGAAGAAATGGCGAGCAAAACAAAATTGGTAAAAACTACTCATTTTAGCTACGTGAAAATTGGTAACAAATCTATTCCAACCATAACTTAATCAACTTGTATTGTATATTATGTAATCTTGAGATACCATAGACACGTATACAATGTTTCGACCTATCATGTCGACACATCTATATATATTTCGGAATAACCATAGACACTTTATATGTGAATGTTGGAGTTAGCGATACAGGGTTGAGGTTGATTCCAAAATATATATAGTTTGAGTTGTGATCAATACTGAGATATGTATACACTGGGTCGTGGATTGATTCAAGATAATATATATCGATTTATTTCTGTATATCTAACTGTGGACAACTAGTTGTAGGTTACTAACGAGGACAGCTGACTTAATAAACTTAAAACATCAAAATGTATTAAAAGTGTTGTAAATATATTTTGAACATACTTTGATATATATGTACATATTTGTTATAGGTTCGTGAATCGACCAGTGGCCAAGTCTTACTTCCCGACTATGTAAAAAATCTGTGAAAGTGAGTTATAGTCCCACTTTTAAAATCTAATATTTTTGGGATGAGAATACATGCAGGTTTTATAAATGATTTACAAAATAGACACAAGTATGTGAAACTACATTCTATGGTTGAATTATTGAAATTGAATATGCCCCTTTTTATTAAGTCTGGTAATCTAAGAATTAGGGAACAGACACCCTAATTGACGCGAATCCTAAAGATAGATCTATTGGGCCTAACAAACCCCATCCAAATTACCGGATGCTTTAGTACTTCGAAATTTATATCATATCCGAAGGGTGTCCCGGAATGATGGGGATATTCTTAAATATGCATCTTGTTAATGTCGGTTACCAGGTGTTCACCATATGAATGATTTTTATCTCTATGTATGAGATGTGTATTGAAATATGAAATCTTGTGGTCTATTATTATGATTTGATAATATATAGGTTAAACCTATAACTCACCAACATTTTTGTTGACGTTTTAAGCATGTTTATTCTCAGGTGATTATTAAGAGCTTCCGCTGTCGCATACTTAAATAAGAACGAGATTTGGAGTCCATGCTTGTATGATATTGTGTAAAAACTGCATTCAAGAAACTTATTTCGTTGTAACATATTTGTATTGTAAACCATTATGTAATGGTCGCGTGTAAACAGGATATTTTAGATTATCATTATTTGATAATCTACGTAAAGCTTTTAAAACCTTTATTGATGAAATAAAGGTTATGGTTTGTTTTAAAATGAATGCAGTCTTTGAAAAACGTCTCATATAGAGGTCAAAACCTCGCAACGAAATCAATTAATATGGAACGTTTTTAATCAATAAGAACGGGACATTTCATGTTGACGTTTTTAAGCATGTTTTCTCAGGTGCTTAGAGGTTTGTTGCTTCCGCTGTTTAGACTTGATATCTTGGTGTTTAGACTTGCTGTTAAGGACCTGCTGTGCTAGAATTTCGCTGTATAATTTTAGAGATGTCTCAATCATGGAACTTTTCTTTTGCATTCGTAGTTTATGTTATTTTCAAATAATGACTTTGTAACAACCTTTGTGTCCCGTTATCTTTTGTAAACGTTATCTTTTATGAATGCAAAACTGGTTTTCAAACAACATGTAGTACTTGACCGTGTAAAGATCCTGTTGTTGACGAATCGTACACGATAGTTTTGTACAGAGCGTCACAAGTACCCTCACTTATTCACAGGATTGACAACGCAAGGTCTCTAGGAAGAAATGACGACTACTACCTCCAACTAAATTTTGGGACGAAATTTCTTTTAAGGTGTGGGTAATGTAATAACCCGCCTTTTTCCGTTAATTTATTTTAACGCCCGTCTTTTTCTTTATATAATATCTTTCGCTATCTATATTCGTATCATCCGTTTATCTATTTTAAAGTCCGTTATTTAATAATCACATCTCTCGTTCACTCTAGCGTATTTAAAATAATTCGTTTGGTTATTTCATGCACCCGCTTTCAAACTCGAGGGACTAATTTTGTCAAGTGGGCAAACTAGTGACTAGTGGTTGACTACTCAATCCCCCACCACTCATTCATTTCACCTCCTCATTCTTGATTTCTTCCATCTTTTTCTCTCAAACCCCAGCATCAAAGAATCATCATCTAAATTTGATCTAGGAAGCTTACAACAAAACAAATTGTACTTTTGGAATCCTCTCTTCATCCTCTGCGTTTTGATACTAATTTCACTACTTGGGGTAAGGTTTCTAAAAACTCTAGATTTCTCTAAATTCGTTTTATAGACTTGAAATGGTGTTAATTAGTGTCTATGGCTCATTAGGTTGATGTATATGTAATTTGGTTGCTTGATTTGCGTGCATGAGTAACTAGCTTGAATATGAAAAATGGGTTAGTTTAATCTTTGATTTTGGTTGATTAAATGTTGTTAGATGTTAAATCTTATGTGTTAAAAGTGTTACTAGCATCATTAGCTTCGTTTTGGTATGTAGGTTGACTTGGAAAAACTTCATTAACATAAATGTTGAATTCATGATTCTTGGTTAGGGTTTGATAGATTTTAAAACGAATTTTTGATGCATTGAATGCTATGAGATGTTATTGGTGAGTGTTTATTTGCAATGTATGTGTAGTTACCTAAGAAACGACATATTATATGTGTGTGGTAAGTTCTCGAATCATGAAATGCATTTTATGAACTTGAAACTTTAATGATGAACTTTTAGCGATCATTCGACGAGGATTTGGTTATTGTAAATGATGGATTTGGTTGATGATATGTGTTTAGTTGTATTCATCATTAAATTACCTTTCAATGATATAAGATACGCGTTTTGAATGTTTGCGGTTTATTAATTGCGAATTGGTGAATTTTGGTTCGAGACTTGAACACTTGAAACAGCCCAGGAATCAGCTCAGGTGTATTTCCGCGGCGCGGCCAACCCTTGGCGCGGCGCGGCGTATACCTGGAAAGTGGGCTGTCCAATTTCGCGTTTTCACGTTTAATTCTAACTATGCTGCGCACCTCCGATTAACATGTAACTTGTTCTAACATGCTCATATATGAATATATAACTCAGAAAAATTGTCCGAGACCCGACCCGAACGTGTTGACTTTTTCGTTGACTTTGACTTGACCAAAGTTGACTTATTCAAACTTAACCAATACTTTGTTTAAACGTTCTAACCTTTCTCTTATACTTGATTCTTGCATGAAACTTGACAACTTGATTCACATGCTATATAATCGAGTCATAACGAGCCATAGGACTAATTGAACACATTTCGACCGACCTTGCGCCTTACCCGGTATTGATATAACTTACTTGTTTAGGTCAAGACTAAACAACTTTCATTGCATACATTTAAAATGAAGTACTTTGGCATGCAACTACGGTGAGATCATAGTCCCACCTTTTCAACAACTTTTACTCTTTAAATCATGGGATGAGAAACATATACGGTTTATACTTTATACTTTGAACACAAGTACGAAAACAAACATTCCACGTGCGAGTTAGAACAAAAATCCTCAAGTCCAATTATCATTAGTTACACTTGTAGGGTGTAAGCGTGAACTTATGTTGTGCGGCCATACGGGTTTGACGAACCCTCATTCGGACGGTTCGCTACCGTTAGCGGATGAAATATATTTTCGGGTATAGTGTAGGTTCTAACACTATGATTCAGAGGTACCATTCAGTTAAGCCTTGATAATTGGGTGCTCGACAAACAAACAACATCTTTGAAATGCAAACGATTTGGATAATCAACTTATACAAAATCTTGTGGTTAACATACGTTTACAAATACACCTATGATTTCACCAACGATTTTTCGTTGACAGTTTTCTATATGTTTCTCAGGTTCATACTTGGCTACTTGATACATTCTTCCGCACACTTTGATTACTTGCTTGGGGTCAAGCATACATGCATACGCTAGTGATAGCACCTTTGAATTTAAACTTAATGTTTACATGCATACGCTAGTGATTGCACCTTTGGATTCAAACTTAATGTTTACATGCATACGCTATTGATAGCATTCGTGATTTTCAACTTATATTATGTCGCAACTTATTCCATTATACTTTACAATTTTTGTAAACTTAAACTTGTTGTCGAACCGTTTGGTAACTTAAAACTTTGCAAGTCATACACGTTTCAAATGAATGCGACATAATTTTGGTCAAACGCGTCTCATTTAGGGACTATGACCACGTAACGGGACCTAAGTTGACGGCGCCGTCAATGACGATTTTGGCGGGTCGTCACAAATTATATTTGAATTCGTTGCAATTGTTGATCATTATTATGTCTCTTAATATTATATGCTTTTCCGGAAAAAAAAATTATCGAGGACGGGTCATATGGGCCAGTTAAAAGTTTTTTTATAAAGTAAGATCAACATCGAAACATACTTGATCCAAAAAAAAAAAAACTATTTCTGCAATATTTAGTTTATAAAAAACATATAATAATTTTCACTTATACGCACGGTCAAAAATTACATAAACACATCGTCTTCCATTAAAAAAAAAAATGCCAAACGTAGTTATAAAGACTACGTTAAAAATTCTACTTTTCTATATTAAATTTTCAAATGCGGTTAATCGGTTAATAATTAATTATAAAGTATAAATAGTACTATGTAATAAATAAATAAATAAATATAAATAGACTTTTTAAAACTCGGTTGAAATCTCCTTTGTTAATGGGTTTAATCTAAGGGAATCGTATCAAATTCATATCATCAAGTCGTTTTTCTTTCACGAAGCCAAAAATTCACTTTCCATTTTCATATAAGTTGATCGGTCAAAAGGGTACCACCAAATATAGGGTACGTAGTTAGAATAATACTAGTGTAGAGACCCATGAAATCACGGGATTTTAAAGAATTTTTTTTTTTTTTTTTGAATGATATGTTATATAATCAACATGTAAATAAAATAACATAATTTATCAAGTTCTACGAAACGAATGGCTTCAAAAACAAGAAACGAAACAACAGATTCATAACATATGGCTTCAAAATTATCCAGTTATCCATGCACAATTTTCTTTGGTCAAGCTGACTAAGTATATAATTTAAATAACATAAGCCATTCTCATATTTAATTTCCAAATCAAACCTAAATTAACATTCATTAATATTTATAACCTCTATCAAGAAAAATAATGCGACGTTATTTTACGTAACACAATATTTATGAAAATAAGTATAAAAAAATACAATACTCATGAAAACATACACAAAACTTCTATAATTACAAATTATATAACAGACAACCGTAGTCCTACTATTGTTGTTTGTAATGTATGATCATTTGTTATTTATTATTGTAATTACGTAAAGAATACATTCTAATAGAGTAGGATAGTTTGTTAGACAATTATATGTAAACATTTACATTCTAATATAGTAGGATAGTTTGTTAGACAATCTTAAGTAAAATTTTGCATTTAAAATCAAATATATTACAATTATCTCGAAGAAAGTCATGCAAGGAACTTGACATAGTGATGGAATTCTTACTTGAGCTAACTCTATGCTCTAACTTTACTTTATATACGAAATCTTCAAAAGGTAATACAAATGTATTAGAAAGTCAAGTTCCCTGCAAGTACAAACATCAAATAGGCATACATCAAAATGGTTCCATACAAGCAGTGGCGGAACGTGGAGAGTTTTATTAGGAGGCCCTTAAGTCTAAATTTGTTTGTTTAAGGAGGCCCATTAAGTCTAAATTTGTTTGGGCCATAAAAAATTACAAAATTTACACTAGTGGGCTAAAAATTTGGGAGGGCCTTGGCCCCTTTTGGTCCCCACATAGTACCGCCATTGCATACAAGCTTTATCGTTAAATTAGTATATGAAAATAAAAAAATGAATTTCATATAACACGTGAAACATTCTTCTTGAATGGTAATGTATGACACACACATTGACATACCTCTTTGGGTCGTTTTTAAACGATTTCTATAACAATTGTATCTAGCTTAGCAGTAACTATAACATTTGCAGTGACCGAGACTAGGAAACATATAAACATTTCAGCTAAAGATTAATGAACATTTAAGATTTCAAAAATGACAAAAATAAAAGCATTAACCATCTGTCTAAAACATATAGGGATTCCAAAAAGAATTCTGAACATTACTTAATATATATGTAAATGATAGTAAAAATACTACTATTTTACCTCTTTGAATCACCATCAGGTTGTTTAGCATGATTTAGAATCAACTTTGTTTTTGTAGTTCATGTTGGCTTGAATGGTTGTGCCCTATATCGCACCTTCATAAGTTACCATCTTTGCGCTCTTTTCTCCAGTTGCCTTTATATACACCTGAAAATCAATGCAAAAGAGATGGATTTAGGTTCATTTTGGATTGCACTTTGTCATAAGACTTTAGTAGAGAGTAACAAACTCATTTACGGTAACATTGACATGGAGAAAGTTTGCAACCCACTTTTCATGGGTGAAAAGTCGCCCAAAGTTTAGAAAACTTTATACTCTGTATATCATAAGTCACTTTAATAAAAGAACTATATTAGTATTGTTATAATATGGTGTTATTAGATCATATATGAATGAAATAATTATTCATAGAAAATGCAATTTTAAGGGCCTACCATATCCCCAGGGAGTTCAGCACTTAATGGTATATGTTTCCAACTATCTCCAGAATCTGATGTATGTACAAGAATTGTGGTTTTCCAAAATCCAACCTTCTTTTCCCTTGAAACTTATAGCATTAAACCCGTAATTAAAATCTTCATCTTCAGCAGAAGATATTGAACGTGAAACCCTCTGTAGTCTCTAAAAGAGTTTGTTGTCCCCAATAGAAAACCTGCCACAAACAACCATCCAAATTCAAATGCTCATTATTTAAAAAAACAATCAAAACCAAAAGCCGCAACTTTGAAATTACAAATCAGATACAATATATATTCTTTAGTGATATCATCAAAAGCATTGTATAATAAGAAAATAAACCAAACTCTAGAAATAAAACATCAGAATAAAATATAGTTCCAGAAAAATCATCCCTTTAATCGAAATATAATCTATTTCCAACAAATTTCAAAATATGAACATGAAAATTCACATTTTATCTAAAGTCTCTTATTCCATTAATTTTATACAACCATACACGGCAATCATACTCATAGTCACCAATATCATTGTAAGTATAAAATCAGTGACTCAAACAGAACAAACTGAAACTGATTCTTCATATACTCAAAAACCCAAATATGGTAAGTACCTAAATTTAAACAACCCAAAGACGCTAAATACCTGATGTCGCAATAGAAACTGAAATTTCGCAGAAGAGGTTAATCCAGACGATGGCAGAATAGTGATGAGGAAGAGAATCAGATGAAGGCTCGGAATTGATTTTTCATATAGTCAGTGTGTTGTCGTTCATGCATTCCGGCACGACTTTTGGGGAAATCGTTTGAGTGGAAGCGTTGTTGCTTGTCGAGCAGTCTCGCTTGTGGTGGTGGTGGTGGTGTGGATTTGGGAGGAGTGAGTGGGAGGTTAGGGTAATATAATTTAAGGTTACAGGGTAATTACCCTTTCAATTAGTCAAACGACTATGTAAAAGGTTATTATGACTACTAATTAATTAAATTTAATTAAAAAATACTCCGTAAATACACTTATGACATCACTACATGGCATAGATTTTTTTCTAATTTTTTATTATTATTTTTTTTACAAAGGAAATAATTTTTCTATTCCAAATAGCCATTTATAAGCATTGTATAGATGTTTATTTTAGGTTTATTTAAATGAGCCACAAGATAAAATATTATAGAACAAATCAGATAGAATAAGTCGTTGTAGTATTGTGGTAAGTATTCCCGCCTGTGACGCCGGTGACCCGGGTTCGATCCCCATTCATGGTTGTTAAAATTTTTGACAAAGCTTTCATATGGTCAACAAGTATTGTTTTATTTCCGTTATTATCGGTGAATTGACAACATCAATACTACTTGTTTTTGAAAAAAAAAAAAAAAAACATAACAATAAATAAATAAACGCGGCCGTCTTTCATAAAAAATGAAAGAGCCCGAAGAAACAAGAGACACGGACACAAAACAAGGCCGCCCAACCAAAACAAATAAGGAAAGACTTAACACACAATCACGAAACTAACATCAAACCAAACCGCACCCCAAAATAACTAAAAACATGAATGCTAGTAGCCTGTTTTTTATACTTACCAACATTCATAGAAGTTAATATCGACACGAAGCCTAAAATAGACATCCCCTTCATAAGAATCGGTCATAATAGTTGCAATCCCGCGATGCATGAAGAAATCTCCGGTCCCACCAACGATTGAGATATCCCTAGTCTTCATCAGAATTGGGTCAGTCCCAATAAAACTTATAGTTCCTTGATATTGTGGACTATTCACCGCGAACGTAAAACCTAGCCATGCGTTACGCGTATTCTTGGAGGTATAAAAATACATCCCATGAGCTCGACCCACCGGAGCCGAATGAAAATTATTGTCTAAAGTGATTGGATCATCAAAAACGACAATGTCTCCGAAATGAAGCTGGTCTGCTAGACTTGTAAGGTTACCCCATTGGGGTGCACCTACAATAGCAGAAGTTGCATTTGCACCATTTTTGCCATCATAAAGAACATCATGAAAATATAAGACTAAGTTTTTGCATGGGTAGTGCAGTTTTTTCATGCCTGGATAGGCAGAGGACACTACAAAGTATAGGAACAAGAAGAAAACAAATTTAGTTGGTGTTTTCATTTTTATTTTTCCTAAAATAAAATGAGTATTAAAATTATAGTAGAATTATAGTTAAAAAGAGAGAGATGGAAGAAGGTTGTGGTTTCCATCATATCAATGCATCTCATTTATATAGGGTAGTTGATGGATGATAGATGGATGAATACATATTCATATATTGATTAAGTGGTAATCTAATCAGCTGCTATTTAAGTATCCTTCCACTTTAATGGACATGGATCTAATCAATGAATCTAATTAAGGAATCTAATCAATGATTCAAGGTTGTGGTTTCCACTATTAATCATGAAAAATACTACTTGTAACATAATTGAGTAATTAATATATAGTTGAAATAATTGTATACTTTTTTTTTTTGAGTTCGCAAGGGAACACTCCAATGAACGAGTACATTGACTTCTTCATAAAATGTAAAACCTCGGGCAATCAAACCTCCCGAGCGCGAGACCTGGTACCGGGCGAATTGTGCATTATGCACACCCTCTAGTTACACTCACTTTTTGAACAATTTGGCATTGTTAGATAATAGACTATGAATTCTATACATAAAAAAGTTTCTTTTATTTCTTTGTTTAATATTTATTGTTTTATTTATTCCAGTCCGAACTTTAGTGATTTCGCCGTTCGGACTGCGGGGAGTGTTAGATAATAGATTAGACCCAAGTCCAATATGTAGGCTTGGGTCCGTTAGGGTTTCTAGGGTACCTATCGTTCTTGTATCACTATAAATAAGACATCAATAATACAATAATATACATGAGTTTACATTTTATAAAAGGCATAACCAAAGATTGAACTCGGGTAGTGTGCTTCATTGACCAACTCGGTGGTTACTCAGACAAGCCTGCGTGGTTAAATAACGGTATACTTTAGAAGTGGGTATGTATGTATTAAGGTATGAACATGTTCCTTCTCTCTATTAATTTGTTGATGTTTTCACATAGGAATTGTCGTTCTTTTTTACGAGTTTCATGCAACATGCAACTTTCAACTTGACCTTAGTCCAGGCCATGTAGGTTAGCACTTTCAGTGTAGGGGAGGTCTCGGGTTCAATCCTAAGGGGTGCCCGCATTTAATGACCAAACTGGAGAATGCCTTACCTGGTAGCGGTGGAGGGCTGGCTTGCCGTTTACCTGCGGTGGGGGGGCCAATGTGCTCTGGCCCATAGTGGGGTTCCTCGTAAAAAAAAAAAAAAAAAAAAAAACTTTCAACTTGACCTTAGTCCGTTTAACTTTTATTATATATTATATTTAATTATTAATTATATTTATATTTATATGTACTTATTTAGATATTTTATTTATATATGGTGAAAATGGAATATAATAATAGCATCGACGATTTCAAGTGGAATAGTAGCGAAAGCGCCGCAAGTTGCTAAAAAAACTAATTAATATTGTTAAATAGTTGTCGGACCAATTACAATGTAAAACTCCATTTTATATGCTTATTTAAAACAGTACTTGTTTCTTTTAATGGTAGATCGATCTAGCCACTGCTAAATTGTTTTTTATCTCATTTTAGTGCGAAAGTGACTTAGGTGTGTGACGCCATGTCCATTGAGTTGTCCAATGGGTTTAGATAGTATTAGAATATTGGGCTTTTAATTAGTGATAGTTTTGGTGAACCCAACAGACTCAAAATCCGTTAAATACATAATGGTCCAATATAGTTTCCAGAAATTATATTTAATCCTTGTGTTCAGTGATAATAATTATGATTTCCTGGTTATTTATTATAGGAATAGGAATGCTGATTACCTTTAGTTAATCCCCATTACCCGCTAAAATGGAGGAAATGCTTTCCATTACTCTCTAATTAACCCACAAAGTGGATGTATGTACCGTAAATAGTGTTGGAAGAAATAAAATAAGTAATTGCTTTTCAAAAAAATAAATCAGGCGGTATCGAAGTCACTCGTACAACCTTGAAGTTGAGAGTTCGAGTCTTGATCAGGACATTTCGTGGTGTATATATTCGTGTTGGTATTATGTGGGTGTGTGAGTTTTCCTTTCAAAAAAAAGAAAAAAAAAAAAAAAAAACCCACGTTCTCCTTAATCTCCCTCTTTTTTTTGCCTACCTCCATACAAAACTTCATCAATTTCTCTGCAAGATTTTTCTCATCTATATTACAATACTAAAATTGCTTTAAGACTAGAATTTAGAGTTTGAGATTTAACTAGCCTGAAATTCAATCACGGTATTAACTTATATACCTTTTATTTTATGATTTTTATAATCTTGTATGTTTACTATTGTTTGATGTTCAGGGATTAATTTTATGGCTGTTTAAAGTTTTTACTTTGATTTAGAATGTAAATTTAAATGGTTACTAATTGTTGTTTTAACTGGTTATGATTATAAGGGATTTATAATTCTCATCTGACCGATTTATGTACTCTATGAATATAAATTTAGTAATCAACTATTGTGCTTCAAATCAGATATACGTTTACTATTTATTTAGGTTTAAAAACTTTTTTGTCATCATTGATAGATGATAAATCACAAACATTCGTTATCAACCACGGAGCGATTTTATCCTTATATACTAAATGCCATGCTTAAATACGTCGTTTAAACATGATTACATAAATGGCATGCTTAAATACGTCGTTTTAACATGATTAAATACGTCGTTTTCGCCATTCCACATTTTCCAAACCACTTTAACCAAACAAATTACAAAACTGCCCCCTTAATTATTATCTAATCCGCAACTTTTTTAAGGGTACAAAATGTAAAACTAAATACATCATTTTTGCATGGCTAAATACGTCATTTTTTTTTTTTTTTTTTGCCATTCCACATTTTCTAAACCATATTAACCAAACAAATTACAAAACTGACCCCTAAACTATTATCTAATCTGCAACTTTTTTAAGGGTATAAAATGTAAAACTAATATTTTATTAAATAAACTTAAACTAACTCCACCCAATTCTTTAGCGTACCGTATCTTACCGCTCGCTACAAGTTAAATTTTTCCGACACGGCAGTTCCACTCGAAATAATTTTACGAACACAACGTAACTAAATACACGCGAAACGGACGCCTTTTAAAAAAACACTATACATTTCGCGCTATTTTTCATACATATATATATACACATACAATAAACAACCCAACCTACCTATATCATATCAATGGTTTTGTCCTCTTTTTTTAAGTGATTTCTCTGACATTAAAAACGCACAGGCCATTAGGCATACTAGGTACTAACCACGTGTATCTAAGCACACCCGCATCAACGCTTTTTAATTCCGTAAATACATACCGCTACGTTTAATATGAATATGCAACCCTAAAATTCCCGGCGCATCGCCTGGCCTATCTTACTAGTTCTATAAATATATGAACCAATTTGTAGAGTTTTTTATAAAATGACATACATAGTAAGAAGAATTGTTTTGTAATTGTAAAATGGCACGTTGTTGATAAGGCTAAAAAGGAACATATATTTCATAGCAAAATCCCCCAAGAAAGATAAGATTTTAGTTACAATTGTTCCATTTTCAAGTAATATTCGTTTATATTTAATAAGTGCGAAGACAAAAGGCGAAAACGAAGATTTGAAGACAAAAAGGTCCAAAATGCTCAAATGTACAAGATACAATTAAAAAGGTTCAAATTATTGATGAGGAACGTCTAAAAATGACAAAAGTACAAGTTACAAAACGCAAAGTACACGATATAAAATTGTACGAAAGGACGTTCGAAAATCCGGAACCGGGACATGAGTCAACTCTCAACGCTCGACGCAACGGTGTAAAAATTACGAGTCAACTATGCACAAGAATAAAATATAATATTTAAATAATTCATAATAAGAATAATATTAAATAATAAAAAGTTGTTAATTGAGCATAGTTCAGGGGTCGTAAATGAAAATTTCAATTCTAATTTCGCAAGGCTATGTATTACGTTCAATTAAGAACACACATTTTTCTATCCTAAATCTATCTTTCTATTTCTATATCTATATCTTTCCCCTTAATATCAAATATCAATATCTATATTCTATATCTCTATCATAATGTTAACTTAATAAGATATAACAATAATCTTAATTTTAATTTTAAATTATGATAATAATAAGATTTATGATAGAGATCGTTTGAGTGTGTAAGTCGAAATTCTGTCCGTGTAACGCTACGCTATTTTTAATCATTGTAAGTTATGTTCAACCTTTTTACATTAATGTCTCGTAGCTAAGTTATTATTATGCTTATTTAAAACGAAGTAATCATGATGTTGGGCTAATTACTAAAATTGGGTAATTGGGCTTTGTACCATAATTGGGGTTTGGACAAAAGAACGACACTTGTGGAAATTAGACTATGAGCTATTAATGGGCTTTATATTTGTTTAACTAAATGATAGTTTGTTAATGTTAATATAAAGATTTACAATTGGGCGTCCCTATAAATTACCATATACACTCAATCGGACACGATGGGCGGGGTATTTATATGTACGAATAATCGTTCATTTAACCGGACACGGGAATGGATTAATAGCCACTAGAATAATTAAAACAGGGGTGAAATTATGTACAAGGACACTTGGTATAATTGATAACAAAATATTAAAACCTTGGGTTACACTCAGTCGACATCCTGGTGTAATTATTAAACAAAATATTAAAATCTTGTTACAGTTTAAGTCCCCAATTAGTTGGAATATTTAACTTCGGGTATAAGGATAATTTGACGAGGACACTCGCACTTTATATTTATGACTGATGGACTGTTATGGACAAAAACCAGACGGACAAATTAAATAATCCAGGACAAAGGACAATTAACCCATGGGCATAAAACTAAAATCAACACGTCAAACATCATGATTACGGAAGTTTAAATAAGCATAATTCTTTTATTTCATATTTAATTTCCTTTATTTTATATTTAATTGCACTTCTAATTATCGCATTTTTATTGTTATTGTATTTAATTGCACTTTTAATTATCGTACTTTTTAATTATCGCAAGTTTATTTTATCGCACTTTTATTATTCGCAATTTCATTATCGTTATTTACTTTATGCTTTAATTTAAGTCTTGTATTTATTTTTAATATTTTACATTTGGTTTTAACTGCGACTAAAGTTTTAAAATCGACAAACCGGTCATTAAACGGTAAAAACCCCCCTTTATAATAATAATAATAATACTTATATTATATATTTTTGTAAAAATATAGTTTTATAAAAATATAGTGTTAAACTTCACTGCGTCCCTGTGGAACGAACCGGACTTACTAAAAACTACACTACAGTACGATTAGGTACACTGCCTATAAGTGTTGTAGCAAGGTTTAGGTATTTTCCATCCGTAAAAATAATAAAACTTGTGTAAAATTTCGTCGAATTTCGTATTAAAAATAAACACTATTTCGTACCCCTCGCGACACACATCAAGTTTTTGGCGCCGCTGCCGGGGACCGCTAAAACGCTATATTTTTAATTTATATTTGTGAAAATATAAGTTTGTAAAAAAAAAAAAAAAAAAAAACTATTGTTTTTGGGTTGTTGTAAATTCTGGGACCCACCCATGTGGGATTGTCAAAAATTTGTAAAAAGTTAATATTGATGGACAAGAGACAAATGTCCAAGGGTGGACAAGTATTTTTTAAATTATTTCTGATATAATCAACATTTACCAAAAACACTTGTCGAAAAGCCAAATACTTCGACCATAGAATGTTTTATAAAATAAAGACCATAAATAATATTTCGTATACTATTAATCTATATTTGAGTAAAAATATATAATTTTTTTTTAAAAAAAAAACGTTTAAAAAAAAACATTTTAAAAAAAAAACGTTTAAAAAAAAAAAACGTAAAAAAAAAAACGTAAAAAAAAAAGAAAAACGTAAAAAAAAAACGTAAAAAAAAAATAAAAAAACACGAGTTTTGAATCTGCATCAGTTTTGAGCCTGCATAGTTTTGAATCTGCATCAGTTTTGAGCCTGCATAATTTTGAATCTGCATCAGTTTTGAACCTGCATCAGCTTTTGAACTTGCATTCAATTTTGAATCTGCACTCCCATTTTGAGCCTGCATATAAAAAAAATTATTAAAAAAAATATATTTTTTTAAGATTTTGTATATAAAAAAAATGTTTTTTTAGTTTTATTACCTTTAGATTTTTAGACTATAGTCGCAACTTTTAGTATTAAGTTTAGTTTTGCCATAGTTATTTTCTTATTTTTATTTTTCGACGCCTTTTACCTATGTATCAATTACAATTCCAATTAATAATCTCTATTTGTAGTTTTAATTTTAAGATAGTGATAGTTATAAGGTTGGATTAATCGCGAGTTTTTAAAGTCTTATAAGCCACTCTTCGCCTTTTTCGTTTTTCGACGCGCAATCTATTTCTTCCTTATTTCTCGTCATTCTAGTTATAGGACATAGAATTTTATCTACATCTAATCTAATATTTCTTAAACGGAAAGAGAAATTATTTAAGCGGTTAAGTTAATAGACGTTGACATTTTTCTGGTTCGTAGTAATAGTTGGATTTGTACGTGGACCGGGTTGTTGGAGCCAAACAGTCCTCAATTATATTGAGACCAAACGAATCCTGCCCCTCTGCTGCATCTTTTGGCTATTCGAAACGTGGGCAAAAATCAGAAAAGTCTATTAATTGGACAACTTATATAAGTTTTTCTTATTATTTTTTTATAACTAATAGGATAATTCTGTGAATGCACCGAGCAAGACGTTCGCCGCCGGTCATACGTTCACCACCTGTAACTCGATCAAGACATCGTTTAACAAATATAGCTGCCGTTGATTTTTCTTTAGACTCGTCATCAAGTCGACCGAGTACTTCAACTCAAATTTCCGATAATCCAGTTTTTGAAACCAATATCACAATTGAGAATCCGGAGAATACTCAGGGACAATTCCGAGACCCTGATCCATTAATTATTCCTCCGGAACCACCAATCATTCAAACAGAGATTGTTGAGGAAGAAACCATTAAATCAGAAACATCTAGTGATTCAGATACAACACTTCCAATCATGGAAAATCTAGAACCTCTAAGTATGGAAGACCGAATGAGAGCTACACGCACGGGCCAAGGTCATGCCATTATTAAACCAGAAGTTAATGCTCCAGATTATGAAATCAAAGGACAAATTCTACACATGGTGACTAATCAATGCCAATTCAGCGGTGCGCCGAATGAAGACCCAAACGAACATCTTCGTACGTTTAATAGAATTTGTACACTATTCAAAATCCGAGAAGTGGAAGACGAACAAATCTATCTCATGTTATTTCCCTGGACTTTAAAGGGAGAAGCCAAAGATTGGTTAGAATCGTTACCTGAAGGGGCGATTGACACATGGGATGTTTTAGTTGAAAAATTTCTTAAACAATTCTTTCAGGCATCCAAAGTCGTGAGACTTCAAGGAGAAATTGTTACGTTTGCGCAAAATCCAAATGAAACATTATATGAGGCGTGGACAAGATTCGGAAGGATGTTGAGAGGATGTCCTCAACACGGATTAGATACTTTTCAAATAGTACAAATCTTCTATAAAGGCGTAGACATCGCCACACGAAAAGACATCGACATAACCGCTGGTGGATCCATTATGAAGAAAACCGCAACTGAAGCTTACAAAATTATTGATAATACAGCCTCCCACTCTCATGAGTGGCACCAAGAAAAAGATATCGTTAGATCATCTAAAGCGGCTAGAGCCGATTCTAGCCATGACTTTGATTCCGTTTCCGCAAAAATAGATGCTTTCGAGAGACGAATGGAAAAGATGAATAAAGATATTCACGCAATACGAATCAGTTGTGAGCAATGCGGTGGACCACACTTAATGAAAGACTGTCACATTGAACAAACGATGGAACAACGTGAGAATGTTGTCTACATGAACCAAAGGCTGGAAAATAGTTATCAGAATAATTATCAACCGCCAAGGCCAAACTTCAATCGAAATCAAAACATTCTTTACAATCCAAAAGGACCCGACAATAACTCGTATAACCAACAAGGTCCGAATAACCAACCAACTCAAAACAACACTTTCAATCAACAAAGACCTAGCTTGTATAAACCACCACAACAAACCGAAGAGAAAAAGCCAAATCTAGAAGAAATGATGGCAAAGCTGATTGAATCTCAAACACAATTCATTACATCTCAAACCCAAACGAACGAGAAGTTTGATCAGTCATTAAGAACTCAACAAGCTTCCATTTTGAATCTTGAAAAACACGTAGGTACTCTTGCTAGCATGATGAGTGAGAGGGAACAAGGAAAGCTACCGAGTAATACTGAAGTAAATCCTCGGAATGAGAATGTTAATATGGTTTCAACGAATTCTGAAAAACCAGCACCAGAAGATGGGAAGGTTTTAGATGAGAGTAACAATGAAGAAGTTACACCACCACCACCCGAGTATGTAAAGTCAGTGGTGGCACCATACAAACCACCCATCCCGTTTCCAAGAAAAGGAGTTGAGTATGAGCAAGTGATAGGTAATAAAGATTGTGATACCTCTGGAAAGAAGAAGAAGAAAAAGAATAAGAAAGTGCAAGAAACAAAAGCCGTAAATATAAACCCGGTGAAGACAGTTCCACCAAAACCTCCACCTAGGGTAGGTGATCCGGGTGAATTTATTGTTCCTTGTCTACTTAGTGATTGTGTCATGTATGATGCACTAGCAAATTTAGGTGCAAGTGTAAGTGTTATGCCTCTTTCCTTATATAAGAGATTAGGTGTAGGTAAGTTAAGTCCAACGGATATGAGTGTTCGACTCTTTGATCAAACCATTAAGCACCCAGTTAGAATTGCTGACAACCTACCCGTTCAAGTAGGCAATTTAACCTTTCTAGTCGAATTTATTGTCATTGACATAGAAGAGGACCCAAACATTCCTCTAATTTTAGGTCGGCCATTCTTAGCGTCCACCAAGGCGTTATTTGATGTAGGAAATGGAAGAATGACACTTAAAAGTGGTGACAAATCGATCACCTTTATGATTTGAAAGTCTAAATCTCCACCAGCCAAAACCGTTGAACCAGTAAAAACAATTGGTAAGAACCATGTGGTTTTACCAACTCCAACGGTAATACTTAGCAATAATGAAACGCCTAAGTGTGGGGAAAATGAAGTAACACCTAATGATGACATGATAACAAAGAACCCCGTTGTTGATACGAAATTAAATGATCCCGTTATTAATAGTTCAATGAAGAAACTTATTAAACGGATTCGCGATGCTAGAACCAAGGGGAACTTTAAGTTATGTAACCGGTTAGTATCCAATCTATCACCTAAAGAAAAGGAGAAACTAGTTGAAATTGTGGATATTACACAGGAATCCGACCAATGGCTTAAAGAAAAAGTCACGGATATGCAAGTTGATTATGGACCAAGAGAAATTAACGATGAAGTTAATCACAATTTTGACACCACGGCTACCTAAGTGTGGGGAGATTCAAATGTTCTAAAAAGAAAATGCTATCTAGAGTTAGTTGTTCTGTTCTCGTGTAGTTCCGAGAATGGAACCCGATTGGTCTTTTCCGCTAGCAGACACTAAAGAACTAGTTTTCTCCCTCCATTCTGAATTTTTGTTTTGTAGGTTTTTTTATGAAATTAATATGCATTTTAATTTAAGTTTTTAAAAACAAAATTTACTTTAATTCATTAAGTTTAAAAAATGATTTCTAAAATTCGTCGTGAGTTAAAGACTAGGTCGTTGAGCCGAAATTGCTTTACCCGAG
The DNA here is from genome assembly GCF_046630445.1 of Rutidosis leptorrhynchoides. Taxonomy (NCBI): domain Eukaryota; kingdom Viridiplantae; phylum Streptophyta; class Magnoliopsida; order Asterales; family Asteraceae; genus Rutidosis; species Rutidosis leptorrhynchoides. The sequence continues at coordinate 448,662,660 of NC_092337.1, read as the reverse complement.
GGCGGGGCGACAAATTTTGTTATCATTTAATTTTATTGATCTAAAGTATGCAAAAAAAAAAAAATATTATATTAATTTTTGAACGTAGGGGTTATATACCAAACTTCAAAAATATGTATATATGTTTGTATTTTATGTTATGTACACAACAGGGTAAAACAGCGCACTTTCAAAGACTGTCATTAAGTTCAACAAAAAGCTACTAATTTTGATGACAAGGCGCAAAATATCAAATGTGATGTAAAATAATATGCTTACAAACTGGGTATTTTTAATCACTTTTCTACACTAATCACCCTCATGAATTTATAATTATAGTCTGATTTCATGCAAATGAGGGCATTGCATGATCTCAAGTGTGGGGAAGGGTTATAAATTCTCTCGGGTTTACACTTAGTTTATTTGCCAAATTTTGTGAAAATTTGAAAAATTTTCAATTAAATGAACTCAAAATCATGTTTATACATATTTATGAACGATGAAAACTAGGTGATAATACCGAAATTATCGTTACCTCGAAAAGGACATAAATTGAGAAACACCCTAAAACGCTTGAATTCATTTAAAATGAAATAGAAGAAAATAAAAAGGCAAAGAAAGAAACTAAGTGTGGGAAGAATGTACCAAGTTATTCAATTTAAAACATATATCACATATTTTTGTACAAGATTATTGCAGGTACTTTTGCTTTAGACGATACTAATAAGTTTTACCCGGTTTACTGTAATACATTTGAAAGAAAGATGGATCTACACGATGAATCAATTCCATCATTAAAAGGAAGTAAAGTCTTCCGAAATAGACACGCGCTTCTTGATTTAGGTCATGAAGTTGTCGTCCAGACTAGCTGTAGGTTGACGAAAAATCTAGAAAAGTCATCTCTAAAATCAGCAGGAAATCCACGGACCTCAGCATCAAACAGGGTCGTCAAGTGGTCAGATTTATCCTAACCATGAGAAGGATTTATCTCGTACAATAGGGAGGCACCGTGCAAATTAGCTTGATAAGACTAATGAATCAGATCCCCAGAAAAGGATAATCTCCTTAAAGATTAAAAATCAGCTTTTAAGACTGATAATACTCAATCCTAGAGATTGACCTTAAAGATTGAGAATTCAAACTCATGGAATTCGATGATATCTAAACTCGAGCATGAACGAGAAAATATTTTGATCAAAAATACAAACCGATTTGTTTTCTGAAAAACCATTTTCAATGCGTTCATTACCATTGAACGTAAAATCCTAAGAAATTCACCTGGAATTCATTAGGTCACCTGAACTAAATCGGGTGTCAACCGTGAGAACGGTGGTTGCATAGCATGGTCGGAGACAGGACCTTGTGCCAGACCGAAAAATTATAGGATGATCTTTACTATCGCTCCTACCAAGGATAGTTCTAGCACCCGACACGTTAATAAGACCATAATCATCTGCATGTCACGGGACATTGCCTTAACAGTTTCTTGTTCATCGCTTTCCTTTACAACCGGACGGTAGTTTACCGAAAGGTAATATACGGAACAAGTAAACTGGATGTGTGCTTTCCGATACCGGGATAGCAGTGGATTACACGAACCTAAAAGTTTTTAGCCAAAATATTGATCCACAAATATATTTTGCAACACCGATGATGGATCAAATCAGAAAACTTGTCTAGAGTAAAATCTAGCTTGAATTTTCAAAAGATCAAATGTTTTCATAAAGATCCAATTTCCTTAAGGATCTACATTTTCATAGTCATGTGGGACTGTAAACCGCCTTTCAAATGTGCACTTTGCTTTGGAAACCGAAAGTAAATCGGCTATTTGATTGCAAGTGTCGTTGTCCTAAACCCAAGGCAACTGTGGATGACACACCCACCTTTAACCATATCGTTACTATCATTGTTTATACCGCTCTATCAAAATCACTGATGTACAAAGTGTGAAGAATAAAGAAGTGATTCGTGTGATGTATTATATTATTTCAAGACTGTACTGCTTGAGGACAAGCAACGCTCAAGTGTGGGGATATTGATAAGGCTAAAAAGGAACATATATTTCATAGCAAAATCCCCCAAGAAAGATAAGATTTTAGTTGCAATTGTTCCATTTTCAAGTAATATTCGTTTATATTTAATAAGTGCGAAGACAAAAGGCGAAAACGAAGATTTGATGACAAAAAGGTCCAAAATGCTCAAATGTACAAGATACAATTAAAAAGGTTCAAATTATTGATGAGGAACGTCTAAAAATGACAAAAGTACAAGTTACAAAACGCAAAGTACACGATATAAAATTGTACGAAAGGACGTTCGAAAATCTGGAACCGGGACATGAGTCAACTCTCAACGCTCGACGCAACGGTGTAAAAATTACGAGTCAACTATGCACAAGAATAAAATATAATATTTAAATAATTCATAATAAGAATAATATTAAATAATTAAAAGTTGTTAATTGAGCATAGTTCAGGGGTCGTAAATGAAAATTTCAATTCTAATTTCGCCTATAAAAGGCTATGTATTACGTTCAATTAAGAACACACATTTTTCTATCCTAAATCTATCTTTCTATTTCTATATCTTTCCCCTTAATATCAAATATCAATATCTATATTCTATATCTCTATCATAATGTTAACTTAATAAGATATAACAATAATCTTAATTTTAATTTTAAATTATGATAATAATAAGATTTATGATAGAAATCGTTTGAGTGTGTAAGTCGAAATTCTGTCCGTGTAACGCTACGCTATTTTTAATCATTGTAAGTTATGTTCAACCTTTTTACATTAATGTCTCGTAGCTAAGTTATTATTATGCTTATTTAAAACGAAGTAATCATGATGTTGGGCTAATTACTAAAATTGGGTAATTGGGCTTTGTACCATAATTGGAGTTTGGACAAAAGAACGACACTTGTGGAAATTAGACTATGAGCTATTAATGGGCTTTATATTTGTTTAACTAAATGATAGTTTGTTAATGTTAATATAAAGATTTACAATTGGGCGTCCCTATAAATTACCATATACACTCAATCAGACACGATGGGCGGGGTATTTATATGTACGAATAATCGTTCATTTAACCGAACACGGGAATGGATTAATAGCCACTAGAATAATTAAAACAGGGGTGAAATTATGTACAAGGACACTTGGTATAATTGATAACAAAATATTAAAACCTTGGGTTACACTCAGTCGACATCCTGGTGTAATTATTAAACAAAATATTAAAATCTTGTTACAGTTTAAGTCCCCAATTAGTTGGAATATTTAACTTCGGGTATAAGGATAATTTGACGAGGACACTCGCACTTTATATTTATGACTGATGGACTGTTATGGACAAAAACCAGACGGACATATTAAATAATCCAGGACAAAGGACAATTAACCCATGGGCATAAAACTAAAATCAACACGTCAAACATCATGATTACGGAAGTTTAAATAAGCATAATTCTTTTATTTCATATTTAATTTCCTTTATTTTATATTTAATTGCACTTCTAATTATCGCATTTTTATTGTTATTGTATTTAATTGCACTTTTAATTATCGTACTTTTTAATTATCGCAAGTTTATTTTATCGCACTTTTATTATTCGCATTTTCATTATCGTTATTTACTTTATGCTTTAATTTAAGTCTTGTATTTATTTTTAATATTTTACATTTGGTTTTAACTGCGACTAAAGTTTTAAAATCGACAAACCGGTCATTAAACGGTAAAAACCCCCCTTTATAATAATAATACTACTTATATTATATATTTTTGTAAAAATATAGTTTTATAAAAATATAATGTTAAACTTCACTGCGTCCCTGTGGAACGAACCGGACTTACTAAAAACTACACTACAGTACGATTAGGTACACTGCCTATAAGTGTTGTAGCAAGGTTTAGGTATTTCCCATCCTTAAAAATAATAAAACTTGTGTAAAATTTCGTCGAATTTCGTATTAAAAATAAACACTATTTCGTACCCCTCGCGACACACATCAGTTGTCATATATATAAATAAATATATATATGATAATGTATGTTTGTAATTGTAATTGTTATATACAGAGTACATAGTTTAGATTTTTATATATGAACTTGGGTGATCAAATTAATTTTATTATAAAATAGGACCAAGTAATAACAATGCAATGGTATTATGATTATGATAATGACAATTGCATTTCTATTTCCATTCCTATTATATTATATTATATTATATTATATTATTATTATATTATATTATTATACTTTATACTTACACACTAAACCTCCTCCCAAAATTTGTCGTTTCAGTTTTACCGAGATGTCGTTTTGAGTTTGCGTTCACACTCCAAATGGTCCTCCAACTTTCGCACAAATTACACAACAACCCCTCAACTTTACACTTTTTCAGGGGTAAAAAACGTAAATTTATAATTTAATTAAAATAAAAAAACCTTACTCCACCCGAATTTATAACGGGCCCTATCTTCTCGCTCGGTGCGAGTTAAATTTTTCCGAGGCCACCGTTCAACTCGAAAAAATCTCACGAACCCAACGGGACTAACTATATGCAAAACGGACATCGTTAAAAAAACACTAAATAACGGGCCCTATATTCACGCTCGGTACGAGTTAAATTTTTCCGAGACCACCGTTCAACTCGAAATAATTTTACGAACACAACGCGACTAACTATACGCGAAACGGACATCGTTAAAAAAAATAAATATTTCGGGCTATATTACATACATATATATACATATACAACACGACTAACTATACGCGAAACGGACATCGTATATCCAAATTGGACCGCGCGTCGAATACAACCGCAACAACGCGCGGTCGGATTTTTTCTAGTTATTCTCATTCCCATTCCCCTTTTCAAACCAAGTACACTTTTAGAATTTGTTTAAGTAACATCATCCACATCTATTTTTAGCAGCACATATTTTTAGGGAGAAGAGGAATGCACTTCACCATTGTTTAAACACAACAAATTATACATCAACTAAATGTAAAAAAAAACTATGGACTATAAGACTTTATGAATCAAACGTCAATAGGAAGTCCGTAAACAGTGGCGGAACTAGGATTTTTTTCACCGGGGGTAAAAAAAAGTTTAAAACCGTAGCAATTTTTTTGGACAAAATATGGAGGTTTTGGGGCAAAAAATTTGAGGTTTTTAGGCAAATTATGAAGGTTTTTGAACAAAAGTTAAAAGTTTTTGTGCAAAATTTGAAGGTTTTGGGATAAAATATGTAAGTTTTGGGGCAAAATATATAGGTTTTGGGGCAACAAAAAAATCCACCGGAAGCAAAGTCGGAAAATCAAAAATTTTTAAACTGGGAAAAAAATCCACTGGGGCGGCCCCCCCTGCCCCATGTAGTTTCGCCTATGTTCGTAAATTTAGTTGTAGCTATCAAAAAATTGAGTTTTTACAGCAATTTTTCTGAAGTTTTTTTTTTAACTTTGTCTTCAAAAAAAAAAGAAAAAAAAGGAAAAGGGAACATTCTAAAAAATATATCAAACTTGTGATTCTTGAAGCTCATTAAGAATGTCTTATTATTATTGACCTATTTAGGGGTGTTTGAAATTGCGTTTTTTACTTATTGACTGATTTATCATTTTAAGACATTTATCATCTAAGTTTCTGGCTACGTCACGTAACCGTGACCACTACAGATAGTCTTATTTGCTGAAAAGTCAATGGTTGGTGATGGTAGGCTACCTACCATTTTCCTTTCCGTAATATTTGAGGTACAAATGAGACTTTCTCATTTGATTTACTCCACCTAACCCTCATTTGTTGTACTATAAATAGAGGAGGTTTCAAGCTCTTCAATGCATCCCAACACATTCTTCCTTCTTGTGTTCTAGTAGTCTAATAGAGAATTAGTAAGTGATAAATCTCCTAATTACAAGAGATATAAAACTTGGTACTTATCCTTGTAATTAAAGAGAAGTGTAATTCCTATTATTCATATTAGTGAAACGTTTCTTTCCTTGCCCGTGGTTTTTACCCTATTGGGGTTTTTCACGTTAAATTTCGGTGTCCTATTATTGTCGTTATTTCAATTATTACTAGCGGTTTTCTATAATTCGGTGTCGCTTTTCTCAACAAGTGGTATCAGAGCTAAGGTCTAAATATCTAGTGTGTATTAATCTACTTATCGTATGCTCTGTGGTTGCCACGCGAGTGGATCGTCTACATCAGAAAATAAGTAAGATTAATTTCACTCGATAAAAGTTCCCGGGTACTATTTCTCAGAAAAATAGTATTGTCGAAAAGAAGATTGTGATTATAGCAATATCTACGAAATTCGAAATTGAAAAGTTCAACGGGAGTAACTTCTCGTTATGGAAACTAAAGATGAAAGCTATCCTGAGAAAGGATAAGTGTTTAGCGGCCATTAGAGGACGTTCCGCCGAAGTCACTGATGAAAAATGGGAAGAGATGGGCGGCCAGGCTATTGCAAATCTTCATCTGGCACTAGTAGATGGCGTATTGTCTAGCATAGAAGAAAAGAAGACGGCGAAAGAGATTTGGGATCACCTCGTAAAATTGTACGAGACCAAATCACTCCACAACAAGATATTCCTTAAGAGGAAACTTTATGCGCTACGCATGAATGAATCTACTTCAGTTAATGAGCACATTAATTCTTTGAATACTCTATTTTCTCAACTCGCTTCATTAAGTTGCAATATAGAGCCAAAAGAATGTGCTGAACTTTTACTTCAGAGTCTACCTGACTCGTATGATCAACTCATTATTAACTTAACCAATAATGTTCTCTCGGAGTATCTAGTCTATGATGAAGTTGCGGCTACTATTCTAGAAGAAGAAAATTGGCGCAATAACAAGGAGGACAAACAGGCCGGTTCACGACAAGTGGAGGCCTTGGTGGTGTCAGAAGGGAGATCAACGGAACGTGGCCCAAGTAGGAGTCACAATCATGGTAAACCGAAGTCTAAAAAGAAGAAGACCTATACATGCTACAATTGTGGCAAGAAAGGTCACCTGAAGAAGGATTGTCGAAGTTTAAATAACTCAAATCCTCAAGAAAATATTGCAAGCACTTCAAATGATGGGACTGCTTTGGTTAGTGAGGCAGTGGTAGCAAATGAAGGCAGAAAGACATTTGTTGATGTCTGGTTATTTGACTCGGGAGCTACTTTTCACATGACCCCTAGAAGAGAATGGTTCAAACAATATGAACGTATCTCAGGAGGATCTGTATATAGTTGAAATGATCATGAACTAAAGATCATTGGAATCGGAGATATCATTCTGAAGATGCACGATGGTACAGTTCATACTATTCAAGGTGTACGACACGTGGAGGGTTTGAAGAAGAACTTATTGTATTTAGGACAATTGGATGATCTTGGTTGTAAGATGGAGATACAATACAAGATCATGAAAATCATGAAAGGCGCAGTTGTAATTATAAAAGGAGAAAATGTGGGTGCTAATCTATACATTCTAAAAGGCGAGACGGTACGGGAAGCGAAAGCATCCATTGCTTCGAATAGTTCAAGTGATAAAGCTGCTATAACATGGCATCAAAAGCTTGGACATATGTTTGAACAAGGTATGAAGATTCTTGTTGAAAGAAATCTTATTCCTGGTCTTACAAAGGTATCACTACCTTTCTGTGAGCATTGTGTAATCAGCAAGCAGCATCGCCTGAAGTTTAACACATCAAATTCTAGAAGTAAATTGGTTCTAGAATTGGTTCACTCTGATGTGTGGCAAGCACCAGTTCAATCCCTAGGAGGAGCAAAGTATTTTGTATCATTTATTGATGATTACACTAGGAGATGTTGGGTGTACCCAATCAAGAGGAATGCAGATGTGTTTGAAGTTTTTAAAGTTTACAAAGCACGTGTTGAACTTGAATCTGGTAAAAGGATCAAGTGTTTAATGACGGATAATGGAGGAGAATACACTGGTGATGAATTTGATAAATTCTTCAAACAAGAAGGTATCAAAAGGCAGTTCATGACGGCATACACTCCTCAACAAAATGGAGTGGCAGAGCGGATGAACAGAACCTTGTTAGATAGAATAAGGGCGATGTTGGCAACTGCAAGCTTGGGAAAATCATTCTGGGCATAAGTAGTAAGTACTGCCTGTTACGTGATAAATCGGTCACCATCAACTGCAATTGAGTTGAAATCGCCGATGGAGATGTGGACTGGAAAACTAGTTGATTATTCTGACCTTCATGTATTTGGAAGTCCTGTGTACGCAATGTACAAATCTCAAGAAACGAAAAAGTTGGATCCAAAGTCCAGAAAGTGTTTGTTCTTGGGGTATGCTGATGGAGTTAAGGGGTATCGCTTGTGGGATCCTACTGCCCACAAAGTAGTCATCAGCAGAGATGTTGTCTTTATGGAAGACAAAGATCTTGAAGATGTTAGCACTTTAAACGAAACTATACCGATACAGGTTGTAAATGAATTTCATAAAGATTCTTCTGAAGCAGTACCAGAGCACGATGAAAATCAAGTAGTCGTTGATGAAGCTCCAGCGACTCGTATTTCTAATCGGGAAAGGAAACGTCCAGGGTGGCACTCAGATTATATTATGGAAAGCAATGTTGCATATTGTCTTCTAACAGAGGAAGAAGAGCCAACAACTCTTCGCGAGGTACTAAATCATTCAGATGCATCTCAGTGGATGACAGCTATGCATGAAGAAATTGAAGCTCTTCATAAAAATAAAACATGGGAACTTGTGCCATTGCCGAAAGGTAGAAAACCTATTGGAAATAAATGGGTGTATAAGATCAAGCGAAATGGCGATGATCAAGTGAGCGGTATCATGCAAGACTGGTGGTTAAAGGATATGCTCAGAAAGAAGGTACGAACTTTAATGAAATATTTTCTCCTGTGGTTTGACTTACAACAATTCGAGTAGTTATAGCGATGTGTGCTACATTTGATTTGCATCTAGAGCAGCTAGATGTGAAAACTGCATTTCTTCATGGAAATCTTGAAGAAGAAATTTATATGCTTCAACCAGAAGGTTTTGAACTACAAGGAAAAAAGAACTAGGTTTGCAGGTTAAAGAAATCTCTGTATGGTCTCAAACAGGCGCCGAGATGTTGGTACAAGAGATTTGATTCTTTCATAATGAGCCTTGAATATAACAGACTTTATGCAGACCCTTGTGCATATTTCAAGAGGTTTGGGGACAATGATTTTGTCATTTTGCTGTTATATGTAGACGACATGTTGGTTGCAGGCCCTAACAATGATCGTATTAATAAGCTGAAGGCTCAATTGGCTAGGGAGTTTGAAATGAAAGACTTGGGTGCCGCAAACAAGATTCTAGGGATGCAAATTCATCGAGACAGAGATAATAGGAAGATTTGACTTTCTCAAAAGAATTATTTGAGGAAAATCTTGGAGCGTTTCAAAATGCAAGATAGTAAGCCAATCTCAACCCCACTTCCTACTAATCTCAAGTTATCCTCTGTTATGTGTCCTAGCAGTGAAGACGAGAGGAAGGAGATGTCTCGAGCACCATATGCATCAGCAGTGGGAAGTTTAATGTTCGCAATGATATGTACAAGACCAGACATTGCTGTAACATCCCAAATATTTAAGGTATTATTTTATGTAAATTTTTTTATTGCTAAGAAATTAAATGGTAAAGGTTATTTTATGTTAAATGGATAAAAGTTAAGTTTATTGGTTAAGTTAGGAAGGACTAAGGGTGAAAAGTTAAGAATAAGGACTTCTCTAACCATAGTTGTGGTGGGGAGGGTAGAAATTGCTAATAAGCCAAAGTTATTTTATATAAAAGGGATTAAAATGCTGGAAAAATAAATTATTAAGTGCAAAATACAGAAAACCTTCCTGGAGTTCTTGTGAGTGTCGACATTTGCAAAGGGAAGAGGAGGATCCATCAATTGTTAAAATTAAACTCATGCAATCTTGAATTAGTGAAATCTAAGACACCCTAATCACTTTAGCAAGCTCTAATCTTCCAATTTCACTCTCTTTGTGCACAATTAGGGTTCTTAAACTCTAAAAGTCAAGGTATGGATTTTGTGTCCAAGTATTGCTTATATGGTGTGTTTATGATGAGTTTTATGCTTAAATAGTTGCTAGTTGTTGAATTGTGCACAATTGTTTGAGTTAGAATGTAATTGTTATTGATTTTGGAAGAGGAATTATGTATAGACTTGCATGATGGATTTTTTGTTATGAATATGGTGAATTTGGTGATGTTCTAGTTAAGTTTCTAGTCATGCACACCAAGTGTTTGTTAAAATGTCTCAAAGAGATGATTATGTGTTCTAGCTAGAAATTGTGATGAAGGATGTTCATGTATGAACTTTTGTTATAGTTGTAAGTTATAGAAATTGATAATTTGATAATTTAATGGTGTTAGTAATGAAATTGGATTACTATGCACATTTGATGATTAATGAAAGGATTAAAGAAAAAGTTGCATGATAGAGCTAAAAGGGATGAGTTAGTAATGTACATGATTAAAATGTGATGTTGAATTGGTAACATTGTCATCTTAGGAAAAATGAGATTTTAAGGCTACTTGTATGCTTGTTGTGATTAGGGGGTTAAATGTGTGTGTAAGTATGAAAAGATGTAATGATTCAAGAAAGTTGTGTTTTTGATTGAGTTATGTGATTAATGGGATTAGCTCATGCATAGGTGCTAATCAAGGAAAAGAGATTTCAAGTGATCAAGGAAATTCAATTAAGCAAGGTGAGTTCATAGGGGGTAATATGGGCGGGTCAAGAGTGGCTTAGTGTTCTCGGATTGCATCCGTGCAAGAGAGAAACGACTAAGTGCACTAGTTATGTAGCTTAGATAGAACTATTGGGTTAACCTAATAGTTGTATCTATGGTTGATGTTTAGCTTAGGCAAGGTTATTACATTGCTAGTAATCTTGCCTATGGTTTGTGTTAGCTTAGACACATTAAGTGTCTATGTATGAGATGATGATAGCTTAGGCATATTTAGTATGTCTATGGTTAGCTTAGGCATGATTACTAGGTTCGGCCTAGTAAGTCATGTCTATGGTATGAATGAATTGGATCCGAATGTATGCAAGCAACCAATGGGTTGAAGGATAAGTGTTATGATTTGTGCCCAAATGTTTTGTGTTTTGTGTTTTATTACTTTCCTATAACTCACTAAGTGTAAAAACTTACCCCCATGATGTTTTATGTTTTAGGTACTAAAGTCCATCGTGAAGGTAAGGAACCCGTGTGAAGCACTTGAGGAGCATTGGCATTAGAGTAAGTGGTATTGCAAGTCCCTTATTGTAAACACGCTCCATGGTTACCGCTTATCAACGCCTAGTGTTTTGGTATGAGTCATGTTTGTTGTTGTCAAACTTGGGACCTAATGATGGTTGGAGTATGAAAACATGTTTTGAAGTCTAAATGTTGTTTATGGATGGTCTAAGATATTAGAAACTGAATCTTTATGTTGGTGGATGAATTATGCTGTTTTAAATGTGTTTGAGAATGATGAAATGTGCAAAAGTTGGTTTAAGTAAAATGTTGCAGGTCAGGCACCCGGACCAGTGTTATGTCGCGCCGCGGCCAAGGGCTCCGCGCCGCGGCAATGAACTAAGGTTCAAAACAGAAGTTGGGTTAAGGAGATAAAAATTTTATGTGTTGTGTCGCGCCGCGACAAGGCAGGCCGCGCCGCGGCAAATGCCTTGTCCGGCCAGTAACTTAACTTTTCAAAAAAAAAAAAAAAATTTTACTCGAATCAAGGCGTTAAAAGTTGGTATCAGAGCTGAGGTTTAAGGGACTTGGATAACCCACGATAGGGATTATCTAGGCTTAAACCATTGTTGTGAAAGGATAAGCGGTTTAGGACTTGCATAAGTGTTTAAGTCGTATAGTTGTGCCATGCTCCATAGGGTAGAGTCATTGACAAGACCCATAGAATAATGAATAAGATTACGAATTGGTTTATGTAAGGAGTTTGATACTCGCTAGCCATGATGTCGTGGTAGACTAGATGTGTAATGAAATGGTGTAATAACAACAGGCCATTGCTATTACTTCATTCTAGTACACATGGACGTCTACTATGGTCATGGTGAATCGAGTTAGGAATTCTTTCAGATTGTTTGGTTTTGATGAATAATGGTGTTACCGGTATTTGAACTAATGGGTTGAATGTAATTTTCAGAATGGCTATTGTATCACCAAACCGAGGTCAAGATGAGGATGATGAGTACGTCCGCACCCCATCCACGGAGTCTATAGAAGACTCTCAAAACGAATCGGAAGAAGTTAACATGCCAAATGACATTTCGGGGCAAATAGGGCAAGCCTTGATACGTTATACCCCAACCTTATTAGAAAAGATCAAGACATTGATCAATGATCAATTAGATGAGAAGTTAAAGACTCTTATTGCTAATAACCCTACCTTAAGAGGTGAAGGCGGTAGTGGGGTAAGACAAGAAGAGGTAGAAGCCCCAAAGAAGAAGGATGATCGTTTTGAATACAAGAACTTTGCAAATTGCCACCCCCCGAGTTTCATGGTAAGGTTGACCCAATCGTTAGTCAAAGGTGGATAGACGAAATTGAAGAAACTTTTATGTTATGTGAATGCCCCGAGCATTTAAAGGTAATTTACGCGGCACATCAAATGAAGGGTAGTGGTTATGAGTGGTGGAATTTTATAGTTAAGTCTCATGGGCGAGACGTGGCTACAAGTTTTTCATGGGACAAATTCCGTGAAATGTTTATGACTCAATTTGCTCCGCCCGCCGAGGTTAGTAGGTTGAAATCCGAGTTTATGAATATAGAGCATGGAAGTAAGTCGGTGACCGAGTTTAATGCTGAGTTCAATGACAAGTCTCGTTTTTGTCCGGACTTCGTGTCAAGTCCCAAGTTGATGATGGATCATTATCATGAAAAGTTAAATCCCGAGATAAGTGAATTTATCGACAAGAGCACTTATAAGACCTTAGCCGAGATGATGAATAGAGCACTTGTTAGAGAGCATGAACTTAGGAAGAAGGCGGCGTTTAAACGGAAGTTAGATCAAGACTCTAAGGCGATGCATAATGTTAGTCCGAAGAAGGGTAAGTTTGGTTCCGAATCCCCGCACAAGTCAAAAGGGGGTTTTGTGTCGGGTAAGAGCGGTGGGAAAGAAGCCAAGTTGTGTACTAGATGTGGTAAAAATCATACGGGTGAATGTAAAGCGGGTACCTCCGATTGTTACTCTTGTGGAAAGCCGGGACATAGGGCCGCCGAATGTCCTAAGAAAGGTAAGCAATGTTATTATTGTTTTGAGAAAGGTCACTTTCAAGCCGAATGTCCGGAATACAAGAAGGATTTAGCTAGTGGTAGTGTTAAGAAAGAGGTTAAGACGGAACCGAAGACTAGTGATAGCCGACCAAGGGCCCGAGCTCATCAGATTACCGCACTCGAAGCGAAGGAGTCCCAAAATGTGGTGTCAGGTACCTTTATTGTAAACTCTTTACCTGCGCATGTTTTGTTTGATTCCGGTGCTACGCGGTCGTTTGTATCATATTCTTTTTGTAAGCATTTTAATATGACCCCAAGTATGTTAGAACACCCATTAGAGGTTGAAATAGCGGATAATAAGACCGTGATGGTGTATAGTATCATTAAGGGGTGTGAAATTATTTTGGATGATGAAAAGTTTGTCATTGATTTAATACCCATGCAAATGGGGGAATTTCAAGTAATTGTGGGCATGGATTGGCTAGATGACAATGAGGGGATAATTTTGTGTCGTAAGAAAATAGTGTTAGTTCAATCACCAAGTGGAAAAGTTATATGGATTTATGGGGAACGAGCTAGGCGTGCAATTCCTATATGCACATATGCTAAGGCTAAAAGATTTTTGTCTCATGGGTGTTGTGCGTTTTTGGCACATGTTGTTGATGATTCGAAAAAGGTTGTTGAATTAGACGATGTACCAATAGTTAACGAGTTTCCGGATGTGTTTCCAAGTGAATTGCCCGGTGTACCTCCCGAGCGAGAGGTAGAGTTTAGAATAGATTTGATACCCGGGGCCACGCCAATTGCCAAAGCTCCCTATCGATTAGCCCCGTCGGAAATGAGAGAAATGATGACTCAATTACAAGATTTGATAGATAAAGGTTTTATACGTCCTAGTAGTTCACCTTGGGGAGCTCCGGTTTTATTTGTGAAAAAGAAGGATGGAACTATGAGAATGTGTATTGATTATCGAGAATTGAATAAAGTCACTATTAAGAACAAGTACCCGTTGCCAAGGATAGACGATTTGTTTGATCAACTACAAGGTGCTAGTTTCTTTTCAAAGATAGATTTAAGGTCGGGTTACCATCAATTGAAGGCGAGGGAAGAAGATGTCCCTAAAACGGCTTTTCGAACAAGGTATGGTCATTATGAGTTTGTGGTTATGCCGTTTGGATTAACAAATGCTCCGGCCGCGTTTATGGATATGATGAATAGAGTTTGTCCACCGATGCTTGATAGGTTTGTAATTGTGTTCATTGATGACATTTTGGTATATTCTAAGAGTGAAGAGGAACATACGGTACATTTATGACAAGTATTAGAGACTTTAAGAAGAGAAAGATTGTTTGCTAAGTTCTCTAAGTGCGAGTTTTGGCTTCGTGAAGTTCAATTTTTGGGCCATGTCATTAACAAGAAGGGTATTTGTGTTGATCCGGTGAAGATAGAGGCAATTATGAGATGGGAACCACCTACGAATCCTACCGAGGTTAGGAGTTTTCTAGGTTTAGCGGGGTATTATCGGCGATTTATACAAGATTTTTCTAGAATAGCCACCCCACTCACCAAGTTGACTCGTAAAAGTGTGCCATGGAGATGGGAAGAAAAGCAAGAACAAGCGTTTCAACTCCTTAAGGAGAAGCTCGTTCAAGCTCCCATATTGGTTTTACCGGAAGGGAATGAGAACATGACGGTTTATTGTGATGCTTCTAAGAAAGGCTTAGGGTGTGTATTGATGCAAAATGGGAAGGTCATAGCTTATGCTTCCCGACAATTGAAGGAACACGAGAAACGCTATCCTACGCATGATTTAGAATTGACGGCCGTGGTTTTTGCTCTAAAGATTTGGCGTCATTATCTTTATGGTGTTAAGTTTTCCATTTATACCGATCATAAGAACTTAAAGTATTTGTTTGATCAAAGGGATTTGAACGATAGACAAAGGAGAGGTCTCGATTTGGTGAAAGATTATGATTGTGAGATCTTATATCACCCCGGAAAAGCGAATGTGGTAGCGGATGCTCTTAGTAGGAAGTCAAGTCATCAACCGATTAAGATAACAAGCTTGGCTATGGTAATATCACCTCAAATATTTGATGATATTCGTGTTGCACAAGGTGAAGCATTATCGCCCGAAAACGTGAGAAAAGAAAGAATCAAGGGGCAAGTTGACGATTTTGTGGTAGATTCTCGTGGTTTAAGGCTTAGATATGGGAGAATTTGGGTACCTTTGCAAAGTGATGTTAGAAGTGAGCTCCTTGACTTAGCTCACAAGTCTAAGTATTCGATTCACCCCGGTGCTACGAAAATGTATAGAGATTTAAGGAAAGACTATTGGTGGCCGGGAATGAAGAGGGATATAGTTAAGTATGTGCACAAGTGTCTTACTTGTCTTCAAGTGAAAGCCGATCATCAAATGCCCTACGGTAAAATGCAACCTTTAGAGGTACCGGTGTGGAAATGGGAGCATATTACGATGGATTTAGTGACTAAGTTGCCTAAGACCCCTAGACAACACGATGCAATTTGGGTTATTGTTGATAGATTGACTAAGAGTGCATTATTTTTGGCAATAAGAGAAGCTTCGTCGTCGGAAGCAATGTCAAAGTTATATATGAAAGAAGTTGTTGCAAGGCATGGAGTGCCGGTTTCTATTGTTTCGGATCGAGACACCCGATTTACATCGCGATATTGGAGAAAGTTTCAAGAGGAAATGGGTACTAAGTTACATGTAAGTACCGCGTTTCACCCGCAAACGGATGGTCAAAGTGAGCGGACTATACAAACTCTCGAGGATATGTTAAGAGCATGTGTTATCGATTTTGGTGGTAGTTGGGATGCTCATTTACCATTAGTTGAATTTTCATACAACAATAGTTATCACTCTACAATTGGAATGGCACCATATGAGATGTTGTATGGAAGGAGGTGTAGAACCCCGATTTGTTGGGGCGAAGTAGGTCAACGGGAATTAGGAAGCACGGAAATAGTACAACAAACCACCGAGATGATTGACCAAATTCGTGAAAGAATAAAGGCGGCACAAGATCGACAAAAGTCTTATGTAGATAAAAGGAGAAAACCGATAGAATTTCAAGTAGGTGATAAAGTGATGCTAAAAGTTTCTCCATGGAAAGGCATCATTCGTTTTAGAAAGAGGGGAAAATTGGGTCCAAGGTTCGTGGGACCATTTGAGATAGTGGCGAAAGTTGGGAAGGTAGCCTACCGTTTGGCTCTACCCGATGAATTGAGTAATATACATGACACGTTTCACGTGTCACAATTGAGGAAATGTTTGGCGGATGAATCAACCTATGTTCCTTTGAATGAAATTGAGGTCGATAATAAGTTAAGGTATGCGGAAAAGCCGATAAAAATTATGGATCAAAAGGTTAAGCACTTGAGGAATAAGTCGGTAATATTATTGAAGGTATTATGGCAATTTAGAAAAGGTTCCGAGTGTACATGGGAACCTGAAGAATGGCTCTTGAAGTATTATCCGTCGTTGCATCAAGAATGGTTCGCGAGGACGCGAACGATCCAAGAGGGGGAGAGTTGTAACATCCCAAATATTTAAGGTATTATTTTATGTAAATTTTTTTATTGCTAAGAAATTAAATGGTAAAGGTTATTTTATGTTAAATGGATAAAAGTTAAGTTTATTGGTTAAGTTAGGAAGGACTAAGGGTGAAAAGTTAAGAATAAGGACTTCTCTAACCATAGTTGTGGTGGGGAGGGTAGAAATTGCTAATAAGCCAAAGTTATTTTATATAAAAGGGATTAAAATGCTGGAAAAATAAATTATTAAGTGCAAAATACAGAAAACCTTCCTGGAGTTCTTGTGAGTGTCGACATTTGCAAAGGGAAGAGGAGGATCCATCAATTGTTAAAATTAAACTCATGCAATCTTGAATTAGTGAAATCTAAGACACCCTAATCACTTTAGCAAGCTCTAATCTTCCAATTTCACTCTCTTTGTGCACAATTAGGGTTCTTAAACTCTAAAAGTCAAGGTATGGATTTTGTGTCCAAGTATTGCTTATATGGTGTGTTTATGATGAGTTTTATGCTTAAATAGTTGCTAGTTGTTGAATTGTGCACAATTGTTTGAGTTAGAATGTAATTGTTATTGATTTTGGAAGAGGAATTATGTATAGACTTGCATGATGGATTTTTTGTTATGAATATGGTGAATTTGGTGATGTTCTAGTTAAGTTTCTAGTCATGCACACCAAGTGTTTGTTAAAATGTATCAAAGAGATGATTATGTGTTCTAGCTAGAAATTGTGATGAAGGATGTTCATGTATGAACTTTTGTTATAGTTGTAAGTTATAGAAATTGATAATTTGATAATTTAATGGTGTTAGTAATGAAATTGGATTACTATGCACATTTGATGATTAATGAAAGGATTAAAGAAAAAGTTGCATGATAGAGCTAAAAGGGATGAGTTAGTAATGTACATGATTAAAATGTGATGTTGAATTGGTAACATTGTCATCTTAGGAAAAATGAGATTTTAAGGCTACTTGTATGCTTGTTGTGATTAGGGGGTTAAATGTGTGTGTAAGTATGAAAAGATGTAATGATTCAAGAAAGTTGTGTTTTTGATTGAGTTATGTGATTAATGGGATTAGCTCATGCATAGGTGCTAATCAAGGAAAAGAGATTTCAAGTGATCAAGGAAATTCAATTAAGCAAGGTGAGTTCATAGGGGGTAATATGGGCGGGTCAAGAGTGGCTTAGTGTTCTCGGATTGCATCCGTGCAAGAGAGAAACGACTAAGTGCACTAGTTATGTAGCTTAGATAGAACTATTGGGTTAACCTAATAGTTGTATCTATGGTTGATGTTTAGCTTAGGCAAGGTTATTACATTGCTAGTAATCTTGCCTATGGTTTGTGTTAGCTTAGACACATTAAGTGTCTATGTATGAGATGATGATAGCTTAGGCATATTTAGTATGTCTATGGTTAGCTTAGGCATGATTACTAGGTTCGGCCTAGTAAGTCAT
The DNA here is from genome assembly GCF_046630445.1 of Rutidosis leptorrhynchoides. Classification (NCBI taxonomy): domain Eukaryota; kingdom Viridiplantae; phylum Streptophyta; class Magnoliopsida; order Asterales; family Asteraceae; genus Rutidosis; species Rutidosis leptorrhynchoides. The sequence goes on along the minus strand of NC_092337.1, from coordinate 448,644,401 downwards.
GTCTATGGTATGAATGAATTGGATCCGAATGTATGCAAGCAACCAATGGGTTGAAGGATAAGTGTTATGATTTGTGCCCAAATGTTTTGTGTTTTGTGTTTTATTACTTTCCTATAACTCACTAAGTGTAAAAACTTACCCCCATGATGTTTTATGTTTTAGGTACTAAAGTCCATCGTGAAGGTAAGGAACCCGTGTGAAGCACTTGAGGAGTATTGGCATTAGAGTAAGTGGTATTGCAAGTCCCTTATTGTAAACACGCTCCATGGTTACCGCTTATCAACGCCTAGTGTTTTGGTATGAGTCATGTTTGTTGTTGTCAAACTTGGGACCTAATGATGGTTGGAGTATGAAAACATGTTTTGAAGTCTAAATGTTGTTTATGGATGGTCTAAGATATTAGAAACTGAATCTTTATGTTGGTGGATGAATTATGCTGTTTTAAATGTGTTTGAGAATGATGAAATGTGCAAAAGTTGGTTTAAGTAAAATGTTGCAGGTCAGGCACCCGGACCAGTGTTATGTCGCGCCGCGGCCAAGGGCTCCGCGCCGCGGCAATGAACTAAGGTTCAAAACAGAAGTTGGGTTAAGGAGATAAAAATTTTATGTGTTGTGTCGCGCCGCGACAAGGCAGGCCGCGCCGCGGCAAATGCCTTGTCCGGCCAGTAACTTAACTTTTCAAAAAAAAAAAAAAATTTTTTACTCGAATCAAGGCGTTAAAATTGCACATGCAGTGGGAGTAGTTAGTCGGTACTTGGCGAATCCTGGTAAAGAGCATTGGAATGCGGTAAAGAGGATCCTTAAATACATCAAGGGAACCTTAGATGTTGCATTATGTTATGGGAAACCGAAATTTATTGTCAAATGGTATGTTGATTCAGATTATGCAGGTAATATCGATAAAAGTAAACCTACCACTGCATATGTTTTCACACTTTGTGGTGGAATAGTAAGCTGGGTTTCAAAACTGCAGTCAGTTGTGACGGCATCAACAACAGAGGCAGAATATGTAGCAGCTACTCAAGCTACTAAAGAGGCAGTATGGTTGAAGATGTTGTTGGAGGAACTCAGACACAAACAAAAGAATATCACTCTATTTTGTGACAACCAGAGTGCCTTGCATCTTGTAAGGAATCCGACATTTCATTCAAAGACAAAGCATATACGAGTTCAGTATCACTTCGTTAGTGAGAAAGTGGAAGAAGAAACTGTGGATATGCAGAAAATTCATACTGACGACAATGTAGCTGATTTTCTAACAAAGTCAATCAACCGTGACAAGTTTATTTGGTGCCGTTCCTCATGCGGCCTAGCGGAAACGTAAGCAACATCATTGATAAGGAAGGAATATCGTGTGAAGATTGATTGAGCTTCAATCGAATCTTCAAGTGGGAGATTTCTAAAAAGTCAATGGTTGGTGATGGTAGGCTACCTACCATTTTCCTTTCCTTAATATTTGAGGTACAAATGAGACTTTCTCATTTGATTTACTCCACCTAACCCTCATTTGTTGTACTATAAATAGAGGAGGTTTCAAGCTCTTCAATGCATCCCAACACATTCTTTCTTCTTGTGTTCTAGTAGTCTAATAGAGAATTAGTAAGTGATAAATCTCCTAATTACAAGAGATATAAAACTTGGTACTTATCCTTGTAATTAGAGATAAGTGTAATTCATATTATTCATATTAGTGAAACGTTTCTTTTCTTGCCCGTGGTTTTTACCCTATTGAGGTTTTCCACGTTAAATTTCGGTGTCCTATTATTGTCATTATTTCAATTATTACTAGCGGTTTGCTATAATTCGGTGTCGCTTTTCTCAACATTATTGTCATTGTCTGATTTGTTTATTTATTGTTGTTAGATTAAATATGTAGATAATAGCCTTAAAAATATTGTAGATGAAATGATCACAACAAAAAACCAACACTACGACAAATTTTAATTGTTTACTTTTAAGAATACAACTTCCGAACATGATCATTGATCTTGTGACTTGGATTGTCATTTTGCAACCAGCAACCACCCCCTCTCGACTGCTAAGGGGTTTCTGTTAAGACTTCAAACCAAAGAATAAAGGTTTCTCCACCGCGAAACCTTATAGACCGCACCCATGAATTTTGACCATTTTGAAACTTAAACAAAACCTATTTTTGATGCTCGTAGTTGTTTGTTTTCAGAATACCCGTTATCTACCATCCGAGCTTACAATGAGGAATAGTATCAGCAAACTTAGAACCACAGCGACCCAGTTGATGCCGACACAACATGCACTTATCGATCAAGCGATTTTCGACCCATGGTTACATTTCCGACCTAAAGACAATGATCCGACCTACGTACATGTTGTGCTTCAGAGGAAGAATAAGAGACGACCATCAGGAATCCAAATCCAACACGAACGCGATTTACAAGTGTTAAATTTAAACGAATGGACCAAACTCATAAACTTAATGAAAAGGATAGTCTAGATTTATATTTACTTATGTTTATGGTAAATTAGTTAGAGCTTATGCAGAGTGACAGATCCAAAAATCTTATTAAACGGGACGGAAAATTGTTAAGAACTATATTTTAAACATGACGTTAAACATTATATATTTTCATATATTTATCAATATACATCATAAATAATATCTTTTGACCACTAACTTTAGCTTAATTTACCAAGTTATAAACCATCAATAAAATATAAAATTCAAGATAAGAATGTCATTTTTGTTTTTGAGTAGACACATTAGATTAAATTAAAATATGTTTTATCAAGAACTACGTAGTATTATTTGATAGAAAAATTGAAGTTTAAATGGTGAATTATACATTTTTGAAGGCTAAACTTGTTGCTTCTATCATAAATAACTAAATAAGGCACCAAAAGGAAAATTTAATACAAAAGGTACAAGTGGAGTCAGAAGAAAGTACTCATCGTGTTTGCCTCATGATTCGGTTCAATTTCGTTCTCCCGGACCTGCTACCGAGGCTCATTTTGGGGGTCAAAGTTCTAGGCTAGTTGATGTTCCTGGTGCGAAAAAAAGTCGAGCAAAAAAAGGTAAACAAAAAAAAAAGCTTCTCCATTGGTTCATATTAGGGTGCGTGAGGAGCTTCATCAAGGTTTGAAGTTAAGAGATGAAGATGATGTAGCTTCGTTGGATGCTAATAGCGTGGACTCCTCGGTGGCAAATGATGCGGGCCAAACCGTTCCTACAAAAAAAGGTTTTTTTTCAAGACTTAGTGGATCAAGGAGTGATTCCACCCAGTGAGGGCATTCGTATTAGTAGTAACTCGTCGAACGTTATTACCTATAAATTTCCTTCTCGATGCGGCAAAGGGGTTCATATTGATAGGATCGAGGGAATAACGTCACACCCGGACAAAAGGAATGGTAAGGATCCCTCGTAGTTGTCTTTGTTTTTTTTTTCTTGCGTAATTAGATTGTTATGTTTCTCATTTGGGTTGTGTTTAGGGTTTGCTTCGTTTTGTTTAGTTATCGTTTTGACTCTGTTTGAGTTAGGTAAGTTTTAGGTCTTTTCGAGCTATAACATTTCATCGATTCCTGTATCAGTTTATAGAATTCTTCATTTATTGATGAAGATATTTTAATTTTAATAGTAATCGTTATTTTAGCCAAGAAAAGAGAAATTATTCATCTTCTTCGTATTGAAATATTTTCGTATCGAAATCTTATAGAGTATCTAAAATCAACTACACATGTTCCTTTTTCTTTCTCATTTTCGCCTCAAATAAATACATAAAAAAAATTTGTAATAAAAAAGAATTTGTATTGAGGTATCTGACCGTAGTTGCCTAAAGATGGATCCGTCCCTACTCATCCATATAAAATAAAATGACATATAAGAATGAAAAATTAATAGCATAACTGTATACGGAGTAACAATGATTTTTTTGACAAAATTGCATGGGGGTCCCCGTAGTTTGTTCGATACAACAAGTGGAGTCCAAAAAAAAATTTTCACCTTGGGAGATCACTATAGTTTGCAATAGTTTCACCAGGGGTCCAACGTCCTAACGTCTGTCAATATTTAACAGTTTTGGGCCTCACATGACTTGCACATGAGGGTAGTTCTGTCTTTTTAATTAACCCTCCAGCTTTATTTTATTTTATTTTCTTTTTTTTCTCTTTTCTATTTCTCTCTTTTCTGAGTTTACAGCGGAAGCCACCACCACCATCATCATCATCACAAGCCACCACCTCATCATTGTCGTTGGATTTAGGGTTGAAGGTGGGTTTAACAGTCACCTTCCACCGCCACCACCATCATCATCTTCGTCATCACAAACAACAACAAATACCGCCACTGTTAAACCTACCTTCAACCCTAAATCCAAACGCAAAGTTCCAAACTCCATTCTCGCTATAGATTAATCAATCCAAAAATTTATTGTTCTCGCTACCTCACCATGGCTAAAATCGATTGTTCTCACTACCTTGCTAGTAATATCTAAATGTTCGACGCTGAAGTTGTAAATCTGGAGGTTGTCGGTGACGGTGTCGAACAAAGGATGGTGGATCTAATTACAGCGATTCTTAGGTCAGTTATGAAGATCATGGAAATGATCAGGTGATTTAATCTGAAAATGGTTATGAATGAAGTTCGATATTGTAGCGTATTGGCAGCGATGGCGATGGACAGTGGTGAGTGGCGATGGCCAGTGGCGAAAAATATTGAATATTTACCCCTCTCATTTAATTGTGATTTTTTTCAATTTTTCAGATGGGCTTGCAAAAATTTATAAACGTTATGTTGCCTTTTAAGGGCATATGATTTATTTCAAAGTTTGTATTTGCAATATACTTTGAATGACGAACTGAAGAACTTAAGATCTTTGATTAGGATTCAGATGTGACAATTGAAGATGATACGAAGTGAAGAAATGAAAGAAACTTGTTGTTTACTCATTGTTTTGTTAGGTTTAATTTGAGGTGATTCGTTTTGAGAAAGAAATGGAGAATAAGAGAGGTTTGAATTTGATTTTGATTTTGGGGTTTTAATGGTGGATTCAGTATTAGGGTATCATACGTTTTTTGATTTGGGGGGTTTTTTGTGACGACCAGGAAATTTTCGACCAAATTTAAACTTGATCTTTATATGTTTCCGACACGATAAGCAAAGTCTATAATGTTGAGTCTCGAAAACTTTGAAACTGTGTTCATATATTCATTTAACCCTTGACTGTTTCCAACGATTCACGAACAATGGTGTGTAAATAAATATGTATATATATTTATATAAATATAAATACAAATGTATATATATATATATATATATATATATATATATATATATATATATATACTATTTTGAATTAATAAAGTATACTTTAATAATTAGGAATTTAAAATATAGAATAATAAATAGAATAAATAAGTTACTACTATATTATTATGAATCTATATATAATTTCTATTAATAATTATTAATATATAATATTTAATAAATATTATTATATAATATAGTGTAAAGTTAATATATTATTTGTAATTACAAGATAAAATATAAATGATATATCAATATCATTATTATTACTTTCATTATTAATGATAATATTTATATTACCAATATTATTAATTCTAATGTGAGATTCAAATGGATATATAAAAATTTGATATGCTTAAGTTGTATCATTATTATTAATATTATTATTATCATCTTTATAATTATTATTATTATTGTTAACATCATTAGTATTATAATTTTGATTATGATTATTTATTATTAATATATTTATCAATATTATTATTATTATTAATATCATTAATATTAATATAGTTATTATTAGATATTATTACCATTATCATTCAGAATTATTATTACTATTATCATTATTATTATAGTTATTAAAAAAATAATACAATTTATTATATTTGTCATTAATAATATTATTAAAATCATTTTTTTATTATTTGATAATATTGATATTATTATTATTATTATTTATTCTACTATTATTATTATTAGAAATTTAATTATTAATATAATTATTATTATTTATATATGGAATCATACGTACGTATAACAAAATCCAAAATTAGTTGCCCATCTCAATCTAATACTGTAATTGATTTTTGTTATGTTCCTAAAATCATTTTACATCAAAATCTATCGTACCAATCAGTTGAATGTCCCAATCCTCTTTTTATATTTTATTTTATTTTATTTTATTTTATTTACTCTGATTGATTCCTGCTGTCGAGGATGTTTCGCTATAAAACAGATAATTAGACAGTGTTATTAAAAAAAAGAATCATTCCATACTTCCATCTTCATTATCAATTAGCAAGTATATATACTGTTAATGAAAAAAAAATGTCGCAAAAATTCAAAGAACTCAGTCGACGGCTCTGTTCTTGGTTTATTTTTAGAACAACTCGAATTCAAATTAAATTTCAAAAAGTGTTAATGCAGTCTTGTTAGGATTTGTCTACTCAATCTTTCTGCAAATTTTCAAACTCCAATTCCTCAAACTGAGTTTCAATTTGAGAGTCAAAGATTTAATTTAAAAAGTCAAACAATTTGTTCATGGAGAAATTTGAGTTCGTCTTTACGTTTTCAGTTAAATTAATGATTCAGTTAGTTTCTAATAATGAATTGGAACCTTTTTCATATTGGAATCGTGGCCTATAACAGTCTCTAAACTTGAATTTGATTTCGGGTTTCAAAAGTGTTTTCTTTTTTCAATTATAGTTTTTTAATTAAATGTCCTTGTTGTTTTGATTAATGTAATTGATCTTTAAACGTTCTGTGTCACGTTTTTAAATCCTAAAACTAAATTGTAAACGTTATTAGATAGGATGTGTAGTGACCCGAACTTTTCCATGTTTATATATATTAAATGAAATTGATATTTACATGATTAAGTGTTTCCAACATGTTAAGCAATCAAACTTGTTAAGACTTGATTAATTGAAATAGGTTTCATATAGACAATTGACCACCCAAGTTGACCGGTGATTCACGAACGTTAAAACTTGTAAAAACTATATGATGACATATATATGGATATATATATATAGTTAACATGATATTATGATAAGTAAACATATCATTAAGTATATTAACATTGAACTACATATGTAAAAACAAGACTACTAACTTAATGATTTTGAAACGAGACATATATGTAACGATTATCGTTGTAACGACATTTAATGTATATATATCATATTAAGATGTATTAATACATCATGATATCATGATAATGTAATAATTTAACATCTCATTTGATTTAATAAACAATGGGTTAACAACATTTAACAAGATCGTTAACCTAAAGGTATCAAAACAACACTTACATGTAACGACTAACGATGACTTAACGACTCAGTTAAAATGTATATACATGTAGTGTTTTAATATGTATTCATACACTTTTGAAAGACTTCAAGACACTTATCAAAATACTTCTACTTAACAAAAATGCTTACAATTACATCCTCGTTCAGTTTCATCAACAATTCTACTCGTATGCACCCGTATTCGTACTCGTACAATACACAGCTTTTAGATGTATGTACTATTGGTATATACACTCCAATGATCAGCTCTTAGCAGCCCATGTGAGTCACCTAACACATGTGGGAACCATCATTTGAAAACTAGCATGAAAATATCTCATAAAATTACAAAAATATGAGTAATCATTCATGACTTATTTACATGAAAACAAAATTACATATCCTTTATATCTAATCCATATACCAACGAACAAAAACACCTACAAACACTTTCATTCTTCAATTTTCTTCATCTAATTGATCTCTCTCAAGTTCCATCTTCAAGTTCTAAGTGTTCTTCATAAATTCCATAAGTATAGTTTCATAAAAATCAAGAATACTTCCAAGTTTACAAGTCTACTTCCAAGCTTTCTAATTCATTCCAAGTAATCATCTAAGATCAAGGAACCTTTGTTATTTACAGTAGGTTATCTTTCTAATTCAAGTTAATATTCATATTCAAACTTTGATTCAATTTCTACAACTATAACAATCTTATTTAGAGTGAAAATCTTACTTGAACTGTTTTCGTGTCATGATTCTGCTTCAAGAACTTTCAAGCCATCCAAGGATCCTTTAAAGCTAGATCTATTTTTCTCATTTCCAGTAGCTTTATCCAGAAAACTTGAGGTAGTAATGATGTTCATAACATCATTCGATTCATACATATAAAGCTATCTTATTCGAAGGTTTAAACTTGTAATCACTAGAACATAGTTTAGTTAATTCTAAACTTGTTCGCAAACAAAAGTTAATCCTTCTAACTTGACTTTTAAAATCAACTAAACACATGTTCTATATCTATATGATATGCTAACTTAATGATTTAAAACCTTAAAACACGATGAACACCATAAAATCGGATATACGCCGTCGTAGTGAAACTGGGGGCTGTTTTGGTTTGGATAATTAAAAACTATGATAAACTTTGATTTAAAAGTTGTTATTTTGGGAAAATAATTTTTCATATGAACATGAAACTATATCCAAAAATCTTGGTTAAACTCAAAGTGAAAGTATGTTTTTCAAAATGGTCATCAAGATGTCATTCTTTTGACGGAAATGACTACCTCTTTAGTAATTGACATGTAACTTAAATTTCTGACTATAAACCTATACTTTTTCTGTTTGGATTCTTAAATTAGAGTTCAATATGAAACCATAGCAATTTGATTCACTTAAAACGGATTTAAAATGAAGAAGTTATGGGTAAAACAAGATTGAATATTTTTGATCTTTTTAGCTACGGGAAATGTTTAACAAATCTATACAAATCATATCCTAGCTAACTTATATTGTATTATACATGTATTCTAATATATTATGTAATCTTAGGATACCATAGACACGTATGCAAATGTTTTGACATATCATATCGACCCATGTATATATATTATTTGGAACAACCATAGACACTCTATATGCAGTAATGTTGGAGTTAGCTATACAAGGTTGAGGTTGATTCCAAAAATATATATACTTTGAGTTGTGATCTAGCCTGAGACGTGTATACACTGGGTCGTGGATTGATTCAAGATAATATATATCGATTTATTTCTGTACATCTAACTGTGGACAACTAGTTGTAGGTTATTAACGAGGACAGCTAACTTAATACACTCAAATCTTTAAAACATAATAAAAATAGTTGTAATTATATTTTGATCATACTTTGATATATATGTAAATATTTGTATAGGTTCGTGAATCGATCTGTGGCCAAGTCTTATTTCCGAGGAAGGAAATATCTGTGAAAGTGAGTTATAATCCCACTTTTAAAATCTAATATTTTTGGGATGAGAATACATGCATGTTTTAAAAATGATTTACAAAATAGACACAAGTACATGAAACTACATCCTATGGTTGAATTATCGAAATCGAATATGCCCCTTTTTATTAAGTCTGGTAATCTAAGAATTAGGGAACAGACACCCTAATTGACGCGAATCCTAAAGATAGATCTATTGGACCTAACAAACCCCATCCAAAGTACCGGATGCTTTAGTACTTTGAAATTTATATCATATCCGAAGGGTGTCCCGGAATGATGGGGATATTCTTATATATGCATCTTGTTAATGTCGGTTACCAGGTGTTCACCATATGAATGATTTTTATCTCTATGTATGGGATGTGTATTGAAATATGAAATCTTGTGGTCTATTATTATGATTTGATATATATAGTTTAAACCTATAACTCACCAATATTTTTGTTGACGTTTAAAGCATGTTTATTCTCAGGTGAATACTAAGAGCTTCTGCTGTTGCATACTAAAATAAGGACAAGATTTGGAGTCCATGTTTGTATGATATTGTGTAAAAACTGCATTCAAGAAACATATGTCGATGTAATATATTTCTATTGCAAACCATTATGTAATGGTCATGTGTAAACAGTATATTTTAGATTATCATTATTTGATAATCTACGTAATGCTTTTAAAACCTTTATTGATAAAATAAAGGTTATGGTTGTTTTAAAAATGAATGCAGTCTTTGAAAAACGTCTCATATAGAGGTCAAAATCTCGCGACGAAATCAATTAATATGGAACGTTTATAATCAATATGAACGGGACATTTCAGTTGGTATCCGAGCGTTGGTCTTAGAGAACCAGAAAATTTGCATTAGTGTGTCTTATCGAGTTTGTAGGATGCATTAGTGAGTCTGGACTTCGACCGTGTTTTCTTTAAAAATGATTGCTTAACATTTTTGTTGGAAACTATATATTATTAACATGTAAATATTATGTGATATATTAATCTCTTAACATGTTTGATATTGTGTGATAGATGTCTACCTCTAGCACAAATCCCATTGACTCACCTAATAATAACGAAGAGTCGAATATATATTGGCAAGATTCACAAATTCCCGAAGAACCGGAAGAAGAGGAAACGGAACCGGTAGAAGAGGAACCGGAAGAAGAGGAACCAGAAGAAGAGGAACCAGAAGAAGAAGAGCTTCTGGAGGGGGAATAGTAGGAACCACAGAAAACCGGTCAAATAAAAGAAAATCCTCAACCAATGGACCAAAGTTAATAATGGTCAATGGTGTTTCCGCTAAGGAAGCAAAATATTGGGAAAATTACCAATTTTCCGATGAATCGGATCCTGATGAGGATTCCGATGATGTTATAGAAATTACCCCGACCCAATTTAATGAGGCAAAAGAAAATAATAAGGAAAAAGGCATCAAAATAGAGAAATCTGATTCCGACCCCGATGAACTTTATATGTACCGTCAACACCCGTATTTTCAATATCGTGACAATAACCCGAGAACCTCTAAACCACCAGGTTTTTCTAAACCAATGTGGAAAACGACGACTCGTATTAGAGGAACATCATATATCCCTAGAAAATTAGAAAAAAGAACCAAGTCCGAAGAAGAAGAAACCAGTGATTCAGATTAGAGGGGTGTGAGCATGTTGTGTAATAAATGTATTGTAGTGTGCTTGTACTTTTATGTTCTATATAAAAATTGCTTGTATTGTTTGTTATTACGAATCTAATCCTTGTCTATTTTACAGTATAAAAACAAAATGGACATTAAGGGTAGACAACCGAATATTTTAGAAGACCTACCAGAGGATATGATTGAGGAAATCTTGTCTAGAGTCGGTCAGAATTCATCAGCACATTTAGTTATGGCGAAATTAACTTGTCAAACATTTGAAAGACTTTCCAGAAATGCCTTAGTTTATAAAAGGCTTTCCTTTGATAGGTGGGGTATATCACATTGGGGAGACTTTAAGTTATGCCGTGTTTTCTTTAAAGCGTTAAATGCGGGAAACCCAAATGCAATTTTACGCTACGGGTTAAGAACCTATTTTGACTCAACATATCCCAACATAGGATTTCGTGAATTAGAAAGAGCTTCTAACATGCAACATAAAGAAGCATGTTATGCTTACGGGTTAGTGATGTTCGCTTCTTACCAAAGTGAGAAAAAGAACATCGGATTGCAGCTTTTAAATAAAACTTTCCCACAAGTGACGGATTCAGTAGTTGGGGTGAGAAACAAGGTTTTTAGATTATTACGGGGCTGTTGGACATTACGAAACCCTCGTCCTTTTGATGACATTACAACATGCTGCCTAGCCAATGGTCATAACAGTTATTTTCCACAAGACCAAGGATGGGAAGTCGTCTTAGTAAAACCAGAATGCATGACTTGTTTCTGGACTTATGAATTACGTGTCTTTATTTCCTTTGCTCAACAACTTTCGTATTAACTAGATTTATCTTCAAAACTGTCCTGTATCATAGTGTACTATATTTCATGTTATATGTAATATAGCGAAGTTGTAAGTTTGAAGAATATTTGTGAAAGGACCCGTTCATATACATTATAAACGATTCACAATAGTTGATTACATCGCGAGGTATTTGACCTCTATATGATATGTTTTACAAACATTGCATTCATTTTTTAAAAGACAAACTTTCTTTACAACGAAAGTTGACGACATGCACACCATTTCATAATACATCCAACTATAATTGGCTTAATAATAATCTTGATGAACTCAATGACTCGAACGCAACGTCTTTCAAAATATGCCATGAATGACTCCAAGTAATATCCTTAAAATGAGCTAATGCACAGCGGAAGATTTCTTTAATACCTGAGAATAAACATGCTTTAAAGTATCAACCAAAAGGTTGGTGAGTTCATAGGTTTATCATAACAATCATTTCAATATATTAATAGACCACAAGATTTCCGTTTATAAATATATGTACACTCGCAAGTGTATAAAAGTATTCTATAAGTTGTAGGCACCCGGTAACAAGCCTTAACGTTCATGTTTTACCCTCTGAAGTACACCAGATCAGGTGTGTTTAAAATAACCTCGAAGTACTAAAGCATCCCATAGTCAGGATGAGGTTTGTCAGGCCCAATAGATCTATCTTTAGGATTCGCGCCTACCGTACATAGACAAGTAGTTTAATGTTACCAAGCTAAGGGTATATTTCTGGTTTAAACCCACGTAGAATTAGTTTTAGTACTTGTGTCTATTTCGTAAAACATTTATAAAACAGCGCATGTATTCTCAGCCCAAAAATATATATTGCAAAAGCAATTAAAAAGGGAGCAAATGAAACTCACAATACTGTATTTCGTAGTAAAAATACATATAACATCATTTAACAAGTGCAAGGTTGGCCTCGGATTCACGAAAGTATCAATATTGAGATTCAATATTGCAGGAAAGTACGTAGACGCAACGGAGATGATAAACACTAGATTGACCTCACGAGCATACCCATGAACCATACCCATCACCTCCATAGCTATAACCCATAATTTCCTTAGCTTCGACTCATTCAAAAAAACTATTTTGAAATCACTCGGACAGCACTCCGTCGTAATATTTTATGTATACTAATAATATCTTGAAATAATACAGAGCAAATATATATATATATATATATATATATATATATATATATATATATATATATATATATATATATATATATATATAAATCGATTGAGAGAGTTTAGAGAAATATATTTTCAAGTTTCTATGAAATAATGAAACCTATTGAATTCTATTTATAATAGATTTTTGAATTATTAAAGTGAATTATTAAAGTATGAATTATTAAAGTATGAATTATTAAAGTGAATTATTAAAGTATGAATTATTAAAGTGAATTATTAAAGTATGAATTATTAAAGTGAATTATTAAAGTATGAATTATTAAAGTGAATTATTAAAGTATGAATTATTAAAGTGAATTATTAAAGTTAAAGTAAAGTAAAAGTAAAGTAAAGGTAAAGTTAAAGTATAGTAAAAGTATAAAAACTATGTATGTATAATACGCGTATAAATATATATAATATTAATTTAAATCGTTATATATATTTAATAAAATAAAATATAAATATCGTTATATTTATTATACTAATTAAGTAATGAGTTGTCAAAAGTGATTCTAGATATTTATAAAAGTTATATAAGTTTTAATAATAAAGTTCTTTTTAAACTGAAAACGTCTTTGTACGTTTGAAAATAGATTAATAGAATATTATGAAAACCAATTCTCCACTAACTTTTGTCTAACTTTCGTAAATGACACTTTTTGTTTTTATTTATAGATAGCTTTACAAATTATTCTGAATATCGTTAAGAGGAATAGATTTTCTCAAATCATAGTGGACCTCTCAACAGAGACTTGTAATCATAATTCAATATTTCTGATAATTCAATCATTTAATATATATTTTTTTTAATTTCGTCGAAAATCATATTGAAACAAATACGTTCGTGTAAAGTATTATACGTTTAATACTTTATTAATATTCTCAAGTTATAATATATATATACATATACATATCTATTTATATATAACGGTTCGTGAATCGTCGAAATTTGGTCGAGGTTATAATGAATGTATGAACACAGTTTAAAATTCTTGAGATTTAACTTAACAAACTTTGCTTATCGTGTCAGAATAATATAAAGATTAAAGTTTAAATTTGGTCGGAAATTTCCGGGTCGTTACAGTACCTACCCGTTAAAGAAATTTCGTCCCCGAAATTTGATAGAGGTCGTCATGACTAACAATGAGAATGTTATTATAACGATTATAGAGTTTTATCATGTTCAAGAAGCATGGATAAAATAATTCGATTACTCGAAGCGTGTGAGTGAAGTTATCGTAAATGAATGAAATGAGAAAATAGGGATTCATCTTATCATTTGACGTCATCACGGTTGATCTCCGGATTAAAGAAAATCTTTGTAATCTATATAGGATTTGATTCTTCGGTGATTAAGGAAATTATGATCCTCTTCGATTTAATGCGATGATTCATCTCGATTTTTCTGTCGGAAATTTCACTATAAATCCACCTCCTTCGTTTCCTTTTAATTCACACCTTCTATTCTTTCTCCCTCAATTCTTACTTTAAAATTATTCATCAATATGCTTCATCCAGTGCTGATTCTCGATATACTCCTCACTTTCATATCTGTCGTTCTTCTTTTTCATCTACCTCCAGAAGAATCTATTTACTTCTACTATACTCTTGGTTTTATAGTGTTTTTAGTTCTCCCATGTCTTTATATTGCTATATGCATTGATATATACGGTTTGTGATTTCTGGGTTGTTGTTGGGTTTTATATCTTCCCTTATATTTCAAAGTCCTTGCTTCTTCTATAATCATTGTGATCCACAGTTAATGCTATCTTCTATTTGCTATGATTTATACTCCCATTTCTAGTTCAGAGCTTTGTCCTTTCGTTTCTTCTTCTTGCGATTAAGCACCGCTTGTAATGGTCCAGAATTCGCAGATATAAATTTTGAATGAACATTGTTAATATTCTAGGAAGGAAATTGTAATGGCACGATCTTGACTTGTCAAATTACCTGAATACCTCGGAAAAGGCCGAATCATCAAGAAATATTTTCTTGATATTTAGAGATCAAAGAGAATACAAGAGTCGTGTAACATAGCACATGATGACGTTATGATCTGTGAATCATCATGTTCCATTTAGAAACTCAGAATGAATTACTGTAATATAATCACATTGATCAAGTGTCATTATATTATACTAACTCATGCTTCAGCTCCCAACACTTCTTCAAGAATATTCCTATTTTAAACTCGAATGTTTCAGAATTTTGAAACTAAAATAGTTTCTTTTATGATATAATACAGATAGCGCGAAGAGGTAAATGATTTCAGATAAGAATAATTATAAAAATATCTTCAGAAGTATGGATGATATTTATAATGAAAGATACGATGATATCTTTGAATGTCTAATATCAGAGGATGATGAAGGATATTGTCCGCAGGGGTTTAGAGTCAGGAGCAAGGTATTCGTTAATGACTTCAGCAAGTTCTGAATCATTTGGATTCTTTGAAGGCAGGTTCAGCCTTTGTGATTTGTCCACAGCCTCCTTCATACTTTGCTCAATCCGTTTTCCAGTTCCAAAGCTTCTCTTTTTCTGAGCTTTGCCAATATACTATCCTTTATCATCTAACTTTTTACTGTTAAGGTCGTTTACAGTTTTTGCTGCTTCATCAGCATTTTTTCAAAATTTCGAGAACTGGTTCTCAATTTAGGGTGTTTTTCAGAAATTTCTCATTCAAAGAACGTAAGTCTTGGAGGTAGACGTTGTGTGTATATGTAATTGTTGATGTAGACATGCTGCGAGGTTTCAAAATACTGATTGCTGATTCTCAATAATTGGTATGACAATTCTTGTTATAAGGTACGAATGAGTATATGATAGGGTTTCGATAATTTTAATGATTTTTTTTTTGAAAAGTCAAAGATCAGTGAAGTTGTTGGTAAGTTTATTGCTAATGTGGTGAATATAAACGATTCCCCGGTAACGTTGGCGAAAGGGCAACGTATCTATCGAGGTTATAATAAGACTGTTTTGATTGAGAAGTCGAAGTTGACTTGCTGGAGCTGTGACAAAAATGTCTATTTTGAAACGGAATTGAAAAGTTATTTTAGCTAGTAAATGCCAAAGGGTCTAACACGGATACGTGTCGAATTATGACTTGGGTTTTGAGAGTTTTTTTCAGGTGTATAACTGTGGGTAACATGTGGTTGGATCATCATCTCGATTGTTCCTTAGTTGAAGTGTCTTCAGGAATTTCGAAGGGTTTGAGCACATATTGTAACCGTTAATACATATGATGTTCTAACACAGTTTTGAAGTCAAAGTATAGCTTTGAAAGATATAGGAATCTAAGAGTGATGATACTGGTTATATTTCGAATTGAATTATGCGATTTCAAAATCAGAATATGTAATTGAATTTGAATGAGTATGATTGTTTTGATTTATATGAAAGAATGGATATTGTTGTGAAAGTAGGGAGTATAGTTGATGATTGCTGAATCAGTTTCGAAAAATGTAATATATTAATTGTGAATTTATATATCTCTCGGGTATTACCTACCCGTTAAAAAAAATTTCACAATTAATATTTTGTACAAAAAGAAGTTTATTACAGTCTTTATGAAAATATATGTGTATATTTTCTTTAGATGTAATATAGATTTAATGAGTTAATATTAAATTAAACTCATTTGTTTTATGGTTGGAACTAGAATTGAGTAATCCCTAAAACTTTATAAATTGCATAAATATTTCTTCAATAATATTGAAATTATGAATCATTACTTTGTTATTTGTTAGTTTTCGTGAAATTCTTGTGAACTTCGCAAGGTACGAATGATGTTATTTGAAAAGTTTCAAGTACATCGATGATGAAAGTGTAAAATCAAACATATATTCGAATAATACACTTGATTTATTATGAATTGAATTTTTATTGAATTGAGACAGAGATTGTAATTAACGATGGTTAAGTTGCGGACGAAGGACGTACATCATTGCATATTTGTAATATGAATTACCTGAGTAGTTAAGATTCACACATAATAGCTTAGTACGGGAAGATTTATTATGGTTTAAAAATTTATATATATAAAATATACATATAAATCTTTCGATTGGAAATGAGTTAATACTTCATAACTTGTTGATACAATATATTTGTTGTTGATTCGTAATGATGTCCACAATGATTCTTGAACTGACAGAGTTTGTGATGTTACCGGTGCTGTTGATTCTGACGATACTGACGGCACTGACTGTGTTGATGATGCTACGGTCCTGTTGATGCTGTTGGTAAAATAATTCTAGCTTGTAAATCGTACACTATTTTCGATCAAAGTTCCTACTCTACCATCTCCATTCACTCATCCGATTTACGGTCAGAATTAAATAATCTCTAAGATTTTGGAGATTACATAACTGCCGCAGAGATATCTCTTCAATGAAGTTTATGAATTAATACTTCATCGTTTGTTGTTGTTGATATTCCTGGATATTTACAGGGCGTATGACGTTGATGTTTGAGATACAGATTGTGATATTGCGGTGTGGGATGTGGATGTTGTTGTTGGTGGTGGTGATGGTACTGTTGGTGTTGCTGATGGTGGTACTGTTTATGCTGCTGGTGCTGCTATTGGTGTTTGTAACCTTTGCACCATATTCTCCAAAGCCACTACCCGAACGCGAAGCTCGTTGACTTCTTCTATTACACCAGGGTGATTGTCGGTTCGGACGAGCGGATAAATAAAATCTAGAATTTGGTGTAGTATGTAATCGTGACGAGATACTCTAGAAATAAGAGAGAAAATGGTGTTTCGGATAGGTTCGCCGGTAAGTGCTTCAGGTTCTTCGCCAAGAGGGCAATGTGGTGGATGGAAGGGATCACCTTCTTCTTGTCTCCAATGATTTAGGAGGCTACGAACCCATCCCCAATTCATCCAGAATAGATGATGACTAATTGGTTGATCCATTCCGGTCACACTGCTTTCGGAACTTGAGTGGGATTCCCTTTCGGAATTCGAGGGACTTGAACTAATGACGAATTCCATTTCGTACGATTGAATAAAGAATTTTTTTGATATGAAGTGATTTTCCAGCTATCGGGTGGTATTCTAATTATATAGAGCAAAAGGTTTCATAGATTACGGAGGAATTTACGGAATATGTCAGGCAAAGTTTACAGTAACAGATACGCTAAGATATGAATTAGCAGATACGCTAAGATATGAATTTTGTCTATACACTATTCATGCAATCAATGCAATAAGATATTTCTAGACTAAGAATGATAAGCAGGTAATTTCCGACAAAAATAATGAGCAAAACTTTTGACATGCAGACACGGTCGAAGTCCAGACTCACTAATGCATCATAATGACTATCAGTTAGACACACTAATGCAGACCTGGTTCGCTAAGACCACCGCTCTGATACCAACTGAAAGGAACCGTTCATATACATTATAAACGATTCACAATAGTTGATTACATCGCGAGGTATTTGACCTCTATATGATACGTTTTACAAACATTGCATTCATTTTTTAAAAGACAAACTTTCTTTACAATGAAAGTTAACGGCATGCACACCATTTCATAATACATCCAACTATAATTGGCTTAATAATAATCTTGATGAACTCAATGACTCGAATGCAACGTCTTTCAAAATATGCCATGAATGACTCCAAGTAATATCCTTAAAATGAGCTAATGCACAGCGGAAGATTTCTTTAATACCTGAGAATAAACATGCTTTAAAGTGTCAACCAAAAGGTTGGTGAGTTCATAGGTTTATCATAACAATCATTTCAATATATTAATAGACCACAAGATTTCCGTTTATAAATATATGTACACTCGCAAGTGTATAAAAGTATTCTATAAGTTGTAAGCACCCGGTAACAAGCCTTAATGTTCATGTTTTACCCTCTGAAGTACACCAGATCAGGTGTGTTTAAAATAACCTCGAAGTACTAAAGCATCCCATAGTCAGGATGGGGTTTGTCAGGCCCAATAGATCTATCTTTAGGATTCGCGCCTACCGTACATAGACAAGTAGTTTAATGTTACCAAGCTAAGGGTATATTTCTGGTTTAAACCCACGTAGAATTAGTTTTAGTACTTGTGTCTATTTCGTAAAACATTTATAAAACAGCGCATGTATTCTCAGCCCAAAAATATATATTGCAAAAGCAATTAAAAAGGGAGCAAATGAAACTCACAATACTGTATTTCGTAGTAAAAATACATATAACGTCATTTAACAAGTGCAAGGTTGGCCTCGGATTCACGAACGTATCAATATTGAGATTCAATATTGTAGGAAAGTACGTAGACGCAACGGAGATGATAAACACTAGATTGACCTCACGAGCATACCCATGAACCATACCCATCACCTCCATAGCTATAACCCATAATTTCCTTAGCTTCGACTCATTCAAAAAAACTATTTTGAAATCACTCAGACAGCACTCCGTCGTAATATTTTATGTATACTAATAATATCTTGAAATAATACAGAGCAAATATATATATATATATATATATATATATATATATATATATATATATATATATATATATATATATATATATATAAATCGATTGAGAGAGTTTAGAGAAATATATTTTCAAGTTTCTATGAAATAATGAAACCTATTGAATTCTATTTATAATAGATTTTTGAATTATTAAAGTGAATTATTAAAGTATAAATTATTAAAGTATGCATTATTAAAGTGAATTATTAAAGTATGAATTATTAAAGTGAATTATTAAAGTATGAATTATTAAAGTGAATTATTAAAGTATGAATTATTAAAGTGAATTATTAAAGTATGAATTATTAAAGTGAATTATTAAAGTATGAATTATTAAAGTTAAAGTAAAGTAAAAGTAAAGTAAATGTAAAGTTAAAGTATAGTAAAAGTATAAAAACTATGTATGTATAATACGCGTATAAATATATATAATATTAATTTAAATCGTTATATATATTTAATAAAATAAAATATAAATATCGTTATATTTATTATACTAGTTAAGTAATTAGTTGTCAAAAGTGATTCTAGATATTTATAAAAGTTATATAAGTTTTAATAATAAAGTTCTTTTTAAACTGAAAACGTCTTTGTACGTTTGAAAATAGATTAATAGAATATTATGAAAACCAATTCTCCACTAACTTTTGTCTAACTTTCGTAAATGACACTTTTTGTTTTTATTTATAGATAGCTTTACAAATTATTCTGAATATTGTTAAGAGGAATAGATTTTCTCAAATCATAGTGGACCTCTCAACAGAGACTTGTAATCATAATTCAATATTTCTGATAATTCAATCATTTAATATATATATATATATATATATATATATTTTTAATTTCGTCGAAAATCATATTGAAACAAATACGTTCGTGTAAAGTATTATACGTTTAATACTTTATTAATATTCTCAAGTTATAATATATATATACATATACATATCTATTTATATATAACGGTTCGTGAATCGTCGGAATTTGGTCGAGGTTATAATGAATGTATGAACACAGTTTAAAATTCTTGAGATTTAACTTAACAAACTTTGCTTATCGTGTCAGAATAATATAAAGATTAAAGTTTAAATTTGGTCGGAAATTTCCGGGTCGTCACAATTTGTATGTGATATATTATTATAATCAGTTTTTCATATGGAATTGTAGTAGTTGAATTGTATATTAGCTACTAAGTATGAACTTAACGGGTAGGTAGTACCCGAATTTAAACTTATAAAACGCTAATATGAAGAAAAAGCTTTTATAAATGAGTTCATATTATGCTACGAGATACTATTGACTACTCTTAATATTCTGTATGATTAACTTGTTTCATTTGACTATTTTGAAGGAAATGGCACCGACTACTCGACACACCTTGAATATGAGCGAAGAGGAATTTAGTGCCTTTCTTGCTTCAAACATAGCCGCAGTACAGGCCGCGCTACATACCAACAATAACTCTGAATCTAGCAATACAGCTAATGGCGCAAGAAATCGTGTAGGATGCTCCTACAAGGAATTCACTGCCTGCAAACCTTCAGAATTTGATGGGACCGAAGGACCAATCGGATTGAAACGGTGGACCGAGAAAGTTGAATCGGTGTTTGCCATAAGTAATTGTGCTGAAGGAGACAAAGTGAAGTACGCTACGCATACCTTCACAGGTATTGCGTTAACATGGTGGAATACCTATCTAAAGCAAGTGGGACAAGATGCTGCTTACGCGCTACCGTGGTCAGCATTCAAGCACTTGATGAACGAGAAGTACCGTCCCAGAACCGAGGTCAATAAGCTCAATTCAGAACTTAGAGGGTTACGAACACAGGGATTCGATATTACTTCGTACGAAAGACAATTCACAGAATTGTGCCTATTGTGTTCGAGAGCGTTCGAAGATGAGGAAGAGAAGATCGACGCATTTGTGAAAGGGTTACCGGAGAGAATCCAAGAAGATATAAGTTCACACGAGCCTGCCTCCATACAAAAGGCATGTAGAATGGCTCACAAACTAGTGAACCAGATTGAGGGAAGAATTAAAGAACAGGCGGTCTAAGAGGCCAACGTGAAGCTAGTCAAAAGAAAGTGGGAGAAAAACGGTGATAAGAGTCACCAATACAACAACAACTATCCCAATAATCGCAACAAACGGCACAACAACAACAACAACAACAATCATCCCAACAACAATAACAACCACAACAACAACAACAATCAGAAGCAGCTATGCCAAAGGTGTGAAAAGTATCACTCGGGGTTCTGCACCAAATTTTGCAACAAGTGTAAAAGAAATGGTCATAGCGCGGCGAAGTGTGAGGTCTACGGACCAGGGGTTAACAGAACGAAAGGAACAAATGGAGTTGGAACGAGTAATGGCGGAGCAAGTAGTGTCGGAGCAAGTTATGCCAATGTAGTTTGTTATAAATGTGAAAAACCGGGCCACATTATTAGAAATTGCCCGAACCAGGAGAACACGAATGGACAAGGCCGCAGAAGAGTTTTCAATATTAATGCGGCAGAGGCACAGGAAGACCTGGAGCTTGTTACGGGTACGTTTCTTATTGTCAATAAATCTGCTTACGTTTTATTTGATTCGGGTGCGGATAGAAGCTATATGAGTAGAGATTTTTGTGCTAAATTAAGTTGTCCATTGACGCCGTTGGATAGTAAATTCTTACTCGAATTAGCAAACGTAAATTAATTTCAGCAGATTATATATGCCGGAATCGAGAAATTAAACTGGGTAGCGAAATATTTAAGATTGATTTGATACCAGTAGAGTTAGGGAGTTTTGATGTAATAGTTGGCATGGACTGGCTGAAGGATATGAAAGCAGAGATCGTATGTTACAAAGATGCAATTCGCATTGTACGAGAAGAAGGAGAACCCTTAATGGTGTACGGAGAAAAGGGCAACACGAAGCTACATCTTATTAGTAATTTGAAGGCACAAAAATTAATAAGAAAAGGTTGCTATGCTGTTCTAGCACACATCGAGAAAGTACAAACTGAAGAAAAGAGCATCAATGATGTTCCTGTCGCAAAAGAATTTCTCGATGTATTTCCGAAAGAATTACCGGGACTACCTCCACATCGATCTGTTGAATTTCAAATAGATCTTGTACCAGGAGCTGCACCAATAGCTCGTGCTCCTTACAGACTCGCACCCAGCGAGATGAAAGAACTGCAAAGCCAACTGCAAGAACTATTAGAACGTGGTTTCATTCGACCAAGCACATCACCATGGGGAGCTCCTGTTTTGTTTGTCAAGAAGAAGGATGGTACATTTAGGTTGTGTATTGACTACAGAGAGTTGAATAAACTTACCATCAAAAATCATTATCCACTGCCGAGAATTGACGAATTATTTGATCAACTACAAGGCTTGTCAGTTTATTCAAAAATCGATTTACGTTCTGGATATCATCAAATGCGAGTAAAGGAGGATGATATTCCAAAAACTGCTTTTAGGACGCGTTATGGTCATTACGAGTTTATGGTTATGCCGTTTGGATTGACTAACGCACCAGCTGTGTTCATGGACCTTATGAACCGAGTGTGTGGGCCATATCTTGACAAGTTTGTCATTGTTTTCATCAATGACATACTTATTTACTCAAAGAATGATCAAGAGCACGAAGAACATTTGCGAAAAGTGCTAGAAGTATTGAGGAAAGAAAAACTGTACGCTAAGTTTTCAAAGTATGAATTTTGGTTAGAAGAAGTTCAATTCCTCGGTCACATAGTGAACAAAGAAGGTATCCAGGTGGACCCAGCAAAGATCGAAATCGTTGAAAAGTGGGAAACCCCGAAAACTCCGAAGCATATACGTCAATTTTTAGGATTGGCTGGTTACTACAGAAGATTCATCCAAGATTTCTCCAAAATAGCAAAACCCTTGACTGCATTAACGCATAAAGGGAAGAAATTTGAATGGAAGGATGAACAAGAGAAGGCGTTTCAGTTATTGAAGAAAAAGCTAACTACGGCACCTATATTGTCATTGCCTGAAGGGAATGATGATTTTGTGATTTATTGTGACGCATTAAAGCAAGGTCTCGGTTGTGTATTAATGCAACGAACGAAGGTGATTGCTTATGCGTCTAGACAATTGAAGATTCACGAGCAAAATTATACGACTCACGATTTGGAATTGGGTGCTGTTGTTTTTGCATTAAAGACTTGGAGGCATTATTTATATGGGGTCAAAAGTATTATATATACCGACCACAAAAGTCTCCAACATATATTTAATCAGAAGCAACTGAATATGAGACAACGCAGGTGGATTGAACTGTTGAATGATTATGATTTTGAGATTCGATACCAGCCGGGGAAGGTGAATATGGTAGCTGACGCTTTGAGTAGAAAGGACAGAGAACCTATACGGGTAAAAGCTATGAATATAATTATTCGTACTAACCTTACTACTCAAATAAAGGAGGCGCAACAGGGGGTTGTAAAAGAAGGAAAGTTGAAGAATGAGATACCCAAAGGATCAGAGAAACATCTTAATATTCGGGAAGACGGAACCCGATATAGGGCTGATAGAATTTGGGTACCAAGGTTTGGAGATGTGAGAGAAATGGTACTTAAGGAAGCATATAAAACCAGATATTCAATACATCCCGGAGAGGGAAAGATGTATAAAGATCTCAAGAAACACTTTTGGTGGCTGGGTATGAAAGCCGATATTGCTAAATATGTAGGAGAATATTTGATGTGTTCTAAGGTCAAAGATGAACATCAGAAACCATCAGGTCTACTACAACAACCTGAAATCCCGGAATGGAAATGGGAAAATATTATCATGGATTTCATTACTAAATTGCCAAGGACTGCAAGTGGTTATGATACTATTTGGGTAATAGTTGATCATCTCACCAAGTCAGCGCACTTCCTGCCAATGAGAGAAGATGACAAAATGGAGAAGTTGGCGCGATTGTATTTGAAGGAGGTTGTCTCCAGACATGGAATATCCGTCTCTATTATCTCTGATAGGGATAGTAGATTTGTTTCAAGGTTCTGGCAGACGTTGCAACAAGCATTGGGGATTCGTCTAGACATGAGTACTGCCTATCATCCATAAAATGATGGGCAGAGCGAAAGGACGATACAAATGCTTGAAGACATGCTGCGAGCATGTGTTATTGATTTCGGAAACAGTTGGGATCGATACCTACCGTTAGCAGAATTTTCCTACAACAATAGTTATCATTCTAGTATTGAGATGACGCCGTTTGAGGCACTTTATAGTAGAAAGTGTAGGTCTCTGATTTGTTAGAATGAAGTGGGGGATAGACAGATTACGGGTCCGGAGATAATACAAGAAACTACCGAGAAGATCATCCAAATTCAACAACGGTTGAAAATCGCCCAAAGTTGACAAAAGAGCTACGCCGACATTAAAAGAAAAGATATAGAATTTGAAATTGGAGAGATGGTCATGTTTAAGGTTGCACCTTGGAAAGGCGTTGTTCGATTTGGTAAACGAGGGAAATTAAATCCAAGGTATATTAGACCATTCAAGATTATTGATCGTGTCGGACCAGTAGCTTACCGACTTGAATTACCTCAACAACTCGCGGCTGTACATAACACTTTTCACGTCTCGAATTTGAAGAAATGTTTTGCTAAAGAAGATCTCACTATTCTGTTAGACGAAATCCAAATCAACGAAAAACTTCAATTCATCGAAGAACCCGTCAAAATAATGGATCGTGAGGTTAAAAGACTTAAACAAAACAAGATACCAATTGTTAAGGTTCGATAGAATACTCGTAGAGGACCCGAGTTCACCTGGGAATGAGAAGATCAGATGAAAAAGAAATACCCGCACTTATTTCCAGAAGATACCTCAACACCTCCAACTGCTTAAAATTTCGGGACGAAATTTATTTAACGGGTAGGTACTGTAGTGACCCGAACTTTTCCATGTTTATATATATTAAATGAAATTGATATTTACATGATTAAGTGTTTCCAACATGTTAATCAATCAAACTTTTTAAGACTTGATTAATTGAAATAGGTTTCATATTGACAATTGACCACCCAAGTTGACCGGTGATTCACGAACGTTAAAACTTGTAAAAACTATATGATGACATATATATGGATATATATATAGTTAACATGATATTATGATAATTAAATATATCATTAAGTATATTAACATTGAACTACATATGTAAAAACAAGACTTCTAACTTAATGATTTTGAAACGAGACATATATGTAACGATTATCGTTGTAACGACATTTAATGTATATATATCATATTAAGATATATTAATACATCATGATATCATGATAATGTAATAATTTAACATCTAATTTGATTTAATAAACAATGGGTTAACAACATTTAACAAGATCGTTAACCTAAAGGTTTCAAAACAACACTTACATGTAACGACTAACGATGACTTAATGACTCAGTTAAAATGTATATACATGTAGTATTTTAATATGTATTCATACACTTTTGAAAGACTTCAAGACACTTATCAAAATACTTCTACTTAACAAAAATGCTTACAATTACATCCTCGTTCAGTTTCATCAACAATTATACTCGTATGCACCCGTATTCGTACTCGTACAATACACAGCTTTTAGATGTATGTAATATTGGTATATACACTCCAATGATCAAATCTTAGCAGCCCATGTGAGTCACCTAACACATGTGGGAACCATCATTTGGAAACTAGCATAAAATATCTCATAAAATTACAAAAATATGAGTAATCATTCATGACTTATTTACATGAAAACAAAATTACATATCTTTTATATCTAATCCATATACCAATGACCAAAAACACCTACAAACACTTTCATTCTACAATTTTCTTCATCTAATTGATCTCTCTCAAGTTCCATCTTCAAGTTCTAAGTGTTCTTCATAAATTTCATAAGTATAGTTTCATAAAAATAAAGAATACTTCCAAGTTTACAAGTCTACTTCCAAGCTTTCTAATCCATTCCAAGTAATCATATAAGATCAAGGAACCTTTGTTATTTACAGTATGTTATCTTTCTAATTCAAGGTAATATTCATATTCAAACTTTGATTCAATTTCTACAACTATAACAATCTTATTTCGAGTGAAAATCTTACTTGAACTGTTTTCGTGTCATGATTCTGCTTCAAGAACTTTCAAGCCATCCAAGGATCCTTTGAAGCTAGATCCATTTTTCTCATTTCCAGTAGCTTTATCCAGAAAACTTGAGGTAGTAATGATGTTCATAACATC
Organism: Rutidosis leptorrhynchoides; assembly: GCF_046630445.1. Classification (NCBI taxonomy): domain Eukaryota; kingdom Viridiplantae; phylum Streptophyta; class Magnoliopsida; order Asterales; family Asteraceae; genus Rutidosis; species Rutidosis leptorrhynchoides. The sequence goes on along the minus strand of NC_092337.1, from coordinate 448,617,698 downwards.
ATTCAATTCATACATATAAAGCTATCTTATTCGAAGGTTTAAACTTGTAATCACTAGAACATAGTTTAGTTAATTCTAAACTTGTTCGCAAACAAAAGTTAATCCTTCTAACTTGACTTTTAAAATAAACTAAACACATGTTCTATATCTATATGATATGCTAACTTAATGATTTAAAACCTGGAAACACGATGAACACCATAAAATCGGATATACGCCGTCGTAGTGAAACCGGGGGCTGTTTTGGTTTGGATAATTAAAAACTATGATAAACTTTGATTTAAAAGTTGTTCTTCTGGGAAAATGATTTTTCATATGAACATGAAACTATATCCAAAAATCTTGATTAAACTCAAAGTGAAAGTATGTTTTTCAAAATGGTCATCAAGATGTCGTTCTTTCGACGGAAATGACTACCTCTTTAGTAATTGACATGTAACTTAAATTTCTGACTATAAACCTATAATTTTTCTATTTGGATTCTTAAATTAGAGTTCAATATGAAACCATAGCAATTTGATTCACTCAAAACGGATCTAAAATGAAGAAGTTATGGGTAAAACAAGATTGAATATTTTTGATCTTTTTAGCTACGGGAAATGTTTAACAAATCTATACAAATCATATCATAGCTAACTTATATTGTATTATACATGTATTCTAATATATTATGTAATCTTGGGATACCATAGACACGTATGCAAATGTTTTGACATATCATATCGACCCATGTATATATATTATTTGGAACAACCATAGACACTCTATATGCAGTAATGTTGGAGTTAGCTATACAGGGTTGAGGTTGATTCCAAAAATATATATACTTTGAGTTGTGATCTAGCCTGAGACGTGTATATACTGGGTCGTAGATTGATTCAAGATAATATATATCGATTTATTTCTGTACATCTAACTGTGGACAACTAGTTGTAGGTTATTAACGAGGACAACTGACTTAATACACTCAAATCTTTAAAACATAATAAAAATAGTTATAATTATATTTTGATCATACTTTGATATATATGTACATATTTGTATAGGTTCGTGAATCGATCCGTGGCTAAGTCTTATTTCCGAGGAAGGAAATATCTGTGAAAGTGAGTTATAGTCCCACTTTTAAAATCTAATATTTTTGGGATGAGAATACATGCAGGTTTTATAAATGATTTACAAAATAGACACAAGTACGTGAAACTACATCCTATGGTTGAATTATCAAAATCGAATATGCCCCTTTTTATTAAGTCTGGTAATCTAAGAATTAGGGAACAGACACCCTAATTGACGCGAATCCTAAAGATAGATCTATTGGGCCTAACAAACCCCATCCAAAGTACCGGATGCTTTAGTACTTTGAAATTTATATCATATCCGAAGGGTGTCCCGGAATGATGGGGATATTCTTATATATGCATCTTGTTAATGTCGGTTACCAGGTGTTCACCATTTGAATGATTTTTATCTCTATGTATGGGATGTGTATTGAAATATGAAATCTTGTGGTCTATTGTTACGATTTGATATATATAGGTTAAACCTATAACTCACCAACATTTTTGTTGACGTTTAAAGCATGTTTATTCTCAGGTGAATACTAAGAGCTTCCGCTGTTGCATACTAAAATAAGGACAAGATTTGGAGTCCATGTTTGTATGATACTGTGTAAAAACTGCATTCAAGAAACATATGTTGATGTATTATATTTCTATTGCAAACCATTATGTAATGGTCATGTGTAAACAGTATATTTTAGATTATCATTATTTGATAATCTACGTAACGCTTTTAAAACCTTTATTGATAAAATAAAGGTTATGGTTGTTTTCAAAATGAATGCAGTCTTTGAAAAACGTCTCATATAGAGGTCAAAACCTTGCGACGAAATCAATTAATATGGAACGTTTATAATCAATATGAACGGGACATTTCAGGATGGACCTCTGGTTAATTCGAAGGTAGAGGAAGAGGATGACAGAAAGTATAAGGTTAAATATAAATGGGTTGAGTGTATTATCAGAAAAACGTGACTGGAGCAGTGGTCCTCGGTGTTTGTTTGTGAGCGAGAGGTCTCGGGTTCGAGCCCGTCATGGGCAATTCTTTTTAGAAAAGCTTTCAAAAGGGTATACACACTTATATTTTCATTTTCATTATTATTATTATTATTATTATTATTATTATTATTATTATTATTATTATTATTATTATTATTATTATTATTATTATTATTATTATTATTATTATTATTATTATTTTTATTATTATTGATATTGATATTGTTATTGTTTTTGTTATTGATTATTATTATCATTATTAATAATTATTGTTGTTGTGATGCAAATTATTATTATTATTATGAAAATAATATAGCTTATTAATATAAATATTAGTATTAGAATCATTCCATAAATATTAGAATTATTATTATTACCATAGTTATAAATATCATAACCATTATTATTATTATTATTATTATTAATATCATTATTAATATTATCATTATTATTAGACTTAATTGCACGAATGGTCACCGTGGTTTGTCAAATCTTGCAACTTTAGTCACTATAGTTTTTTTCTTGCAAGTTTAGTCACTGTGGTTTGGAAATCTTGCAAGTTTAGTCACTGTGGTTTGAAAATCTTGCAAGTTTAGTCACTCCGTGTAACAGACGTTAATTTTATACCTTAAATGTCAGTCACGTGTCAGGAATGCGAGGGCATTTTAGGTATTTTATCACTTCCTTTGGTACTTTCCCCTTTTCCTTCATCTTCAAAACCCTAAATGTAGTTCCAAAACACAATTTCACCAGCACAAAACTCTGTGGCCTTATTAAACACAATCAAACCAAGACACAGAGGACTGCACAAAACAATCCATGACAAAATGAGTCCATTCTAAAATCATAATACCCACAATCTTATTTCATTAACAAGTTACATGTGAAAAAAAAAAATTCAGAACCAAACGTAGCAAAATCACAGATCACGTGTTCATCTGTTGAACCCAAAATTAAGTGTTCATCTTTTGAACCCAAAATCATGGATCCGGTTCATTAACATAAATGAAGGTGATGACTGTGAATGGGTTTGTAATACCTGAGTAACCTGCAACTCCACCGAAGTTAACATAAAAAGCTGACTATTGTAAAGCTACAATCGAAACCACAAACACCTGAAACAACATATCGGCAGCAACATCACTAGTTTCTTATTCCGATCTTGCTTCAGATCTAAACTTGGTGTAGGTTTCAAAGATGTAACGAAGGGTATCAATTTCAAAGATCTTATTTCAGATCTTGCTTCAGACCTCCGCCACGCACACCACCGCCAATTGTTGGGTTATGATATGGAAGAAAGCATGAAACCTGCAAACGACAACGAATTGATGACATTTCAGTCACATATTCCGGTCATCTACAAACGAGAAAACTTGAAAACGACAACGAATTGAACGAGTTAGGGTTTCGGTGAGATGACGTCACAGCGTTGTTGCGATGGTTGAACATGTCATCGTCGCTGTTTTGTGATAAATAAGAACCGATGATTTTGATTTTGGATTTTAGGGCTTAATTAAAATAGTGGTTTTGAATATGTGTGTTGCGTGATAGTGTTTTAGTTTGCATCAGATTTGATTTGGGTTGGGTGATTTTGTTTGAGTTTGAGTAAATCAAATTTTGATTTGGGTTTTGAGTGATTTTGTTTTAGTTTGAAGAGGTGAAGGTTTGGAGGAGTTAAAAAAAAGAGAGAAAATTAAACGGACCAAAATACCCTCACATGTTAGGCATGTGACTGACACTTAACGGAGAAAAGTAACTTCTGTCATTTGAAGTGGCTAAACTTGCAAGATTTTCAAACCACAATGACTAAACTTGCAAGATTTCCAAACCACAGTGACTAAACTTGCAAGAAAAAAACTATAGTGACTAAAGTTGTAAGATTTGACAAACCACAGTGACCATTCGTGTAATTAAGTCTTATTATTAATATAATTGTTAGTATTATTATTATTAAACTTATTATCATGATTATCATTCTTACTAAAATTATTATACTGTTATCACTAAACCTATTAAACGTTATTACAAATAGATATTTTTATATAAAAAATACATTACACTATACTTTATTATTAAAAAGATATTAATTCAGCTATACGTAAAAGATATCAATTAACATATAAAAATATATTAAGCTTTAATATACAGTTTTATCATTTATGATAAATAATAGTTATACAAACATATGAATTAAACATATTAAATTCATTTAAATAACACATAGTATAACAAGTATATTATTAATAACAATATATATATATATATATATATATATATATATATATATATATATATATATATATATATATATATATATATATATATAATTTCTCGATTACGATTATACGTATTAATGAATACACAAATGATATAGGTTCGTGAATCCGAGGCCAACCCTGCATTGTTCAGTATCGTCGTATGCATATTTTTACTACAAAATATCGTATTGTGAGTTTCATTTGCTCCCTTTTTAAATACTTTTGCAATATATATTTTTGGGACTGAGAATAAATGCGCTGCTTTTATAAATGTTTGACGAAATAGACACAAGTAATTGAAACTACATTCTATGGTTGAATTATCGAAATCGAATATGCCCCTTTTTATTCTGGTAATCTAAGAATTAGGGAACAGACACCCTAATTAACGCGAATCCTAAAGATATATCTATAGGCACTAACAAGTCCCATTCAGAGAATTTGAACTGCTTTAGTATTTCGATTTTATCATGTCCGAAGGGAGTCCCGGAATGATGGGGATATTCTATATGCATCTTGTTAAGGTCGATTACCAGGTGTTCAACCCATATGAATGATTTTTATCTCTATGTATGGGATGTATATTTATGAGAAATGGAAATGAAAATCTTGTGGTCTATTAAAAATGATGGAAATGAATATTGTTGATAAACTAATGAACTCACCAACCTTTTGGTTGACACTTTAAAGCATGTTTATTCTCAGGTATTAAGGAAATCTTCCGCTGTGCATTTGCTCATTTTAGAGATATTACTTGGAGTCATTCATGGCATATTTCAAAAGACGTTGCATTCGAGTCGTTGATTTCATCAAGAATATTATTAAGTCATTTATAGTTGGATATATTATGAAATGGTATGCATGCCGTTAACTTTCGATGAAATGAAAGTTTATCTTTTAAAAACGAATGCCATGTTTGTAAAATGTATCATATAGAGGTCAAATACCTCGCAATGTAATCATTTGTTATTGTATTCATCCTTATGGATTAGGACGGGTCGTTTACGTGTGGTATCAGAGCAGTGGTCTTAGCGAACCAGGTCTTGCATTAGTGTGTCTAACTGATAGTTGTTTAGACGCATTAGTGAGTCTAAACTTCGACCTTGTCTGCATGTCAAAAGTTTTGCTTATCATTTCTAGTCGGAAATCATCTACTTATCATCTGTAGGAAAATACCTGCTTATCATTCTTAAATCTAGACACATCTTGTGACGACCCGGAAATTTCCGACCAAATTTAAACTTTGATCTTATATGATTTCGACACGATAAGCAAAGTCTGTAATATTGAAATCTAAAACTTTGAACCGTGTTTATATATACATTTGACCTTTGACTATTCCCGACGATTCACGAACAATTGTGTATAACAAATATGTAAATATATATAAATATAAATATAAGTATATATATATATATATATATATATATATATATATATATATATATATATATATATATATATATATAATATTTTGAATTAGTAAAATACCTTTAATCAATTTGAAATTAAAATTGTAAATTAATGAACATAATAATTAAGTTATTATTAATATGGATAAATATAATATATATATATATATATATATATATATATATATATATATATATATATATATATATATATATATATATATATATATATATATATATATGATTCTATTAAATATTATTATGTTGAAACATATATAAAACATATAAATGTTACACATTCAATAGATGTATTCATATAATATAAGTTATAGTTATTAGATATTAAAAAATTAATAAATTTTAATATTAAATGTAAGTACCAGTTTACTTATAGTTATTATAATATCGTTACATTCAATATTAATATTAATATCAGTATTATTAATATTATTAAAATTATAATATTGAAATTTGATACATTAAATTTGTTATATCTATTAATATTATTGTTATCATTATTAATCTCATTATTATTATCTATATTATTAATTATTATAATTATTAATAAAATTATTATTATTAGTATTATTGATAACATTATTATTACTTCTATTATTATTATTATTATTATTATTATTATTATTATTATTATTATTATTATTATTATTATTATTATTATTATTATTATTATTATTATTATTATTATTATTATTATTAAATCTGTTATTATTATCACTAATTAACTAATTAATTTAAAGTATTATAGTTATTAATATATATCTACTAATTATCAAAAATTAAGTATATAAACTTATAGAATCAGATAAAAACGCGAATAGGGTATCTATCACTTTTCTATTTATTTTTTTTATTTCTCGACTGATCCTTCATGTCCCCTTATCGATTATATGTCCATATCCCTTCTAAATTCCGTGAATTACCAGTGTCTTACTTCAATTATTCAGTTCAATATATCTATTACACCACAATAATTGTTGAATTAAACCAAAAAAATATTGAAACGAGCTCGTTCTTCCTCTGTTCTTTCACTTTTTAGTCAAAACATGAATTCATCTTTAATTTCAAAAAAAAATAATGCAGAATTGTTTGGAATGTTTTGCTTAAACTATCTACAAAAGATTATCCTCCAATTCTTCCTATCGAATCCGAATTTTGAAGTCAAACTTTAGAAACAAAAAGTCAAACAAATTGTTCATCGCGAAATTTGAAATCGTTTTGATGTTTTTGTTGAAATTGAGGATTTAGAAGGTTATTAGGAGTGATTTGAAATGTATCTCGTGTTGAAACCTTTTGCTAAAACGTCCTCAAATCATTAATCAATTTTTTTTCTCTTAACCATGAGCAGCAGCAGTAGCTTTTTTTTTCCCAAAGCAATTAATCACATATAAGTGATTATATATTGGATATTAATTCTTAAATCAATTTTGTAATCCACGATTTTGTTTTGGTTGAGTTTGGATTAGTATGATTGAGTATTGAAGAAGAAGGAGATAAACAGCATGGTTTATAATTAATTTTGGGTCTATAATAACAGAAATACAATACAGCTTGGATGGTTTGGGTGTTGGGTCGGTTAACGAGAGGTCACGGGTTCGATTTCGGGCAGCGACTTAATTTTTTTGGAACATGTTTCTTTTTCTTCAAAGGTTGTAACCTTAATCATTCTTATTATTTCTATTGATTATTACTATTATTATTATTATTATTATTATTATTATTATTATTATTATTATTATTATTATTATTATTATTATTATTATTATTATTATTATTATTATTATTATTATTATTATTGTTAGAAATTGTTATTGTGACTAATATGATAGTATTATTACTAATATTAATATTAAGTATTACTTATAATTGTTATAATTAAAAATTACAAGTTTGATTACTATTAACATGATAATTATTACTAATACTAATATAGGTATTATAATTATTGTTATCGTTATAAGTAATATAATGGTTAGGATAATTATAATTATGGTATTATGGATAAAATAAGTATGATTATGCTTATGATTAAGTATGACATGAAAAAATGATATAATTATATAGTATTGTTAAGTATAGATATAAACTTGATACGCTCATGAAATTGTGTATGACATATAAAAGTGTAAAATGACTACGATTACGAATACGCTTAATAATATAATTAAAATATTAAGTATTAAGAACGATGTTATTATTATATAAACTTGACAAAAATGAATGTTATAAGTTATAATCATAAAACTTAATCGTTAATATTAATAAGTATTATCTTTATTATCATTACTATTATTAATAACATTTTGATTATTATTATTATTATCAGTATTGTTATCATCATAATTAAACACGATTTTTATTACTATTATAAACGTTATTTTACCAAATAAATATTAGTTATACAAAATATATTTAAAAGTAATATTACATATAAATATGTATTAATCATATTAACAATCTATATATAAAGAGTTATATATAACAAACTAGGTATTTTTAAAATAATAAGTTATATATATATATATATATATATATATATATATATATATATATTAATAAAGTCATATAAATATTAATATTTTGAATATATATACAAATTATATATATATATATATATATATATATATATATATATATATATATATATATATATATATATATATATATATATATATATATATATAATAATATATGAAATTATTCGATTACAAGTATATGTATTAATATACATATGAATGATATAGGTTCGTGAATCCAAGGCCAACCCTACATTTGTTCAGTGCCGTCATATGTATTTTTACTACAAAATACAGTATTGTGAGTTTCAATTGCTCCCTTTTTAAATGCTTTTGCAATATATATATTTTTGGGACTGAGAATACAAGCGCTTTTATAAATGCTTTATGAAATAGACACAAGTAATCGAAACTACATTCTATGGTTGAATTGTTATACCGGATATCACCCTTGTTGAATTTGGTAACCTAAGAATTGGTGTTTATTATAATTGCCACCAATTGACGTGAATCCTAAAGATAGATCTATGGGCTGTGACACGCCCCAGTCAGAGAATTTGAACTGCTTTAGTACTTTTATGATTATATATGGGGATATTCTAGATGCATTTTGTTAATGTCAGTTACCAGGTGTTCAATCCATACGAATGAATTTTTAACACTTACGAGTGTATGATTATTGAATAAATGAAATCTTGTGGTCTATTAAAATTATGGATATGATTGATTATGATAAACTAATGAACTCACCAACCTTTTGGTTGACACTTTAAAGCATGTTTATTCTCAGGTATGAAGGAAATTTTCCGCTGTGCATTTGCTCATTTTAGAGATATTACTTGGAGTCATTCATGACATATTTCAAAAGACGTTGTATTCGAGTCGTTGAGTTTATCAAGATTATTATTAAGTCAATTATAGTTGGATATATTATGAAATGGTTTACATGCCGTCAACTTTCGATGTAAATGAAAGTTTGTCTTTTAAAAAGGAATGCAATGTTTATAAAATGTATCATATAGAGGTCAAGTACCTCGCGATGTAACCAAATGTAATGTATTCGTCCAGATGGATTAGGACGGGTCGTCTCGTGTAGTATCAGAGCAGTGGTCTTAGCAAACCAGGTCTTGCATTAGTATGTCTAACTGATAATTGTTTAGATGCATTAGTGGGTCTGGACTTCGACCGTGTCTGCATGTCAAAAGTTTTGCTTATCATTTCATGTCAAAAATTATTTGCTTATCATCCTTAAAGTCTAGACACGTCTTACTGCCTCTATTGCATAGACAGTGTATAGATAAATTTATATCTTAGCGCATTTGTTATTGTTACCTTTGTCTGACAGCTTCCGTAGATTCCTCCGTAATTTATGAGATTTTAGTATTATATATGCATATGTAAATTTTGTATTGCAGGGTACTAATCTACATCCTATAATCTATTTCTTATCGAAAATCTTTCATCTGATCGTACGAGATGAATCCTTCATCCAGTTCGAGTCCCTCAGATTCCGATAGCTATTCCGATAGTTATTCCGACAGTTATTGCGGTATGGAAACACACTTGAGCTCCGGAAGCAGTATAACCGAAATGGATCAACCAATCGGCCATCATCAATTCTGGATGAATTATGGATGGGTTCGTGATCGACCTAATCAATGGAAACAAGAAGAAGGGGATCCCTTCCACCAACCTAATTCACCTCTTGGCGAAGAACCTGATGCACTTACCGGCGAACCTGTCCGAAACACTATTTTCTCTCTCATTTCCAGAGTATCTCGTCACGATTATATACTATATCAAATTCTAGATTTTATTTATCCGCTCCTCTGAACCGACAATCACCCCGGTGTAATAGAAGAAGTCAACGAGCTTCGCGCTCGGGTAATGGCTTTGGAGAATATGGTGCAAAGGTTACAAACACCAGCAGCAGCACCAGCAGCATAACCAGTACCACCATCATCAACGCCAACAGTACCATTATGTCATAACCCGTCCTTAACCATAAGAACGTGTTAGATAACGTATGATTTCATAGCGAGGTATTGACCTCTATATGCGACATTTTTAAAAGAACAACTGCATATATTTTACATTACAAACCATAATTCTTATTTTTGATACAAGCTTTAGACAATAAAAAGATGATTATCGTTTAGCGATAATCTTAGACTTACAAACTTTACATATGATGATAACAACACGATTTCTAGCATATTTTACAATACAAATCCTCGGATATGCAGTTTTGTTTTTGACACAAATATGAGTACGCAAGATCCTGCTTAAATTCAACATGTTGCAGCGGAAGCTTCTAATTATCACCTGAGAATAGACATGCTTAAAACGTCAACATAAAGTTGGTGAGATATATGTTTAATGCCGGCAGCAATATATATATATAGACCACAAGATTTCATATATAAACGTTTTAATAAAAATATTCTAAGTGGTTGAGCACTTGGTAACCATACTTAACATTTAATCACGTCGCATATTCCCTTTATTATGAAATCTTACTACACCGTACCAAGTGTAGTCACAAAACGAAGTACTGTGCAACCGTTGAATACTGGTCGTCCAGTCCGGTTGGGGTTGTCAGGCCCGATAGATCTATCAACAGGATTCGCGTTTACAATACCGCTGTAAATAATAGTTACCAAGCTACAGGGAAGTATGCCAGTGGTACAACTCAACGTAGAATATATTTTTCAGTTACTTGTGTCCATAACGTAAAACATAAAATACATGTATTCTCATCCCGAAATACTTAGAGTTTAAAAGTGGGACTATATACTCACTTTCGTCTTGAAGATATGTAATTTTGACTTGGTCTCCGATTGATATCACAAACCTAACCATATATAATATATCAATACCTTTTCTTTTTAAACAATCGTCACATATATATACTTATAATACTTTTAATACTTTTAATAATTCCTTAGTCCGTAGTTAGCAGTTCGATGTTAGTAATTCAATTTTAAATGGTTCATTTTTAGGTGTTTAATAAGCCCCTAACGAAATAAATAAAACCCCCATCGTATATGTATTGGTCGAGATTAATCTTGACCCACGGTACCGGTGTTGTCAAATGACGTGTTGCGTACATAAAGTACCGGTGTTGTCAAATGACGTGTTGCGTACAATCATGGGATCTTATGATTAATCTTCTCGTATTGTTTACGGGTGATCATGAACCATATAAAATTAAATTATGAGTACATATATATAAAATATCATGTTATTTTAAAAAGATGTGATTTATTTAATTTTCTCCAATTATTTTCGTAGCTAAACTAGTCTTGGATATCCGATTTTGTTTTGGTCGTAGTTTCTTCGTTACAACTCCGTTTTCGTTGGTTCAACTTGCCACTTCCTTGGATCGAGTCCCTCTTTAAGACTATGAACTGTAAATACCTTAGTTTGTATTCGAAATCACAGGTCATAGGTCAAACTTTAGTAAAACTTATGAAGTTAATCATTTTCCATCATGTAAACAACCTTAAATGATTATTTTTCTAAAAATACTTATACTTTGAGTTAAATCATGAAATTTTTATGTGTTATCATATTCATAGCAAATATCATTTTTCCAGAAAATAAACCTCCAATTCAAAGTTCAAGATAGTTTTTAATTATCCAACCCAAAACAGCCCCCGGTTGCACTCCAACGTCGTAAATTCAGTTTTTAAGGTGTTCTTTGAAAAACCAAGTTATACCTTGTTAAATTAGCATATATTTATGAAATATTACAGGTCTTGAAGTATTTTAAAAGTTAAGTTAGAAGGATCTATTTAGTTTGCAAACAAGTTTGAAAACATTCAAACTATGTTCTTGTTGTTAAAATTTTATACCACAAAATAAGATAGCTATATATATATGAATTGAATAAGGTTATGAACAAAGTTACTACCTCAAGTTACTTGGACAAGATTGCTGTAAAAGAGGAGTAAGAACCTAGAACCAAAAGAGTGATGGAATTGGATGAAAGATTGGAAGTAAACTTGTGTTCTTGAAAGGATTCTTGAAGTGTTTTTGTAAGATTTTTCTTATGGTGTTTAAGTGATGTTTTTATGGCTAGATCTTCATGGATACTAGCTGAATGGTTATGGAGTTTCTTAAGAGTGTGTTTTTGTTAAAGGAAATGTGTAGTAAAATGAAAATGGAATGGAGTATAAATGGTGGTGTAAAAGGTGTATAAGTTTGTAATTTTGTGAAAAAATCTTTTAATCATGTGAAATTGTCATACTAGATAACAAAAGTAGTTACCTTATACATAAGGCATTGAACAAGGGCTGGTTGGTGGTGATTTGATGTGTATATACCAATAGTAAATACGTATAGAGGTTAGGTATGATACGAGTACATGTACTCTAGATATACGTATAGAAATTTTGTGAAAAATGGAATGAGAATTCAAATATAGCTATCTTTTGTGAATACACTTATATTGTTTTATGTATTTAAGTCCTTAAAAAGTGATTAAATACATTACTTATACGATATATGTATAAACATTATATGTCATAAGTATTTATGTCAAATAACGTTACGTATGGTTATCGTTTTAAAAACTTAAGTTAGTAGTTTCAAAATATACTTGTAACTTATTGTTATTAATACAAAATGAGGTATTAAAACATTCTTAGATCATGTTAAATATGTATATATACATATATATACATAAACGTATAATTAACATATATTGTATAGTTCGTGATATCATCGGTCAAACTAGACGGTCAAACGTTGTGTAAAACTCTTTTCGAAGACATAAGTCTCAACAATTTGGATTGCTTGTCATGTTGGTAAGGTTTAATTTATGTAAATATTAAACTTTTGTTTCATTTGATCCTCTCGTTCCCAAGTAAACTCAGGACCTCTTCGAGCATTCCAACGAATCTTAACGATCGGTATGTTGCTCTGCTTGAGCCGTTTAACTTCACGATCCATGATTTCGATTGGTTCTTTGATGAATTGTAGTTTCTCGTCGACATGGATTTCTTCAAGAGGAATGGTGAGGTCTTCCTTTGCAAGACACTTCTTAAGGTTCGAGACGTGAAAGGTATTATGTACTCCGGCGAGTTGTTGCGGTAACTCGAGTCGATAAGCTACCGGTCCAATGCGTTCGATGACCTTGAACGGGCCTACATACCTTGGGTTTAGTTTACCCCTTTTTCCAAAACGTATTACACCTTTCCAAGGTGACACCTTTAACATAACCATGTCACCGATCTGAAACTCTAATGGTTTCCTTCGGACATCGGCGTAGCTCTTTTGGCGACTACGGGCTGTTTTCAATCTCTCCTTGATTTGTACTATCTTTTCAGTAGTTTCATGTATGATCTCGGGACCAGTTAATTGTTGATCTCCTACTTCATTCCAACAGATAGGAGATCTACACTTCCTCCCATACAGTGCTTCAAATGGCGCAGCTTTAATGCTCGCATGATAACTATTATTATACGAGAATTCTGCTAACGGTAAATACTTATCCCATCCGTTTCCAAAATCGATCACACATGCCCTGAGCATGTCTTCAAGAGTCTGAATTGTTCTTTCACTCTGCCCTTTGCGGATGATATGCGGTGCTCATATCCAAACGAGTTCCTAGGGCCTCCTGTAGTGATTGCCAGAACTTTGAGGTAAATCTACTATCACGATCAGATATAATGGAAATAGGTATTCCATGCCTTGAAACAATTTCCTTTATATACAATCGTAATAGTTTCTCCATTCTATCCGTTTCCTTTATAGGCAAGAAATGTGCAGACTTGGTGAGACGATCAACAATCACCCAAATGGTGTCGTATCCCCAGGCAGTCTTTGGTAACTTCGTGATGAAATCCATGGTAATACCATCCCATTTCCATTCTGGGATTTCTGGTTGTTGAAGTAACCCTGACGGCTTTTGGTGTTCAGCTTTGACTTTGGAACAAGTTAAACATTCCCCAACATATGTTGCAACGTCTGTCTTTAAATTAGGCCACCAATAATGTGTCTTAAGATCTTGATACATCTTTCCGACTCCGGGATGTATCGAGTATCTTGTCTTATGTGCCTCGTTCAATATCAACTTCCTTAATCCACCCCACTTCGGTACCCAAATACGATTTGCAAAATATCGAATTCCGTCTTCCCGTATAACGAGTTGCTTCTCATACTTCTTCATTATTTCATTTCTTATGTTTTCTTTAGTAAGTGCTTCTCGTTGAACTTCTTTGATTTGCGAGTTGAGATTCATGCGAATTTTTATGTTCATCGCTCGAACTCGAATTGGTTCTCGTTCCTTTCTGCTTAAAGCATCGGCCACCACGTTCGCCTTCCCGGGATGATAACGAATTTCACAATCATAGTCATTTATTAACTCGACCCACCTACGTTGCCTCATGTTCAACTGTTTCTGATCAAAAATATGTTGAAGACTTTTATGATCAGTAAACACAATGAATTTAACCCCATACAAGTAGTGTCTCCACATCTTCAATGCAAACACGACTGCTCCCAATTCTAGATCATGCGTCGTATAATTCCGCTCGTGAATCTTCAATTGTCGGGATGCGTATGCAATAACTTTCTTCCGTTGCATAAGAACGCAACCAAAACCTTGTCGCGAAGCGTCACAATATATTTCAAAATCATCGTTCCCTTCAGGTAACGATAAAATAGGCGCCGTAGTCAACTTCTTTTTCAGTAATTGAAATGCACTCTCCTGCTCAGAAGTCCATTCATATTTCTTCCCTTTTTGCGTTAACGCTGTCAACGGCTTAGCTATTCGGGAAAAATCTTGAATAAACCTTCTATAATAACCGGCTAAACCCAAAAATTGGCGTATCTGCATTGGTGTCTGTAATGACCCGGAATTTTCTGACCAAATTATACTTATGAGATTAATATTTATATAAATTAAACCATACCAATATGATAAGCAATCCAAATTGTTGAGACTTGTGTTTTTGAAAAGAGTTTTACACAACGTTTGACCGTCCAATATGACTGATGATATCACGAACTATATAACATACGATAATTATATGTTTGTGTATATATATGTATTTATATATATTTATCATGATCTAAGGATGGTTTAACATCTCATTGTGTACTAATGACAATGAGTTATAAGTATATTTTGAAACTACTAACTTAAGTTTTCAAAACGATAACTATACGTAACATTCTTTGATATATATACTTATAATCTATAATGCTTATACATGTATCGTATATATAATGTATTTAATCACTTTTAAGGACTTAAATACATAAAACAATATAAGTATATTCACAAAATATAGCTATATTTGAATTCTCGTTCCATTTCCTCAAGATTTCTATACGTATATCTATGCTATATGTACCCGTATCATACCCAGCTTCTATACGTATTTACTATTGGTATATACACATCAAATCAACATCCTAATCAACATTATTACTGCCCTAGATATGAGGTAACTAGAATTTGTCAAGTAGTATGAATTATTAGTAAGAAAACAAAATTAGGAATCCTTTTCTTTCTTTATAAACTAAAAACGTTTTTATAAATGAACACCATTTCTTCACTCCATTTTCTCATAACTACACCCTCATTTCTCTCTCAAAATACTCCTAACTTCATACTTGATCATCTCCAAGCATTTTCCCCATCATTTAGCTTCAATTACAAGCCTTAAACACCATAAGAAATCTCTTTCAAGAACATATCAAAATAACCACCCATTTGAAGAAGTTTACTTCCAACCTTTTGATCTAACTCCACCACTCTTTGATTCCAAGATTATTTCTTATCTTTTGCAGTAACTTTGTCCAAGTAACTTGAGGTAGTAACCTTGTTCATAATCTTATTCAATTCATATTCATATAGCTATCTTATTTTGTGGTATAAAATTTTAACAACAAGAACATAGTTTGAATGATTTCAAACTTGTTCGCAAACTAAATAGATCCTTCTAACTTGACTTTTAAAACACTTCAAGACCTGTAATATATCATAATGATATGCTAACCTAACAAGATATAACTTGGTTTTACAAAGAACATCTTAAAAACTGAATCTACGTCGTCGGAGTGCAACCGGGGGCTGTTTTGGGTTGGATAATTAAAAACCATCTTGAACTTTGAATTGGAAGTTCATTTTCTGGAAAAATGATATTTCTTATGAATATGTTAACACATAAAAATTTCATGGTTTAACTCAAAGTGTAAGTATTTTTAGAAAAATGATCATTAAATGTTGTTTTTATGATGAAAAATGATCACTTTCATAAGTTTCACCAAAGTTTGACCTATAACCTATGATTTCGAATACAAACTAAGGTATTTTCAGTTCATATTCTTAAAATTTGACTCGATCCAAGGAAGTGGCAAGTTGAACCAACAAAAACGGAGTTGTAATGAAGAAACTACGACTAAAACAAGATTGGGTATCCGAAGCTAGTTTAGCTACGAAAATATTTGGAGAAAAAGTAAATTAATCATAACTTTTCTAATTAATATGATATTTTTATATATAATTACTTATGATTTGATTTTATATATTTCAGGACCACCCGTAAACAATACGAGAAGATTAATCATAAGACCTCATGATTGTACGCAACACGTCATTTGACAACATGGTACTTTATGTACGCAACACGTCATTTGACAACATGGTACCACGGGTCGAGATTAATTCTGATCAATACGAATACAATGAGGTCTTTATTTATTTTATTTAAGCAACTAATTGTGGACCACTAACATTGGACTGCTAACTACGGACTAAGAAAATATTAAAAGTATATATATATGTAACGATTACTTAAAACGAAAATATGTTGATATATTATATATATGGTTAGGTTCGTGATATCTATCGGAGACCAAGTCGAATTAAATAACTTTAAGGCAAAAGTGAGTTTCATTTGCTCCCTTTTTAATTGCTTTTGCAATATATATTTTTGGGCTGAGAATACATGCGCTGCTTTTATAAATGTTTACAAAATAGACACAAGTACTTAAAAATATATTCTACATTGAGTTGTACTACTGGCATATTTCCCTGTAGCTTGGTAACTACTATTTACATGGGTATTATAAACGCGAATCCTGTTGATAGATTTATCGGGCCTGACAACCCCAACCGGACTGGACGACCAGTATTCAACGGTTGCACAGTACTTCGTTTTGGTGACTACACTTGGTACGATGTAGTGAGATTTCATAATAAAGGGAATATGCGACGTTGATTAAATGTTAAGTATGGTTACCAAGTGCTCAACCAATTAGAATGCTTTACATACACTTGCGAGTGTATTATGTTTATGATTATGAAATCTTGTGGTCTATTAACATATTGAAATGATTGTTATGATAAACCTATGAACTCACCAACCTTTTAGTTGACACTTTAAAGCATGTTCATTCTCAGGTACAAATTAAGTCTTCCGCTGTGCATTTTCTCAATATAAGGACATTACTTGGAGCCGATCATCGCAATGGGACCAAATGCTGATGACTTCATCTAGGTGGATTAGGACGGGTCGTTTCAGTTGGTATCAGAGCGGTGGTCGTAGCGAACCAGGTCTTGCATTAGTGTGTCTAACTAGTAGTTGTTAGGATGCATTAATGAGTCTGGACTTCGACTGTGTCTACATGTCAAAAGTTTTGCTTATCATTTCTAGTCGGAAATCATCTGCTTATCATCCTTAGGAAATTACCTGCTTATCATTCATACGTCTAGACACGTTTTACTGCATTTACTGCATTGATAGTGTATAGACGAATTCTTATCTTAGCATATCTGTTATTGCGTACTTTGACTGATATCTTTTCAAAGATTCTCCGTAATTTACGGGACTTTGGTATTATATATACATATGTAAATTATGTATTGAAGAGTACCAAATCTAACTCCTATAATCTATTCCATACCAAAAATTCATTTTCCCCATTATACAAAATGGATTCCGCATCTAGTTCGAATTCTTCAGATTCCGACAGTTATGCCGATATGGATTTCCATTCGGGCTCTGAAAGCAGCGTCACCGGAATGGATCAATCAATTTCCCATCATCCATTCTGGATGAATTGGGGATGGGTTCGTAATATACTAAATCACTGGAGACAAGAAGAAGGTGATCCATTCCATCCACCAAATTGCCCTCTTGGCGATGAATCTGAAGCACTTACCGGCGAACCTATTCGAAACACCAATTTCTTTCTCATTTCTAGAGTATCTCGTCACGATTATATACTATCCCATATTACAAATCTTGTTCATTCGCTCGCTCCAACCGCCAATCATCCCGGTGTACTAGCAGAAGTTAACGAACTTCGCGCTCGCGTGACGGCTTTGGAGAACATGGTGCGAAGGTTGCAAACACCAGCAGCAGCACCAGCAGCATAATCAGCACCACCATCAATAACATCAACAATACCATCATCACCATTAACAAACAACATCCGCAGCACACGTCTCGACATCATAATCTGTCCCACAAACATCAACATCATACGCACCATAGATACCAAGGAGTATCAACAATAATGAACGATGAAGTATTGATCCATAACTTCATTGATATTCTGCGAAGAATATGTGG
This sequence comes from Rutidosis leptorrhynchoides, assembly GCF_046630445.1. NCBI lineage: Eukaryota > Viridiplantae > Streptophyta > Magnoliopsida > Asterales > Asteraceae > Rutidosis > Rutidosis leptorrhynchoides. Next base: position 448,598,845 of record NC_092337.1, on the reverse strand, counting down.
TTTCAAAAAGTTTTAGAGATTTCTTATTCTAGCTCAAACCGAAAAGCAAATGAGATTAATATCATATTAACTCATTAAATTCATGATTTCATCTGAAGAAAATATATATGTATATATGTTTTCATAAAGATTGTAATTAAAAGTTCTTTTGTACAAAATATTAATGGTGAAATTTTTTTTTTTAACGGGTAGGTAATACCCGAGGAATAATTAGATTTCATCTTAATAAGTTACATTGTACATTCATCGAAGCTGATTCAACAGTCATTTACTATCCTACTTACAACCACCGATATACGTATCCGTACACCGCAGAATAACCATTTTCATTCAATTTCATATTTGGATTTTGACTTTCCAGAATCCAACAAGTGGCATATGAAGAAAACATATGACAAAATAAAATCTGTTAGAAACAAACAAATTAACTATGAAAATTTTTGTTAAGAATCCACGCTAACTGTTCCAGCTCACTGTTCCTAGCTAACTGATTACATTTTATTTATCGCAGTTTATTTATCGCAATTTAATTATCGCACTTTTATTTATCATCATTTAATTTCTTTAATTATTTTACGCACTTTAAATATCGGGACACGTATACAATGTTTTGACATATCATATCGACGCATCTATATATATTATTTGGAATCACCATAGACACTCTATATGCAGTAATGATCGAGTTCTCTATATAGGGTTGAGGTTGATTCTACAATAATATATATAGTTTGAGTTATGATCGAGTCTGAGACGTATACGGGTCACGACACGTATTAATTAATTCGTATATTATATATTAAACTATATATGAATTATTGGACTGTTACTGTAGACTATCGACTGTGGACTAATGACATTGGACAATTAAAATGAATTAAAATATTGATTATAACATATGAAACTAAACATTTCTTCAAGATTGCCACTTGATTTCATCTTAAACCTCATTGTATCTCGACGATTACAATCAGCGTTCAAATCTATCATGATTCTTACAAACACCTCAATCGAGAGGATAAACCAACCGCACTTCATCTATGGAAGAAAATATTGATGCATATAGTTATGCACCTGAAAAACCCTCAGAAACTGAGTAAACGTTTGACACGTATCTGTTCTAGTTCCTTTAACATTGTTATTACCGAAGATCATTTTGCAATCCCTTTCCAAAGTAGCTAATTTTGTCACAGCTCCAGTAAGTCAACTCCGACTTTTCATCTGAAATAACTTATTATAACCGCGATATATATGCGTACTCTTTATTGTTACTGGGGAACCTTTTATATTTCACAATATTACCATCAGTGATTAATCATTCTAAAAACACAATTCTCCTGAAACTACCTCGGTTTGATAACCGATGACCCAGATCAGTTAACTTTGAAAATGCTGACGAAGCAGCATGTTGTAGATTATCTTAATGGCCAAAAGTTTGATGATAAAGAAAGGAGTGTTAGGAACGCTCGATAGAAAATTTAGTACCGAAAAGCGGATTATGTGAAACTATGAAGAAAGCCGTGGACAAATCACAAAGAATAAGTTTGCCTTCAAAGAATCCAAATGATTCTGTGCCTGCTGAAATCGTTAGCAAACATCTTATTTCTCATTCTAAACCTTCACAGACAAATCTTCTTCATCATCCATTGATATTAGAAATTCTAAGATATTCTCGCATGTTCTATTATAAATATCCTCCATATTTCTGGCGATATTTTCTCAACTATTCTTATCTGAGATCATTTATCTCTCCGTAATATCTGCAACATAAAAGAAACTGTGTTAGTTTCTAAATTCTGAAACCTTCGAGTTTAAAATATGAATGTTTTGAAGTAGTGTTGGGAACTGAAGCATGGATTAGTATAATATAATGACACTTGATCAACGTCATTATATTACAATAAGTCATGCTGAGTTTCTAATGAAGCATGATGATTCACAGTACCGTCATCATGTGCCATTTACACGACTCTTACATTCTATCTAATCTCTAAACATATCAAGAGAATATTTTTCTGGATGACTCGGTCTTCTCCAGGGTATTCTGGTAATTTAACAAATCAAAATCGTTCTATTACCATTTTCTTCGTAGAGCATTAGCTATGTTCATTCTGAATTTCATATCTACGAATTCCGGACCATTACTCGCTTGACTCGAAGTCGGGAAGAGAAAACGAAAGCATGAAGCTCCGAAAAATAATGAAGAATATAAACTTCGATAATAACCCCGAAATTACAAACCGTGTATATCGATACAGATAGCAATATAGAGACACAGGAGAATTAGAAACACTATAAACACAAGAGTATAGTAGAAGTAAATAGATTCTTCTGGTGGTAGATGAAAACGAAGAATGACAGATATAAAAGTTAGGAGTATATCAAGAATCAGGACTGGATGGAGCATATTGATGAATGCTTTAAAGTAAGAATCAAGGGAGAAAGAATAGAAGGTGTGAGTCGTGGAAAATAAGGAAACGAAGGGGTGAATTTATAGTGAAATATCCGACAGAGCAATCGAAACAGATTATTGCATATAATCAAAGAAGATCCTGATTTCCTTAATCACCAAAGAACCAAATCTTATTACATAAGATTCTCTTTAAATCCCTTAAATCCCGAAAATCAATCATAACTATGTCATCGGTTAAGATGAATATATTTTACTCATCTCACTCTTTTACGATAGTCTCATTTATATTCTTCGCATAATCGAATCGTTTTATCTACATTACTCAATGATGATAAAACTCTATTATCACCTTATATTTGTCATGAAAACCTTCTTATTGTTATCCATAACAACCTCTATCAAATTTCGGGGACGAAATTTCTTTAACGGGTAGGTACTGTAATGACCCGGAATTTTCCGACCAAATTATACTTATGAGATTAATATTTATATAAATTAAACCATACCAATATGATAAGCAATCCAAATTGTTGAGACTTGTGTTTTTGAAAAGAGTTTTACACAACGTTTGACCGTCCAATATGACTGATGATATCACGAACTATATAACATACGATAATTATATGTTTGTGTATATATATGTATTTATATATATTTATCATGATCTAAGGATGGTTTAACATCTCATTGTGTACTAATGACAATGAGTTATAAGTATATTTTGAAACTACTAACTTAAGTTTTCAAAACGATAACTATACGTAACATTCTTTGATATATATACTTATAATCTATAATGCTTATACATGTATCGTATATATAATGTATTTAATCACTTTTAAGGACTTAAATACATAAAACAATATAAGTATATTCACAAAATATAGCTATATTTGAATTCTCGTTCCATTTCCTCAAGATTTCTATACGTATATCTATGCTATATGTACCCGTATCATACCCAGCTTCTATACGTATTTACTATTGGTATATACACATCAAATCAACATCCTAATCAACATTATTACTGCCCTAGATATGAGGTAACTAGAATTTGTCAAGTAGTATGAATTATTAGTAAGAAAACAAAATTAGGAATCCTTTTCTTTCTTTATAAACTAAAAACGTTTTTATAAATGAACACCATTTCTTCACTCCATTTTCTCATAACTACACCCTCATTTCTCTCTCAAAATACTCCTAACTTCATACTTGATCATCTCCAAGCATTTTCCCCATCATTTAGCTTCAATTACAAGCCTTAAACACCATAAGAAATCTCTTTCAAGAACATATCAAAATAACCACCCATTTGAAGAAGTTTACTTCCAACCTTTTGATCTAACTCCACCACTCTTTGATTCCAAGATTATTTCTTATCTTTTGCAGTAACTTTGTCCAAGTAACTTGAGGTAGTAACCTTGTTCATAATCTTATTCAATTCATATTCATATAGCTATCTTATTTTGTGGTATAAAATTTTAACAACAAGAACATAGTTTGAATGATTTCAAACTTGTTCGCAAACTAAATAGATCCTTCTAACTTGACTTTTAAAACACTTCAAGACCTGTAATATATCATAATGATATGCTAACCTAACAAGATATAACTTGGTTTTACAAAGAACATCTTAAAAACTGAATCTACGTCGTCGGAGTGCAACCGGGGGCTGTTTTGGGTTGGATAATTAAAAACCATCTTGAACTTTGAATTGGAAGTTCATTTTCTGGAAAAATGATATTTCTTATGAATATGTTAACACATAAAAATTTCATGGTTTAACTCAAAGTGTAAGTATTTTTAGAAAAATGATCATTAAATGTTGTTTTTATGATGGAAAATGATCACTTTCATAAGTTTCACCAAAGTTTGACCTATAACCTATGATTTCGAATACAAACTAAGGTATTTTCAGTTCATATTCTTAAAATTTGACTCGATCCAAGGAAGTGGCAAGTTGAACCAACAAAAACGGAGTTGTAATGAAGAAACTACGACTAAAACAAGATTGGGTATCCGAAGCTAGTTTAGCTACGAAAATATTTGGAGAAAAAGTAAATTAATCATAACTTTTCTAATTAATATGATATTTTTATATATAATTACTTATGATTTGATTTTATATATTTCAGGACCACCCGTAAACAATACGAGAAGATTAATCATAAGACCTCATGATTGTACGCAACACGTCATTTGACAACATGGTACTTTATGTACGCAACACGTCATTTGACAACATGGTACCACGGGTCGAGATTAATTCTGATCAATACGAATACAATGAGGTCTTTATTTATTTTATTTAAGCAACTAATTGTGGACCACTAACATTGGACTGCTAACTACGGACTAAGAAAATATTAAAAGTATTAAAAGTATATATATATGTAACGATTACTTAAAACGAAAATATGTTGATATATTATATATATGGTTAGGTTCGTGATATCTATCGGAGACCAAGTCGAATTAAATAACTTTAAGGCAAAAGTGAGTTTCATTTGCTCCCTTTTTAATTGCTTTTGCAATATATATTTTTGGGCTGAGAATACATGCGCTGCTTTTATAAATGTTTACAAAATAGACACAAGTACTTAAAAATATATTCTACATTGAGTTGTACTACTGGCATATTTCCCTGTAGCTTGGTAACTACTATTTACATGGGTATTATAAACGCGAATCCTGTTGATAGATTTATCGGGCCTGACAACCCCAACCGGACTGGACGACCAGTATTCAACGGTTGCACAGTACTTCGTTTTGGTGACTACACTTGGTACGATGTAGTGAGATTTCATAATAAAGGGAATATGCGACGTTGATTAAATGTTAAGTATGGTTACCAAGTGCTCAACCAATTAGAATGCTTTACATACACTTGCGAGTGTATTATGTTTATGATTATGAAATCTTGTGGTCTATTAACATATTGAAATGATTGTTATGATAAACCTATGAACTCACCAACCTTTTGGTTGACACTTTAAAGCATGTTCATTCTCAGGTACAAATTAAGTCTTCCGCTGTGCATTTTCTCAATATAAGGACATTACTTGGAGCCGATCATCGCAATGGGACCAAATGCTGATGACTTCGTCTAGGTGGATTAGGACGGGTCGTTTCAGTGTCTTAGGAGTCTCCCATTTTTCAATGGCTTCAATTTTTGCTGGATCAACCTGAATTCCTTTGCTACTAACAACGTGGCCAAGAAATTGCACTTCTTTCAACCAAAAAAGCACACTTAGAAAATTTAGCATATAGCTGTTCTTTTCTCAACAACTCTAATATCAACCTTAAATGCTGCTCATGCTCTTGCTCACTCTTGGAATAGATAAGAATATCATCAATGAAAACAATAACAAACTTATCTAAATACGGACTACAAACTCGATTCATGAGGTCCATGAATACAGCTGGCGCATTTGTCAACCCAAACGGCATGACCAAAAATTCGTAATGACCGTAACGTGTCCGAAAAGCAGTTTTCGGTATATCTTCTTCTTTGACGCGTAATTGATGATAGCCCGATCTTAGGTCAATTTTCGAGTACACACATGATCCTTGGAGTTGATCAAATAAGTCGTCAATTCTCGGTAGTGGATACCGATTCTTGATAGTTAACTTATTTAATTCACGATAATCTATACACATTCGGAAAGATCCGTCTTTCTTCTTGACGAATAAAATTGGAGCTCCCCACGGTGAAGTACTTGGTCGTATGAATCCACGATCCAGTAATTCTTTTAACTGACTCTGAAGTTCTTTTAACTCGGACGGTGCAAGTCTATATGGAGCACGGGCAACTGGTGCAGCTCCTGGTACTAAATCTATTTGAAATTCTACAGATCTAAATGGAGGTAATCCCGGAAACTCTTCCGGAAAAACTTCAGGAAAATCTCTTGCCACAGGCACGTCGTTGACGCACTTCTCTTTTTCTTTCTTTTCGACTTTATTAACATGTGCTAAGATAGCATAGCACCCTTTCTTCAAGCACTTTTGAGCTTTCAAATAACTAATGAGTTTTAGCTTTGAGTTACCCTTCTCTCCATAAATCATCACCGGCATTTTATCCTTACAAGGAATGCGAATTGCCTTCTTGGCACACACAACTTCAGCTCCTACTTTGGACATCCAGTCCATGCCGACTATTACATCAAAACTTCCTAATTCTACGGGTATTAAGTCAATTTTAAATGTTTCTCCGGCTAAATTTATTTTACAATCACGGCAAATTTTATCGGCTTTAATTAGTTTACCATTAGCTAACTCAATCATGTACTTAGCATCTAGAGGTAATGATGAACAATTCAATTTAGCGTAAAACCCTCTACTCACGTAACTTCTATCGGCACCAGTATCAAATATAATAGATGCGGATAAGTTATTAATGGTAAACGTACCCGTAACAAGCTCCGGGTCTTCACACGCCTCTCTAGCATTAATAACAAATGCTCTTCCACGTGCAGATCCATTATTCTTCTCTGGATTCGGACACTGGCTCTTATAGTGACCTTGTTTTCCACACCCATAACAAGTAATGGTAGCCAAAGCAGTTCTATTTGCATTGGTGGCAGGAGTCTTGGTACCATTTGTATTTGTAATGAGGGCCCTACAATCTTCAGCAAGATGACCCTTTAGATTACATTTGTTGCATACCACATTACAGTAGCCAGAGTGATGTTTGTGGCATCGGTTACATAAAGGATTTTGTCCTTTATAACTAAAGCTTAAACCACTACCCGCACCTTGCGTGATTTCTTGTTTCTTAAAAGATTGTTGTTGGTTACCTCGATCATAATTTCCATTCCACTTTCTTTTGTTACCTGATACCTTCACATCAGTATTGGATACTTTCTTATCCATGATGACCTGATCCATTAGCTCGTTTGCCATGGTTATAGCTTCATGCATTGTCTTAGGTTTCGATGCTGTAACATTTGCCTTGACCTTTTTGGGCAAACCATCTTTGTACATTTCAATCTTCCGTTCTTCGGTTGGAACCAATTCAGGACATAGCAAAACTAATTCCATGAATCGCTGATTGTAGTTGGTGATTTCAGTACCAACAACCTTCAGGCTTCGTAATTCATCTTCCAACTTCCTAACCTCGTTCCTTGGACAATACTCGTTGATTAACATTGTTTTGAATTCTTCCCAAGGAGTATCATAAGCTACATCTCCTCCTACAGCCTTCACATAATTTTTCCACCACGTGAGTGCACTATCTTGTAAAGTGCACGATGCATACTTGGTCATGTCCTTTTCAACACAACCACTTATTTTAAACACAGTCTCCATCTTTTCTATCCACCGGGTTAAACCGATCGGTCCTTCTGTTCCACTGAATGATGAGGGCTTGCAAGCTTGAAAAGTTTTGTAAGTGCACCCCACACGAGGATTTGGGTTAACTGCAGCACCTCTTGCAGCCTCGACCCATAACATTCTGTCGTTCACTCGCTGATTGATGAGTTCCTGGATTTCTTGTTCCGTCATTCGGTTCAATCGCGCCATATTCTTCTATAAGAATGAAAAGAAAATAATTATTCACATGGAATATTATAGATGTAGTGTATATTTACAGTACATTATAACTTATTAATTATATAAACCAGGTATTATTATAAAAGCCTTTTCTTCTTATTAGCGTTTTATAATTATATCTAGGGTAGTACCTACCCGTTAATGTCCATACTTAATAGCTTAGTACAGAATCAATTACTACCATCTAAATAATACTTAACCATGGAAAATTATTGCATTTCACACTTCACTATTTTACATATGCTTATCTTACATCGAACATTAAGCAAACCACACTAATAATATTATGCAAAACATTATATGATCCCATGGTTTAATACGGCAGCGCATCGTTTGGTCTATTTTCTAAGACGTTTAGGTTCAATGAATCGCCTAACGCTTATCCTAGCTGTCTGCCTATATTTTGGCTGTGGGACTGAAGAACTGGATGCCGGGATAGAACGAATAGGAATAGCGGGAATAGGGGTGGTAGTGTCTAGTGGAGTTGGTGCCACATCATCCTCACTAAACTCGGGATTTGAATTTTCTAATTCATTAGCCTTTCGTTTCTTTCCTAATTCGAACTTGTCTTTCGTAATTTCCTGTATTTCTTCCTCGGGTTCACTTTCCTCCTCGGGTTCACTTTCCGGGTTCTTTATTGTTGGTTCATCCGGAATTTGTGAGTCTTCCCCAAAGATATTATTTTCGTCATCGGATAGGTTAATGACTGAAACGCCATCTGAAGATTCTGGTTCGGAGTCGCTGAATGTGATAACAAGTTTTGAGCCCGACATCTATCACACAACAACTAACCCATTAGTACTACATAATATTTACATATAAATTTTAACCAACAATGATAAGCAATGGTTTTTAAATCAGACCCGGTCAAAGTCCAGACTTACTAATGTATCCTAACGACTTATCAATTAGACACACTAATGCAAACCTGGTTCGCTAAGACCACCGCTCTGATACCACATGTCATAACCCGTCCTTAACCATAAGAACGTGTTAGATAACGTATGATTTCATAGCGAGGTATTGACCTCTATATGCGACATTTTTAAAAGAACAACTGCATATATTTTACATTACAAACCATAATTCTTATTTTTGATACAAGCTTTAGACAATAAAAAGATGATTATCGTTTAGCGATAATCTTAGACTTACAAACTTTACATATGATGATAACAACACGATTTCTAGCATATTTTACAATACAAATCCTCGGATATGCAGTTTTGTTTTTGACACAAATATGAGTACGCAAGATCCTGCTTAAATTCAACATGTTGCAGCGGAAGCTTCTAATTATCACCTGAGAATAGACATGCTTAAAACGTCAACATAAAGTTGGTGAGATATAGGTTTAATGCCGGCAGCAATATATATATATAGACCACAAGATTTCATATATAAACGTTTTAATAAAAATATTCTAAGTGGTTGAGCACTTGGTAACCATACTTAACATTTAATCACGTCGCATATTCCCTTTATTATGAAATCTTACTACACCGTACCAAGTGTAGTCACAAAACGAAGTACTGTGCAACCGTTGAATACTGGTCGTCCAGTCCGGTTGGGGTTGTCAGGCCCGATAGATCTATCAACAGGATTCGCGTTTACAATACCGCTGTAAATAATAGTTACCAAGCTACAGGGAAGTATGCCAGTGGTACAACTCAACGTAGAATATATTTTTCAGTTACTTGTGTCAATAACGTAAAACATAAAATACATGTATTCTCATCCCGAAATACTTAGAGTTTAAAAGTGGGACTATATACTCACTTTCGTCTTGAAGATATGTAATTTTGACTTGGTCTCCGATTGATATCACAAACCTAACCATATATAATATATCAATACCTTTTCTTTTTAAACAATCGTCACATATATATACTTATAATACTTTTAATAATTCCTTAGTCCGTAGTTAGCAGTTCGATGTTAGTAATTCAATTTTAAATGGTTCATTTTTAGGTATTTAATAAACCCCCAACGAAATAAATAAAACCCCCATCGTATATGTATTGGTCGAGATTAATCTTGACCCACGGTACCGGTGTTGCCAAATGACGTGTTGCGTACATAAAGTACCGGTGTTGTCAAATGACGTGTTGCGTACAATCATGGGATCTTATGATTAATCTTCTCGTATTGTTTACGGGTGATCATGAACCATATAAAATTAAATTATGAGTACATATATATAAAATATCATGTTATTTTAAAAAGATGTGATTTATTTAATTTTCTCCAATTATTTTCGTAGCTAAACTAGTCTTGGATATCCGATTTTGTTTTGGTCGTAGTTTCTTCGTTACAACTCCGTTTTCGTTGGTTCAACTTGCCACTTCCTTGGATCGAGTCCCTCTTTAAGACTATGAACTGTAAATACCTTAGTTTGTATTCGAAATCACAGGTCATAGGTCAAACTTTAGTAAAACTTATGAAGTTAATCATTTTCCATCATGTAAACAACCTTAAATGATTATTTTTCTAAAAATACTTATACTTTGAGTTAAATCATGAAATTTTTATGTGTTATCATATTCATAGCAAATATCATTTTTCCAGAAAATAAACCTCCAATTCAAAGTTCAAGATAGTTTTTAATTATCCAACCCAAAACAGCCCCCGGTTGCACTCCAACGTCGTAAATTCAGTTTTTAAGGTGTTCTTTGAAAAACCAAGTTATACCTTGTTAAATTAGCATATATTTATGAAATATTACAGGTCTTGAAATATTTTAAAAGTTAAGTTAGAAGGATCTATTTAGTTTGCAAACAAGTTTGAAAACATTCAAACTATGTTCTTGTTGTTAAAATTTTATACCACAAAATAAGATAGCTATATATATATGAATCGAATAAGGTTATGAACAAAGTTACTACCTCAAGTTACTTGGACAAGATTGCTGTAAAAGAGGAGTAAGAACCTAGAACCAAAAGAGTGATGGAATTGGATGAAAGATTAGAAGTAAACTTGTGTTCTTGAAAGGATTCTTGAAGTGTTTTTGTAAGGTTTTTCTTATGGTGTTTAAGTGATGTTTTTATGGCTAGATCTTCATGGATACTAGCTGAATGGTTATGGAGTTTCTTAAGAGTGTGTTTTTGTTAAAGGAAATGTGTAGTAAAATGAAAATGGAATGGAGTATAAATGGTGGTGTAAAAGGTGTATAAGTTTGTAATTTTGTGAAAAAATCTTTTAATCATGTGAAATTGTCATACTAGATAACAAAAGTAGTTACCTTATACATAAGGCATTGAACAAGGGCTGGTTGGTGGTGATTTGATGAAATGTCCCGTTCTTATTGATTAAAAACGTTCCATATTAATTGATTTCGTTGCGAGGTTTTGACCTCTATATGAGACATTTTTCAAAGACTGCATTCATTTTTAAAACAAACCATAACCTTTATTTCATAAATAAAGGTTTAAAAAGCTTTACGTAGATTATCAAATAATGATAATCTAAAATATCCTGTTTACACACGACCATTACATAATGGTTTACAATACAAATATGTTACATCGAAATCAGTTTCTTGAATGCAGTTTTTACACAATATCATACAAACATGGACTCCAAATCTTGTCCTTATTTTAGTATGCAACAGCGGAAGCTCTTAATATTCACCTGAGAATAAACATGCTTTAAACGTCAACAAAAATGTTGGTGAGTTATAGGTTTAACCTATATATATCAAATCGTAACAATAGACCACAAGATTTCATATTTCAATACACATCCCATACATAGAGATAAAAATCATTCATATGGTGAACACCTGGTAACCGACATTAACAAGATGCATATATAAGAATATCCCCATCATTCCGGGACACCCTTCGGATATGATATAAATTTCGAAGTACTAAAGCATCCGGTACTTTGGATGGGGTTTGTTAGGCCCAATAGATCTATCTTTAGGATTCGCGTCAATTAGGGTGTCTGTTCCCTAATTCTTAGATTACCAGACTTAAATAAAAGGGGCATATTCGATTTCGATAATTCAACCATATAATGTAGTTTCACGTACTTGTGTCTATTTTGTAAATCATTTATAAAACCTGCATGTATTCTCATCCCAAAAATATTAGATTTTAAAAGTGGGACTATAACTCACTTTCACAGATTTTTACTTTGTCGGAAAGTAAGACTTGGCCACTGGTTGATTCACGAACCTATAACAATATATACATATATATCAAAGTATGTTCAAAATATATTTACAACACTTTTAATATATTTTGATGTTTTAAGTTTCTTAAGTCAGCTGTCCTCGTTAGTAACCTACAACTAGTTGTCCACAGTTAGATGTACAGAAATAAATCGATAAATATTATCTTGAATCAATCCACGACCCAGTGTATACGTATCTCAGTATTGATCACAACTCAAACTATAAATATTTTGGAATCAACCTCAACCCTGTATAGCTAACTCCAACATTCACATATAGAGTGTCTATGGTTGTTCCGAAATATATATAGATGTGTCGACATGATAGGTCGAAACATTGTATACGTGTCTATGGTATCTCAAGATTACATAATATACAATACAAGTTAATTAAGTTATGGTTGGAATAGATTTGTTACCAATTTTCACGTAGCTAAAATGAGAAAAATTATCCAATCTTGTTTTACCCATAACTTCTTCATTTTAAATCCGTTTTGAGTGAATCAAATTGCTATGGTTTCATATTGAACTCTATTTTATGAATCTAAACAGAAAAAGTATAGGTTTATTGTCGGAAAAATAAGTTACAAGTCGTTTTTGTAAAGGTAGTCATTTCAGTCGAAAGAACGACGTCTAGATGACCATTTTAGAAAACATACTTCCACTTTGAGTTTAACCATAATTTTTGGATATAGTTTCATGTTCATAATAAAAATCATTTTCTCAGAATAACAACTTTTAAATCAAAGTTTATCATAGTTTTTAATTAACTAACCCAAAACAGCCCGCGGTGTTACTACGACGGCGTAAATCCGGTTTTACGGTGTTTTTCGTGTTTCCAGGTTTTAAATCATTAAGTTAGCATATCATATAGATATAGAACATGTGTTTAGTTGATTTTAAAAGTCAAGTTAGAAGGATTAACTTTTGTTTGCGAACAAGTTTAGAATTAACTAAACTATGTTCTAGTGATTACAAGTTTAAACCTTCGAATAAGATAGCTTTATACGTATGAATCGAATGATGTTATGAACATCATTACTACCTTAATTTCCTTGGATAAACCTACTGGAAAAGAGAAAAATGGATCTAGCTTCAACGGATCCTTGGATGGCTCGAAGTTCTTGAAGCAGAATCATGACACGAAAACAAGTTCAAGTAAGATCATCACTTGAAATAAGATTGTTATAGTTATAGAAATTGAACCAAAGTTTGAATATGATTATTACCTTGTATTAGAATGATAACCTACTGTAAGAAACAAAGATTTCTTGAGGTTGGATGATCACCTTACAAGATTGGTAGTGAGCTAGCAAACTTGAAAGTATTCTTGATTTTATGTAACTAGAACTTGTAGAATATATGAAGAACACTTAGAACTTGAAGATAGAACTTGAGAGAGATTAATTAGATGAAGAAAATTGAAGAATGAAAGTGTTTGTAGGTGTTTTTGGTCGTTGGTGTATGGATTAGATATAAAGGATATGTAATTTTGTTTTCATGTAAATAAGTCATGAATGATTACTCATATTTTTGTAATTTTATGAGATATTTCATGCTAGTTGCCAAATGATGGTTCCCACATGTGTTAGGTGACTCACATGGGCTGCTAAGAGCTGATCATTGGAGTGTATATACCAATAGTACATACATCTAAAAGCTATGTATTGTACGAGTACGAATACGGGTGCATACGAGTAGAATTGTTGATGAAACTGAACGAGGATGTAATTGTAAGCATTTTTGTTAAGTAGAAGTATTTTGATAAGTGTATTGAAGTCTTTCAAAAGTGTATAAATACATATTAAAACACTACATGTATATACATTTTAACTGAGTCGTTAAGTCATCGTTAGTCGTTACATGTAAGTGTTGTTTTTAAACCTTTAGGTTAACGGTCTTGTTAAATGTTGTTAACCCAATGTTTATAATATCAAATGAGATTTTAAATTATTATATTATCATGATATTATCATGTATGAATATCTCTTAATATGATATATATACATTAAATGTCTTTACAACGATAATCGTTACATATATGTCTCGTTTAAAAATCATTAAGTTAGTAGTCTTGTTTTTACATATGTAGTTCATTGTTAATATACTTAATGATATGTTTACTTATCATAGTATCATGTTAACTATATATATATTCATATATATGTCATCATATAGTTTTTACAAGTTTTAACGTTCGTGAATCACCGGTCAACTTGGGTGGTCAATTGTCTATATGAAACATATTTCAATTAATCAAGTCTTAACAAGTTTGATTGCTTAACATGTTGGAAACATTTAATCATGTAAATATCAATCTCAATTAATATATATAAACATGGAAAAGTTCGGGTCACTACAGTACCTACCCGTTAAATAAATTTCGTCCCGAAATTTTAAGCTGTTGAAGGTGTTGACGAATCTTCTGGAAATAGATGCGGGTATTTCTTCTTCATCCGATCTTCATGCTCCCAGGTGAACTCGGGTCCTCTACGAGCATTCCATCGAACCTTAACAATTGGTATCTTGTTTTGCTTAAGTCTTTTAACCTCACGATCCATTATTTTGACGGGTTCTTCGATGAATTGAAGTTTTTCGTTGATTTGGATTTCATCTAACGGAATAGTGAGATCTTCTTTAGCAAAACATTTCTTCAAATTCGAGATGTGGAAAGTGTTATGTACAGCCGCGAGTTGTTGAGGTAACTCAAGTCGGTAAGCTACTGGTCCGACACGATCAATAATCTTGAATGGTCCAATATACCTTGGATTTAATTTCCCTCGTTTACCAAATCGAACAACGCCTTTCCAAGGTGCAACTTTAAGCATGACCATCTCTCCAATTTCAAATTCTATATCTTTTCTTTTAATATCAGCGTAGCTCTTTTGTCGACTTTGGGCAGTTTTCAACCGTTGTTGAATTTGGATGATCTTCTCGGTAGTTTCTTGTATAATCTCCGGACCCGTAATCTGTCTATCACCCACTTCACTCCAACAAATCGGAGACCTGCACTTTCTACCATAAAGTGCTTCAAACGGCGCCATCTCAATGCTTGAATGGTAGCTGTTGTTGTAGGAAAATTCTGCTAACGGTAGATGTCGATCCCAACTGTTTCCGAAATCAATAACACATGCTCGTAGCATGTCTTCAAGCGTTTGTATCGTCCTTTCGCTCTGCCCATCAGTTTGTGGATGATAGGCAGTACTCATGTCTAGACGAGTTCCTAATGCTTGCTGTAATGTCTGCCAGAATCTTGAAATAAATCTGCCATCCCTATCAGAGATAATAGAGATTGGAATTCCATGTCTGGAGACGACTTCCTTCAAATACAGTCGTGCTAACTTCTCCATCTTGTCATCTTCTCTTATTGGTAGGAAGTGTGCTGATTTGGTGAGACGATCAACTATTACCCAAATAGTATCAAAACCACTTGCAGTCCTTGGCAATTTAGTGATGAAATCCATTGTAATGTTTTCCCATTTCCATTCCGGGATTTCGGGTTGTTGAAGTAGACCTGATGGTTTCTGATGCTCAGCTTTGACTTTAGAACACGTCAAACATTCTCCTACGTATTTAGCAACATCGGCTTTCATACCCGGCCACCAAAAATGTTTCTTGAGATCCTTGTACATCTTCCCCATTCCAGGATGTATTGAGTATCTGGTTTTATGAGCTTCTCTAAGTACCATTTCTCTCATATCTCCAAATTTTGGTACCCAAATCCTTTCAGCCCTATACCGGGTTCCGTCTTCCCGAATATTAAGATGCTTCTCCGATCCTTTGGGTATTTCATCCTTTAAATTTCCCTCTTTTAAAACTCCTTGTTGCGCCTCCTTTATTTGAGTAGTAAGGTTATTATGAATCATTATATTCATAGATTTTACTCGAATGGGTTCTCTGTCCTTCCTGCTCAAGGCATCGGCTACCACATTTGCCTTCCCCGGGTGGTAACGAATCTCAAAGTTGTAATCATTCAACAATTCAATCCACCTACGCTGCCTCATATTCAGTTGTTTCTGATTAAATATGTGTTGAAGACTTTTGTGGTCAGTATATATAATACTTTTGACCCCATATAAGTAGTGCCTCCAAGTATTTAATGCAAAAACAACCGCGCCTAATTCCAAATCATGCGTCGTATAATTTTGCTCGTGAATCTTCAATTGTCTAGATGAATAAGCAATCACCTTCGTTCGTTGCATTAATACACAACCGAGACCTTGCTTTGATGCGTCACAATAAATCACAAAATCATCATTCCCTTCAGGCAATGACAATATAGGTGCCGTAGTTAGCTTTTTATTCAATAACTGAAACGCTTTCTCTTGTTCATCCTTCCATTCAAATTTCTTCCCTTTATGCGTTAATGCAGTCAAGGGTTTTGCTATTCTGGAAAAGTCTTGGATGAACCTTCTGTAGTAACCAGCTAGTCCTAAAAACTGGCGTATGTGTTTCGGAGTTTTCGGGGTTTCCCACTTTTCAACAGTTTCTATCTTTGCCGGATCCACCTTAATACCTTCTTTGTTCACTATGTGACCGAGGAATTGAACTTCTTCCAACCAAAATGCACACTTTGAAAACTTAGCGTACAATTCTTCCTTCCTCAATACTTCTAACACCTTTCTCAAATGTTCACCGTGTTCTTGGTCATTCTTTGAGTAAATAAGTATGTCATCAATGAAAACAATGACAAAACTGTCAAGGTATGGTCCACACACTCGGTTCATAAGGTCCATGAACACAGCTGGTGCATTAGTTAAACCAAACGGCATGACCATAAACTCGTAATGACCGTAACGTGTTCTGAAAGCAGTCTTTGGAATATCATCTTCTTTCACCCGCATTTGATGATACCCGGAACGTAAGTCAATCTTTGAATAAACAGACGAGCCTTGTAGTTGATCAAATAAGTCATCGATTCTCGGTAGTGGGTAGCGGTTCTTGATGGTAAGTTTGTTCAACTCTCGGTAGTCGATACACAACCTGAATGTACCATCTTTCTTCTTGACAAACAAAACAGGAGCTCCCCACGGTGATGTGCTTGGTCGAATGAAACCACGCTCTAAAAGTTCTTGTAATTGGCTTTGTAGTTCTTTCATCTCGCTGGGTGCGAGTCTGTAAGGAGCACGAGCTATTGGTGCAGCTCCTGGTACAAGATCTATTTGAAATTCAACGGATCGATGTGGGGGTAATCCCGGTAATTCTTTCGGAAATACATCGGGAAATTCTTTTGCGACGGGAACATCATTGATGCTCTTTTCTTCAGTTTGTACTTTCTCGACGTGTGCTAGAACAGCATAGCAACCTTTTCTTATTAGTTTTTGTGCCTTCAAATTACTAATAAGATGTAGCTTCGTGTTTCCCTTTTCTCCGTACACCATTAAGGGTTTTCCTTTTTCTCGTATAATGCGAATTGCATTTTTGTAACAAACGATCTCCGCTTTCACTTCTTTCAACCAGTCCATACCGATTATCACATCAAAACTCCCTAACTCTACTGGTATCAAATCAATCTTAAATGTTTCGCTAACCAGTTTAATTTCTCGATTCCGACATATATTATCTGCTGAAATTAATTTACCATTTGCTAATTCGAGTAAAAATTTACTATCCAAAGGCGTCAATGGACAACTTAATTTAGCACAAAAATCTCTACTCATATAGCTTCTATCCGCACCCGAATCAAATAAAACGTAAGCAGATTTATTGTCAATAAGAAACGTACCCGTAACAAGCTCCGGGTCTTCCTGTGCCTCTGCCGCATTAATATTGAAAACTCTTCCGCGGCCTTGTCCATTCGTGTTCTCCTGGTTCGGGCAATTTCTAATAATGTGGCCCGGTTTTCCACATTTATAACAAACTACATTGGCATAACTTGCTCCGACACTACTTGCTCCGCCATTACTCGTTCCGACACCATTTGTTCCTTTCGTTCTGTTAACCCCTGGTCCGTAGACATCACACTTCGCCGCGCTATGACCATTTCTTTTACACTTGTTGCAAAATTTGGTGCAGAACCCCGAGTGATACTTTTCACACCTTTGGCATAGCTGCTTCTGATTGTTGTTGTTGTTGCAGTTATTATTGTTGTTGGGATGATTGTTGTAGCTGTTGTTGTTGTTGTTGTTGTTGTTGGGCCGTTTGTTGTAGTTGCGATTGATGTTGCGATTGTTGGGATAATTGTTGCGATTATTGTTGTAATTACTGTTGTTGTTGTATTGGTGATTCTTATCACCGTTTTCCTCCCACTTTCTTTTGACTTGCTTCACATTGGCCTCTTCAGCAGTCTGTTCTTTAATTCTTTCTTCAATCTGGTTCACTAGTTTGTGAGCCATTCTACATGCCTGTTGTATGGAGGCGGGCTCGTGTGAACTTATATCTTCTTGGATCCTTTCCGGTAATCCTTTCACAAACGCGTCAATCTTCTCTTCCTCATCTTCGAATGCTCCCGGACACAATAGGCACAATTCTGTGAATCGTCTTTCGTACGTGGTAATATCAAATCCTTGGGTTCGTAATCCTCTAAGTTCTATCTTGAGCTTATTGACCTCGGTTCTGGGACGGTACTTCTCGTTCATCAAGTGCTTGAATGCTGACCACGGTAGTGCGTACGCATCGTCTTGTCCCACTTGCTCTAGATAGGTATTCCACCATGTTAACGCAGAACCTGTGAAGGTATGCGTAGCGTACTTTACTTTGTCCTCTTCAGTACACTTACTTATGGCAAACACCGATTCGACCTTCTCGGTCCACCGTTTCAATCCGATCGGTCCTTCGGTTCCATCAAATTCCAAAGGTTTGCAGGCAGTGAATTCTTTGTAGGTGCATCCTACACGATTTCCTGTACTGCTTGATCCAAGGTTATTGTTGGTATGTAGCGCAGCCTGTACTGCGGCTATGTTTGAAGCTAGAAAAGTACGGAATTCCTCTTCATTCATATTCACGGTGTGTCGAGTAGTCGGTGCCATTTCCTTCAAAATAGTTAAATGGAACAAGTTAATCATACAGAATATTAAGAGTAGTTAATAGTATTTCGTAGCATAATATGAACTCATTTATAAAAGCTTTTTCTTCATATTAGCGTTTTATAAGTTTAAATTCGGGTAGTACCTACCCGTTAAGTTCATACTTAGTAGCTAATATACAATTCAACTACTACAATTCTATATGAAAAACTGATTATAATAATATTTCGCGTTCAAACTTTTACACAAAATTTTACAAACTTACAATACCGCTTATTTTACATATAGCATGAAATATAGCACACAATAAATTTGATACAAGATGGTTGTGAAGATAATTCTAGCTAGTACACAAGTCGTTCAGCAAAGGCAATAAAGACACGTAATTCATACGTCCAGAAACAAGTCATGCATTCTGGTTTTACTACGACTACTTCCCATCCTTGGTCTTGTGGAACATAACCGTTATGGCCGTTGATAAGGCAGCGTGTTGTAACGTCGTCAAAGGGACGAGGGTTACGTAATGTCCAACAGTCCCGTAACAATCTAAAAACCTCATTTCTTACCCCAATTACCGACTCCGTCACTTGTGGGAACGTTTTGTTTAATAGTTGTAGCCCGATGTTCTTGTTCTCACTTTGGTGAGAAGCGAACATTACTAATCCGTAAGCATAACATGCTTCTTTATGTTGCATGTTAGCCGCTTTTTCTAAATCACGAAGTCCAATATTCGGATATATTGAGTCAAAATAATTTCTTAACCCATTGCGTAAAATAGCATTTGGGTTCCCCGCAATATATGCGTCAAAGTAAACACATCGTAACTTATGGATTTCCCAATGTGATATCCCCCATCTTCCGAACGAAAGCCTTTTATAAACCAAGGCATTCTTGGAACGTTCTTCGAATGTCTTACAAACTGATCTCGCCTTAAATAGTTGTGCCGAAGAATTCTGAACGACTCTAGACAAGATTTCATCAATCATGTCTCCGGGTAGGTCTCTTAAAATATTGGGTTGTCTATCCATTTTGTGTTTTTATACTGTAAAATAGACAAGAGTTAGATTCATAAAAAAATATACTTATTAATACAAGCAATTTTTACATATATCATAAAGCATAAGCACACTATATTACATATATTACACCACACGAATACAACTATCTTATTCCGACTCGCTTGTTTCTTCTTCTTCGGTTTTGGTTCGTTTTGCCAAGTTTCTAGGGATATATGATGTTCCCCTAATACGAGCCGTCGTGATCCACACTGGTTTAGATAAACCTGGTGGTTTAGAGGTTCCCGGGTCATTGTTACAACTTAAGGACTTCGGGGGTTGACGATACATATAAAGTTCATCGGGGTTGGAATTAGATTTCTCTATTTTTATGCCCTTTCCCTTATTATTTTCTTTTGCCTTTTTAAATTCAGTTGGGGTAATTTCTATAACATCATCGGAATTCTCGTCGGAATCCGATTCATCGGAGAATTGGTAATCCTCCCAATATTTTGCTTCCTTGGCGGAAACACCATTGACCATAATTAACCTTGGTCGGTTGGTTGAGGATTTTCTTTTACTTAACCGTTTTATTATTTCCCCCACCGGTTCTATTTCTTCATCCGGTTCCGATTCTTCTTCCGGTTCAGACTCTTCTTCCGGTTCCTCTTCGGGAACTTGTGAATCAGTCCACGAATCATTCCAATTTACATTTGACTCTTCATTATTATTAGGTGAGTCAATGGGACTTGTTCTAGAGGTAGACATCTATCACATAATATCAAACGCGTTAAGAGATTAATATATCACATAATATTCACATGTTAAAAATATATAGTTTCCAACAAAATTTGTTAAGAAATCATTTTTCAAGTAAACACGGTCGAAGTCCAGACTCACTAATGCATCCTAACAAACTCGATAAGACACACTAATGCAAAATTCTGGTTCTCTAAGACCAACGCTCGGATACCAACTGAAATGTCCCGTTCTTATTGATTAAAAACGTTCCATATTAATTGATTTCGTTGCGAGGTTTTGACCTCTATATGAGACATTTTTCAAAGACTGCATTCATTTTTAAAACAAACCATAACCTTTATTTCATAAATAAAGGTTTAAAAAGCTTTACGTAGATTATCAAATAATGATAATCTAAAATATCCTGTTTACACACGACCATTACATAATGGTTTACAATACAAATATGTTACATCGAAATCAGTTTCTTGAATGCAGTTTTTACACAATATCATACAAACATGGACTCCAAATCTTGTCCTTATTTTAGTATGCAACAGCGGAAGCTCTTAATATTCACCTGAGAATAAACATGCTTTAAACGTCAACAAAAATGTTGGTGAGTTATAGGTTTAACCTATATATATCAAATCGTAACAATAGACCACAAGATTTCATATTTCAATACACATCCCATACATAGAGATAAAAATCATTCATATGGTGAACACCTGGTAACCGACATTAACAAGATGCATATATAAGAATATCCCCATCATTCCGGGACACCCTTCGGATATGATATAAATTTCGAAGTACTAAAGCATCCGGTACTTTGGATGGGGTTTGTTAGGCCCAATAGATCTATCTTTAGGATTCGCGTCAATTAGGGTGTCTGTTCCCTAATTCTTAGATTACCAGACTTAAATAAAAGGGGCATATTCGATTTCGATAATTCAACCATAGAATGTAGTTTCACGTACTTGTGTCTATTTTGTAAATCATTTATAAAACCTGCATGTATTCTCATCCCAAAAATATTAGATTTTAAAAGTGGGACTATAACTCACTTTCACAGATTTTTACTTTGTCGGGAAGTAAGACTTGGCCACTGGTTGATTCACGAACCTATAACAATATATACATATATATCAAAGTATGTTCAAAATATATTTACAACACTTTTAATATATTTTGATGTTTTAAGTTTCTTAAGTCAGCTGTCCTCGTTAGTAACCTACAACTAGTTGTCCACAGTTAGATGTACAGAAATAAATCGATAAATATTATCTTGAATCAATCCACGACCCAGTGTATACGTATCTCAGTATTGATCACAACTCAAACTATAAATATTTTGGAATCAACCTCAACCCTGTATAGCTAACTCCAACATTCACATATAGAGTGTCTATGGTTGTTCCGAAATATATATAGATGTGTCGACATGATAGGTCGAAACATTGTATACGTGTCTATGGTATCTCAAGATTACATAATATACAATACAAGTTAATTAAGTTATGGTTGGAATAGATTTGTTACCAATTTTCACGTAGCTAAAATGAGAAAAATTATCCAATCTTGTTTTACCCATAACTTCTTCATTTTAAATCCGTTTTGAGTGAATCAAATTGCTATGGTTTCATATTGAACTCTATTTTATGAATCTAAACAGAAAAAGTATAGGTTTATAGTCGGAAAAATAAGTTACAAGTCGTTTTTGTAAAGGTAGTCATTTCAGTCGAAAGAACGACGTCTAGATGACCATTTTAGAAAACATACTTCCACTTTGAGTTTAACCATAATTTTTGGATATAGTTTCATGTTCATAATAAAAATCATTTTCTCAGAATAACAACTTTTAAATCAAAGTTTATCATAGTTTTTAATTAACTAACCCAAAACAGCCCGCGGTGTTACTACGACGGCGTAAATCCGGTTTTACGGTGTTTTTCGTGTTTCCAGGTTTTAAATCATTAAGTTAGCATATCATATAGATATATAACATGTGTTTAGTTGATTTTAAAAGTCAAGTTAGAAGGATTAACTTTTGTTTGCGAACAAGTTTAGAATTAACTAAACTATGTTCTAGTGATTACAAGTTTAAACCTTCGAATAAGATAGCTTTATACGTATGAATCGAATGATGTTATGAACATCATTACTACCTTAATTTCCTTGGATAAACCTACTGGAAAAGAGAAAAATGGATCTAGCTTCAACGGATCCTTGGATGGCTCGAAGTTCTTGAAGCAGAATCATGACACGAAAACAAGTTCAAGTAAGATCATCACTTGAAATAAGATTGTTATAGTTATAGAAATTGAACCAAAGTTTGAATATGATTATTACCTTGTATTAGAATGATAACCTACTGTAAGAAACAAAGATTTCTTGAGGTTGGATGATCACCTTACAAGATTGGTAGTGAGCTAGCAAACTTGAAAGTATTCTTGATTTTATGTAACTAGAACTTGTAGAATATATGAAGAACACTTAGAACTTGAAGATAGAACTTGAGAGAGATTAATTAGATGAAGAAAATTGAAGAATTAAAGTGTTTGTAGGTGTTTTTGGTCGTTGGTGTATGGATTAGATATAAAGGATATGTAATTTTGTTTTCATGTAAATAAGTCATGAATGATTACTCATATTTTTGTAATTTTATGAGATATTTCATGCTAGTTGCCAAATGATGGTTCCCACATGTGTTAGGTGACTCACATGGACTGCTAAGAGCTGATCATTGGAGTGTATATACCAATAGTACATACATCTAAAAGCTATGTATTGTACGAGTACGAATACGGGTGCATACGAGTAGAATTGTTGATGAAACTGAACGAGGATGTAATTGTAAGCATTTTTGTTAAGTAGAAGTATTTTGATAAGTGTATTGAAGTCTTTCAAAAGTGTATAAATACATATTAAAACACTACATGTATATACATTTTAACTGAGTCGTTAAGTCATCGTTAGTCGTTACATGTAAGTGTTGTTTTTAAACCTTTAGGTTAACGGTCTTGTTAAATGTTGTTAACCCAATGTTTATAATATCAAATGAGATTTTAAATTATTATATTATCATGATATTATCATGTATGAATATCTCTTAATATGATATATATACATTAAATGTCTTTACAACGATAATCGTTACATATATGTCTCGTTTAAAAATCATTAAGTTAGTAGTCTTGTTTTTACATATGTAGTTCATTGTTAATATACTTAATGATATGTTTACTTATCATAGTATCATGTTAACTATATATATATTCATATATATGTCATCATATAGTTTTTACAAGTTTTAACGTTCGTGAATCACCGGTCAACTTGGGTGGTCAATTGTCTATATGAAACATATTTCAATTAATCAAGTCTTAACAAGTTTGATTGCTTAACATGTTGGAAACATTTAATCATGTAAATATCAATCTCAATTAATATATATAAACATGGAAAAGTTCGGGTCACTACATTTGATGTGTATATACCAATAGTAAATACGTATAGAGGTTAGGTATGATACGAGTACATGTACTCTAGATATACGTATAGAAATTTTGTGAAAAATGGAATGAGAATTCAAATATAGCTATCTTTTGTGAATACACTTATATTGTTTTATGTATTTAAGTCCTTAAAAAGTGATTAAATACATTACTTATACGATATATGTATAAACATTATAGGTCATAAGTATTTATGTCAAATAACGTTACGTATGGTTATCGTTTTAAAAACTTAAGTTAGTAGTTTCAAAATATACTTGTAACTTATTGTTATTAATACAAAATGAGGTATTAAAACATTCTTAGATCATGTTAAATATGTATATATACATATATATACACAAATGTATAATTATCATATATTGTATAGTTCGTGATATCATCGGTCAAACTAGACGGTCAAACGTTGTGTAAAACTCTTTTCGAAGACATAAGTCTCAACAATTTGGATTGCTTGTCATGTTGGTAAGGTTTAATTTATGTAAATATTAATCTTATAAGTATAGAAAGATCGAAAAAGTGCGGGTCATTACACATTACTACTCCCAACCCAATTGTGTCATAAACCTCAACTTTACAATCTGTTCCACAAACATCAACTTCATACGCACCATAGACACCAAGGAGTACTAATAAGAATCAACGATGAAGTATTGATTCATAACTTCATTAGAGAAACATTCTGCAGCGATTATGTAATCCCTAGAGTTTTAGAGATTATGTACTCTAGTTCTAACCGAAAATCATATGAGTTTAACATCATATTAACTCATTAAATCCATGATTACATCTGAAGAAAATATATATGCAGGTATATTTTCATAAAGATTTTAATTAAAAATTCTTTTATACAAACTGTTAATGGTGAAATTATTTTAACGGGTAGGTAATACCCGATGAATATTTAGATTGCACACTAATCAGTTACACGGTACATTCTGCGAATCTGATTCAACAGTCACTTACTATCTTACTTACATCCACAGATATACGAATCTGTTCACCACAGAATAACCATTTTTATTCAATTTCATATTTAGATTTTGACTTATCAGAATCCAACAAGTGGCGTAATGAAGAAAACATTGGACAAAAATTAAATTTGTTAGAAACAAACAAATTAACTATGAGAAAAATTTTGTTAAGAATCCACGCTAACTGTTCCTAGCTAACTGTTAATTCCTTATTACATTTATTTATCGCAATTTATTTATCGCAATTTTAATTCTCGCAATTCTATTTATCGTCATTTAATTTCTGTTATTTATTTTACGCACTTTAAATATAGGGACACGTATACAAGGTTTTGACATATCATATCGACGCATCTATATATATTATTTAGAATAACCATAGACACTCTATATGCAGTAATGACCGAGTTAGCTATACAAGGTTGAGGTTGATTCTAAAATAATATATATACTTTGAGTTGTGATCGAGTCTGAGACATGTATACAATGGGTCATGATACGTATTAATTAATTCGAATATTATATATTAAACTGCATATGAATTATTGAATTACTAACTGTGGACCACCAACATTGGACAACTAAAAAATGATTTAAAATATTGATTATAACATATGAAACTAAACAATTCTTTAAGTTTGCCACTTGATTTCATCTTAAACCTCATTTGTATCTTGATGATTACAATCTGCGTTCAAACCTTTTATGATTCTTGAAAACACCTCAATCGAGAGGATGAACCAACCGCACTTCATCTACGGAAGAAAAGATTGATGCACATAGTTATGCACCTGAAAACACTCGGAACCTGAGTAAACGTTTAACACGTATCTGTGCTAACTCCTTTGACGTTGTTATTACTGAAAATAACTTTGCAATTCCTTTTCAAATTAGCCAATTTTGTCACAACTTCAGCAAATCAAGTTCGAATTTTCATTCGAATAAACTCTATTATAACTTTGATATATAAAGTTGTCCTCCGTCATCGTTACCGAAGAACCGATTATATCCTAGCACATTAGCAGTAAAATTACCAACAACTTCATTACTCATTGACTCAAGTCTCTCCGAAGAACCATTATATTTGTTCATTAAAACCCTATCATATACTCATCCGCATCTTGTAACGAGAATTGCCATACCAATTACCTAGAATCAGCAATAAGTATTTTGAATCTCGTAGAGTTTCAACATCAACAGTTATATGTATACATATAACATTTATCTCATAGAATTATGATCTTCCATTCTGAAATTCTGAAAAGCACCCGGTTTACGAATCGATACTCTGAATGTTGAAAAAGCTGAAAGAAGCAGCAAAAACTGTACACGACCTTAACAGTCGAAGGTATAAAGATAAAGAATAAGTGTGTTTGCAAAGCTCAGAAAAGTTAGAACTGGAAAACGGATTAAGCAAACCATGAAGGAGACTATGGACAAATCACAAAGACTAAACCTGCCCTCAAAGAATCCAAATGATTCAGTACCTGCTGAAGTCATTAATGAATACCTTGCTTCTGACTCTAAACTCTTGCGGACAAAATTTCTTCATCATCCATCGATATTAGAAATTCTAAGATATCATCGTATCTTTCTTTATTAATATCCTCAATATTTATGAAGAAATCTTCATATATATTCTTGTTCGATATTAATTATCTCTCCGCTCTATCTATGTTATATCATAAAAGAAACTGTTTTAGTTTCTAAAATTCTGAAAAATTTGAATTTGAATTATGAACGATTTTGAAGTAGTGTTGGAAATTGATGCATGAGTTAGTATAATATAATGACACTTGATCAACGTGATTATATTACAGTAAGTCATGCTGAGTTTCTAATGGAACATGATGATTCACAGATCATAACATCACCATGTACCATGTTACACGACTCTTACATTCTATCAAACCTATAAACATATCAAGAACATATTTTCTTGATAGTTCCATCTTTTATCTGGAGTTCTAGTAACCAGTCAAGATCGTGCTATTACAAATTCTATCTTAGAGCATTAGCCATGTTCATTCGAAACTCCATACCTATGCATTCTGGACCATTATTTGCTTGACTTAAAGTCGAAAAGAGAAAACTAAAGTATGGAACTCCAAAATATAAAGGAAACAAAGGGAGTGGAATTATAGTGATATATCAGACATAGCAATCGAAGCAGATTGATCGCATTTCATTAAAGAGATTCTAATTTCCTTATTCACCGAAGAATCAGATCTTTTAGATTTCGAAGATTTTCTTTAAATCCCTTGAATTCCGGAATTCAACCAAGATAATGTCAAAGGTTAAAACGCACCTTATTTTCTAAATCCAAACGTGACTACGTCAAAAGTTATGACGAATCTTTAATTTTCTCATTTCACTATTTTGTGATAGCATCATTCGTACTCTTCGAAATATCGAATTATTTTACCTATATTACGCAACGGTGATAAAATTTTATTTTATCAATTCATATTTGTCATGAAAACATTCTTATCATTAACCATGACGACCTCACTCAAATTTCGGGACGAAATTTCTTTAACGGGTAGGTACTGTGACGACCCGGAAATTTCTGACCAAATTTAAACTTTGATCTTATATGATTTCTACATGATAAGCAAAGTCTGTAATATTGAAATCTAAAACTTTGAACCGTGTTTATATATACATTTGACCTTTGACTATTCCCGACGATTCACGAACAATTGTGTATAACAAATATGTAAATATACATAAATACAAATATAAGTGTATATATATATATATATATATATATATATATATATATATATATATATATATATATATATATATATAGATATTTTGAATTAGTAAAATACCTTTAATCAATTTGAAATTAATATTGTAAATTAATGAACATAATAATTAAGTTATTATTAATATGGATAAATATATAAAAAGTATATATATGATTCTATTAAATATTATTATGTTGAAACATATATAAAACATATAAATGTTACACATTCAATAGATGTATTCATAAAATATAAGATATAGTTATTAGATATTACAAAATTAATAAATTTTAATATTAAATGTAAGTACCAATTTACTTATAGTTATTATAATATTGTTACATTCAATATTAATATTAATATCAGTATTATTAATATTATTAAAATTATAATATTGAAATTTGATACATTAAATTTGTTATATCTATTAATATTATTGTTATCATTATTAATGTCATTATTATTATCTATATTATTAATTATTATAATTATTAATAAAATTATTATTATTAGTATTATTGATAACATTATTATTACTTCTATTATTATTATTATTATTATTATTATTATTATTATTATTATTATTATTATTATTATTATTATTATTAAATCTGTTATTATTATCACTAATTAACTAATTAATTTAAAGTATTATAGTTATTAATATATATCTATTAATTATCAAAAATTAAGTATATAATCTTATAGAATCAGATAAAAACGCGAATAGGGTATCTATCACTTTTCTATTTATTTTTTTTATTTCTCGACTGATCCTTCCTGTCCCTTATCGATTATATGTCCATATCACTTCTAAATTATGTGAATTACTAGTGTCTTACTTCAATTATTCAGTTCAATATATCTATTACACGACAGCAATTGTTGAATTAAACCAAAAAAATATTGAAACGAGCTCGTTCTTCCTCTGTTCTTTCACTTTTTAGTCAAAACACGAATTCATCTTTAATTTCAAAAACAAATAATGCAGAATTGTTAGGAATGTTTTGCTTAAACTATCTGCAAAATATTATCCTCCAATTCTTCCTATCGAATCCAAATTTTGAAGTCAAACTTTAGAAACAAAAAGTCAAACAAATTGTTCTTCGTGAAATTTGAAATCGTTTTGATGTTTTTGTTGAAATTGAGGATTTAGAAGGTTATTAGGAGTGATTTGAAATGTATCTTGTGTTGAAACCTTTTTGCTAAAACGTCCTTAAATCATTAATCAAATTTTTTTTCTCTTAACCACGACGAGCAGCAGCAGTAGCTTTTTTCTTTTAATTTTTTTTCAAAGAAATTAATCACATATAAGTGATTATATATTGGATATTAAGTCTTAAATCGATTTTGTAATCCACGATTTTGTTTTGGTTGAGTTTGGATTCGTATGACTGATTATTGAAGAAGAAGGAGATAAAAAGCATGGTTTATAATTAATTTTGGGTCGTACAATAATAGAAAGACAATACAGCTTGGATGGTTTGGGTGTTGGGTCGGTTAATGAGAGGTCACGGGTTCGAGTCCGGGCAGCGACTTAATTTTTTTGGAACTTGTTTCTTTTTCTTCAAAGGTTGTAACCTTAATCATTCTTATTATTTCTATTGATTATTATTATTATTATTGTTATTATTATTATTATTATTATTATTATTATTATTATTATTATTATTATTATTATTATTATTATTATTATTATTATTATTATTATTATTATTGTTGTTGTTGTTGTTGTTGTTAGAAATTGTCATTGTGACTAATATGATAGTATTATTACTAATATTAATATTAAGTATTACTTATAATTGTTATAATTAAAAGTTACAAGTTTGATTACTATTAACATGATAATTATTACTAATACTAATATAGGTATTATAATTATTGTTATCGATATAAGTAATATAATGGTTAGGATAATTATAATTATGGTATTATGGATAAAATAAGTATGATTATGCCTATGATTAAGTATGACATGACAAAATGATATAATTATATAGCATTGTTAAGTATAGATATAAACTTGATACGCTCATGAAATCATGTATGACAAATAAAGGTGTAAAATGACTACGATTATGATTACGCTTAATAATATAATTAAAATATTAAGTATTAAGAACGATTTTATTATTATATAAACTTGACAAAAATGAATGTTATAAGTTATAATCATAAAACTTAATCGTTAATATTAATAAGTATTATCTTTATTATCATTACTATTATTAATAACATTTTGATTATTATTATTATCAGTATTGTTATCATCATAATCAAACACGATTTTTATTACTATTATAAACGTTATTTTACCAAATAAATATTAGTTATACAAAATATATTTAAAAGTAATATTACATATAAATATGTATTAATCATATTAACAATTTATATATAAAGAGTTATATATAAAAAATTAGGTATTTTTAAAATAATAAGTTATATATATATATATATATATATATATATATATATATATATATATATATATATATATATATTAATAAAGTCATATAAATATTAATCTTTTGAATATATATACAAATTAAATATATATATATATATATATATATATATATATATATATATATATATATAATATATGAAATTATTCGATTACAAGTATATGTATTAATATACATATGAATGATATAGGTTCATGAATCCAAGGCGAACCCTACACTTGTTCAGTGCCGTCATATGTATTTTTACTACAAAATACAGTATTGTGAGTTTCATTTGCTCCCTTTTTAAATGCTTTTGCAATACATATATTTTTGGGACTGAGAATACATGCGCTTTTATAAATGCTTTATGAAATAGACACAAGTAATCGAAACTACATTCTATGGTTGAATTGTTATACCGGATATCGCCCTTGTTGAACTTGGTAACCTAAGAATTGGTGTTTATTATAATTGCCACCAATTGACGCGAATCCTAAAGATAGATCTATGGGCTGTGACACGCCCCAGTCAGAGAATTTGAACTGCTTTAGTACTTCGATGATTATATATGGGGATATTCTAGATGCATTTTGTTAATGTCGGTTACCAGGTGTTCAATCCATACGAATGAATTTTTAACACTTACGAGTGTATGATTATTGAATAAATGAAATCTTGTGGTCTATTAAAATTATGGATATGATTGATTATGATAAACTAATGAACTCACCAATCTTTTGGTTGACACTTTAAAGCATGTTTCTTCTCAGGTATGAAGGAAATTTTCCGCTGTACATTTGCTCATTTTAGAGATATTACTTGGAGTCATTCATGACATATTTCAAAAGACGTTGCATTCGAGTCGTTGAGTTCATCAAGATTATTATTAAGTCAATTATAGTTGGATATATTATGAAATGGTTTACATGCCGTCAACTTTCGATGTAAATGAAAGTTTATCTTTTAAAAACGAATGCAATGTTTATAAAATGTATCATATAGAGGTCAAGTACCTCGCGATGTAACCAAATGTAATGTATTCGTCCAGATGGATTAGGACGGGTCGTCTCACATCTTACTGCATTGATTGCATGAATAGTGTATAGACAAAATTCATATCTTAGAGTATCTGCTAATTCTTATCTTAGCGTATCTATTACTGTAAACTTTGCCTGACATATTCTGTAAATTCCTCCATAATCTAGGAAATCTTTTGTTCTATATATATAGATATTCTATGTAATTAGAATACCACCCGATAGCTGGAAATCATTTCATATCGAAAAACCCTTTACTCAATAGTACGAAATGGAACTCGTCACTAGTTCAAGTTCTTTGGAACCCGACAGCTATTCCGACATGGATGTTCACCTAAGCTTCGAAAGCAGCGTCACCAGAATGAATCAACCAATTCATCTGATGGGTTCGTAGTCGACTTAATCAACAGAAACGAGAAGAAGGCAATTCCCTTCCACCAACCGAATTCACCTCTTGGCGAAGAACCTGAAACACTTACCGGCGAAGCTGTCCAAAATACCATTCTCTCTCATTTCTAGGGTAACTCGTCACGATTATATTCTATCCAAAATTCTAAACCTTATTCATCTGCTCGTCCGAACCGACAATCATCCCGGAGTAATCGAAGAAGTCAACGAGCTCCGAACTCGAGTAGTGGCTTTGGATAATATGGTGCAAAGGTTACAAGCACCAGTAGCAGCACCGACAACAACAGTACCATCAATAACAACACCAATACCCTCAACAATCCATGCCTCAACATCTCATTCTGTACCTTGAGTATAATCATTGTTCTACGTATCGTTCTACATCAATTATCTTCGTTCTTCATGGCGATTATATAATCTCTAATGTTTTAGAGATTATATATATTCTTGTTCTAACGGTAAATCAAATGAGTCTAATATCATATTGACTCATTAAATCCATGATTATATCTGAAGAAAAAATATATATGTATATATGTTTTAATAAAGGTTGTAATTAAAAATTCTTTCGTACAAACTGTTAATGGTGAAAATATTTTAACGGGTAGGTAATACCCGAGGAATATTTAGATTTCACATTAATAAGTTACACTGTACATTCTTCCAATCTGATTCAACAGTCATTTATTATCCTACTTACATCCACAGATATACGTATCCGTTCACCGCAGAATAATCATATTCTTTCAATTTCATATTTGGATTTTGATCTATCAGAATCCAACAAGTGGCATAATGAAGAAAACATTGGACAAAATAAAATTTGTTAGAAACAAATTAATTAATTATGAGAAATTTTGTTAAGAATCCACGCTAACTATTTCTAGCTAACTGTTCCTAGCTAACTGTTAATTCCGTATTACATTTTATTTATCGCAATTTATTTATCGCAATTTAATTTTCGCAATTTAATTATCGCAATTTATTTATCGCAATTTAAATTCTCGCAATTTTATTTATCGTCATTTAATTTCTGTTATTTATATTACACACTTTAAATATCGGGACACATATACAATGTTTTGACATATCATATTGACGTCATCTATATATATTATTTGGAATAACCATAGATACTCTATATGCAGTAATGCTCGAGTTAGCTATACAGGGTTGAGGTTGATTCTCAAATAATATATATACTTTGAGTTGTGATCGAGTCTGAGACATGTATTTATATTGCTTAATATATGCATATTCTTAGTCGCAATATCAGTCCCAAATGTTATGATTTTTATGTGTATTCGAGTAGTTTTCGGTTTGTAATTGGTTAAAATGTCCAAAGCGTCGAATGAAATGTTATTATGGATTTTCAATGATATAAAGATCAAAATGAAGATAAAATGAAGATTTCTAATGAGCAACAAAAGAGTACAACATCGCGCCTCAAGACTGCAAGTTAAAATGATCGAAATCACGAAATCTACGCGCCTGCACGAAAAAAATCATAACTAAATCATACTGACTCGAAAAAAGTCGAATCAGGTGTTCAGACGTCCGTAACTCAAAAATCTACAACTTTCATGAAGATACCTTATGCGAAACGTGTACCAATCTACGCGAAACGCGTAATTTTTTGGATCTAGATTCCAAGTTTCACATGGGACGGTTCTTTTTGGTATATAATATTACTCCTTTACAGTTTTCAGTCGTATACAGCAAAAAGGAGCAGAGAAACAGTTCAACTAGTTGGTAACACACCTACTACCTATTACTACAAGTGCATTTAATATACAGAGTACTACACACAAATGGAGGAAATATATTTCAACGTGGGACGGTTCCTTTATGTAAACTACTACTACTTTTGTAGCACTTTACAGATACAATATGCATACTCCGTATTTTTAAATGGATAAATGGATGAGATACTACTTCTATTTATTATAGAGTATACTGAAGAGAGAAGAGGAGGATTCAACATTCAACATTCTCAAATTTCATTTTCCAAGTAGTTAGATAAGTAGTTTAGTAGTTAGGACGTAGGACAGTAGCAAAAACACTGTCCAAAATTACTTCCAAATTTATTCCGTATTATTTATTTTCAGTTTACATTTCGTCCTACTATTATTTCCAAGTTTAATTAGGATAGTTTCAATATTGTAAGGGTGATATTGTTCGTGAGTACGGGTGTTGTTATTTGTGATTTTCTACCATTTGAAGTTAATGAGAGTGAAGATTTTTGTAAGTTTGTTCTCTTAAACTTATTGTTATTATTTTTATTATTACCATTATCGATATTGTTATTATCATTGTTACTATTACTAGTATTATTCTCTACTATCATTATCATGTTATGTTTACATATTTACTCCCGTACCATTATTATGATTAGCTAGTTTACTCTCGTGTGTTTGCTTAGATGTAGAATCCCTCGATTATGGATTGTTATCATTTAGAACATTAAAATGTAACTTGAGTATTTTTAACATTGTGCCTAGCTAAAAGAACCATTGTTATACAATTAGATATTTAACCCCATCACTTAATTTATTAGATAAAAATAGCAAAAGTTATTTTTATTGATATAGATTATGCTTTAACACTAAAAGTGGTTTAGACGAAATTATAGATAAATTATTAACACCAATTTAGAAATAAGATTCGGTGGTTTGGGTAATATTATAGTTCATATAATCGTGAAATTGTAATAGGGAAACCGTTATGATTTAAGTTTTGGCGAAAGTCAAAACTAGGCTAGGTCTCAATTTAGATAATTGGGGTATAATTAACTATCTAAAATAGGATCCAATAAAAATTAGATTTAATTTTAATTAGTTAAGATTTTATATAAATTCGAAAGAAAAATATATAAAGTAAACATTTTAGAATAATTACAAATGTTATTTAGATCAATTTTAGATATTGTGTTCGATCAAAAGATCCATTATTATGTAAATTTAATACTTAATCCTCGTCACATAGTTTATTGAATCGTTTAGCGAAAGTTAAATTGGTGATATATAAAATATGCTTCAACACTATTTGTGATCTAGACAAAACGTAGGATTATATTCCTGACAAAAATATAAGAATACGGATTTGGTGATTTGGTGGTATTAAGATTTATATAGTCATGAAATTATAAGAAGGGAAACCATTTTAGTTTAAGTTTTAATGAAAGTTAAAACTAGGTTGAATCACAATTCGAATGATCGGGTATAGTTTGCTTTGTTAAGACGAGATTAGCGAAAGTTAAGTTGAATCTTAGTAAATCAAGACTTTATGAAATCGAGAGGTTATCAGGAAGTTATATACTATATAATATTGTAATCGGACTTAACAACAATCCATAGTATATTGATTATGAATTGTCTATGATTCATATCAACGAGGGGATGAAATCTAAGTAAATACACTTTCTTATATTTTTATTTATTGTAATTTTTATTATTATTTTAGTTAATTATATCCAAAACCCAAAATCAATTAAAACCCACTTAAAAGCATAATTAATTGTCATTAAATTCTTGAATACGCTTCTCCCTGTGGAACGAACTTGAATTGCCAGTATCTATTGCTGCACGATCGGGACCAGTTGCCCTTAGTGTGATAATATTTATTAGTTAGTTTAGTTGTAAAATTTAAAGGTCGGTTTTATCACGTCAACTTTTTGGCGCCGCTGTCGGGGAGAAATTGTTCATTCAGGAATTTAATTACTTTTAGTTATTTAATCCTTTCGTCCGAATTTATTTTCCTACGAAAGTTCTGTTTTATTTTTCTCTGTTCTTTTTAAATTTCAACTAGGTTCCAGTCATACTGTAATATGGATGATTTTGAGAATATGACCATGGAAAATTTTTTTAATGCCCAACAATTTAATCAATACTCTCAAACAAGTTTTGATGATAATTGGTGTGATTCATCTATGTTTAATAGGGTTGAAACTACATATATTTGTGAAAATTGTGGAGGTTACCATCTGACTTGGAAATGTGATTATCATATTTCCATGGATCAAATGGAGAGTTATGAACCCATGAACTATATATGGAATGAATATCAAGAGAATAACTCGAATCCAGATTTTTATTATCCAAACCAACCTTATTACGATTCCCCACAAAATTATCAACAATACAAATTTTCTAACCAAATGCCACAAAATTTTCAACAAACTCAAAATGAAGAAAATTACTCGTATGATTTTCAAAATATTATGATGAGTTTTATTGAAAGTCAAACCGAAACTAGGGAATTACTAAATCAACAATGGCAACAAAATCAAACATCTATTCAAAATCTAGAAAGAGAAATGGAGCGTCTGTTTACTATTCTTTCGAAAAGACAATCAGATGATTCATCGTTTGAGTCTTCATATTGTTATCCTAACCCTATTTTACAGGTTCTAAATGAACAAAAAGTTAAGGACAAGGTGCAAATTGAAATTGTAAAAATAAATTCACAGGAACCTCTTGAGTTAAAAGAATATGAAACCTCTATGAAATATATAAATATGATAAGTCAAAATGAATATGTAGTAAATGGAAAGAATAATGATGAGGATTCTAATTCCCAGGTCGAAGTGGTAGAACCGGTTATTCATACACCCGAGAACTTTTCATTTTATAATAATTCACTCGGGTATAATTGTGATAATGAGGAGGTCGAGTTGATGAAATTATCAGGGATCATTGAGGATGAGGAGTTTAATATATTAAAACCACTTGAGGAGTCACCTTCTCATGTTCAATTCGTATATCCTCAAGAGGTTAACACTTGGAATACCTTGAAAGATGATCCATTTGGGCAGGATCCACCTAGGAGAATAAAATTTTTATTGCAAGCCGCACTTAGAGAAGAGTCGTGTGTTAACTCTCGGGTTGGGTATTTCTTTTTCAGGAATCTGAAAAAGGATTTATCTGATATATTATATACCACCCGAGGTGTAAATGAATGGCTCAATCTTCTGATTCGTGGAACTTTCTCCACTGATTTTACAAGTCGCCGATAAATATAGAAAAATTTGACCCCGCTAGGCAAAAATTATGGGGTCGAGTCGAGAAAACGACTCATTAAAAATCATGTTTGATTTGTGTTTTTCTTCACGTGTTTGAAAAAAAATTAAAAAAAATTGTGTGCTTAAAATTTTATTTAATTTTTTTTAAAAAAGTGTGATTTATATTTATATATATATAAATATATATAAATAAATTTGATCTTTTTTAAATAAATGAATTTAAAAATTTAATTATAAAAAAAGTCAAAAAAACTTGTGTAGTCACAAAAATTTCTGCCGTTTAACCCCAATCTCTCTCTCTATGTACCATGTGTCGTTTTTGCTAGGGGAAGGAAGTGTCAAACCCCTCAAACTTTTGGGTAAATGTTGTCACATTTAAGGGTTCAAATTGTATACATCAACGAACTTTAGGGGCTAAAATTTAACATAATAAACATTAAAAAAAAACCCACCTAAATTCTTAACGGAACTTATCTTTTTTCCCGACTCGAGTTAAATTTTTTCGCCGTCACCGTTCAACTCGAAATAATTTTACGAATAAAACGCAACTAACTATATTTAAAATGGAGCGGTTTTTTTTAAAAAAAAGTTACGAGTATATATATATAGGTAGTCACCATTCAACTCGAAACAACTTTACGAACAAAACGCAACTAATTTTATTCAAAACAGAACTTCTTTAAGAAAAATATTTTTTATCAATTATATATATATATATATATATATATATATATATATATATATATATATATATATATATATATATATATATATATATATATATATATAAATAAATTATTGTTTCTCAAAAATTTTAACTTTTTAATACATTAATTTTAAAAATTGAATTTTAAAATTTATGAACGGATAAAGATCAGGTATAAACAACCGAACTTTCCGTTATAAGAAATATAAATTTTTTAAATGATATTTTAAAAATTTAATTAGTTACTAAGTTGGGGAAAAAAAAAATAATTGTGTTTTTAGTTTATTATATTTTTATTTGTTTATATATGTACAAAAATTTTAAGTGTGGGGTAAAATTTTTGGTACTATTGAAGTACAGCCCCATCTTTTGTGTGATTAACATGATTGTTGACAGGTACTTACGATGATGATGCATTCAACACAAAGAAATACCAAATTTATATTATAATAAAAGGATTGGTATGTTCATACGATAAGCATTTTACGATCTCCAATTTTTAACCAAGGAAGTTCTAACAACCTTTACACTTTTGTCCTCTCAAATTTATATTTTTTACCTGATTTTTTGTAATGAGGGCATTACAAAATCTTAAGTGTGGGGTGGGGATATAAATTCTCGAGAACTTAGAATTTGGTCATTTTTACAAAAAAATTTGAAAATTTTTAAACAAATATACATCAGTTATTTGATTAAAACATATAAAAAGAAAACCAAGTATAAGGGAATTTATAAACCCATATGTTTAGAACCATCTATCACGTGTTTCTAAGAACTTTATTGTAGATGCCATTACTTTGGAATGTATAAACTTGTTTATCCCATTGATGTGAGTAATAAAGGATGAATCAAGTCCATCCTTAAAGAAAGTAAAGTCTTCCGAATTTTGTTTTACTTGGTATAGCATACTTCCTAACATATATCATTTCATACTAATATCATTTCACGATATAAAAGTACCGTGGGAAGAGAAAGTCTTGAACTTTTAACCCAAAAATAAACTTGGTAGGGTAAATCCGAGTCGCTATCCAGTGCAAGACCGATTACGGTGCATAAGCTGGAGCAGGATCTGTCCCACGCGATAGCTCAGTCTTCGCAGTTTTAACCCTTGAATTGAAATGTATAAATTGTCATAAAAGACCGATAGAAATATCACGTCAGGGGGCGCTCGGTTAAGAGTTCCATGATACTACAATCATGGGGGCAGATAGCTTACTAATCGCCGACTGAGACTTCTGTTTTTAGTTACCCTCAACTGGAATTTGAGGTTAAAACCGGAAAACGTGTCTAGTTTAAAAACTAGCATGACATTTTAAAAAATCATAAAACGT
Organism: Rutidosis leptorrhynchoides; assembly: GCF_046630445.1. Classification (NCBI taxonomy): domain Eukaryota; kingdom Viridiplantae; phylum Streptophyta; class Magnoliopsida; order Asterales; family Asteraceae; genus Rutidosis; species Rutidosis leptorrhynchoides. The sequence goes on along the minus strand of NC_092337.1, from coordinate 448,559,799 downwards.
TTTCACAAGGTTCAATTTTCCCTAAGGATCCAAATTTTAAGTTTTTGTGAGATTTTAATCGCGAATTTCAACTTTGTTTCTGTTGCCAGAATTTCATTTCGTGTGGTGCGTATTTGTGATCCAATAAAATTGTGTGGCATTTCCAATTCATTTCATAAAGCGTGTGTTTTCGTTTCTTGTGGTGTGTGTGTGTTGTTTAATGATTAATATGGAAGATTATGTAGTATTCCGAGTCTATTAAAAACTGTTATTGCTTGAGGACAAGCAACGTTCAAGTGTGGGGTAATTTGATATTGCTTAATATATGCATATTCTTAGTCGCAATATCAGTCCCAAATGTTATGATTTTTATGTGTATTCGAGTAGTTTTCGGTTTGTAATTGGTTAAAATGTCCAAAGCGTCGAATGAAATGTTATTATGGATTTTCAATGATATAAAGATCAAAATGAAGATAAAATGAAGATTTCTAATGAGCAACAAAAGAGTACAACATCGCGCCTCAAGACTACAAGTTAAAATGATCGAAATCACGAAATCTATGCGCCTGCACGAAAAAAATCATAACTAAATCATACTGACTCGAAAAAAATTGAATCAGGTGTCCAAACGTCTGTAACTCAAAAATCTACAACTTTCATGAAGATACCTTACGCGAAACGCGTACCAATCTACGCAAAACGCGTAATTTTTTGGATCTAGATTCCAAGTTTCACATGTGACGGTTCTTTTTGGTATATAATATTACTCCTTTACAGTTTTCAGTCGTATACAGCAAAAAGGAGCAGAGAAACAGTTCAACTAGTTGGTAATACACCTACTACCTACTACTACAAGTGCATTTAATATACAGAGTACTACACACAAACGGAGGAAATATATTTCAACGTGGGACGGTTCCTTTATGTAAACTACTACTACTTTTGCAGCACTTTAACGATACAATATGCATACTCCGTATTTTTAAATGGATAAATGGATGAGACACTACTTCTATTTATTATAGAGTATACTGAAGAGAGAAGAGGAGGATTCAACATTCAACATTCTCAAATTTCATTTTCTAAGTAGTTAGATAAGTAGTTTAGTAGTTAGGACGTAGGACAGTAGCAAAAACACTGTCCAAAATTACTTCCAAATTTATTCCGTATTATTTATTTTCAGGTTACATTCCGTCCTATTATTATTTCCAAGTTCAATTAGGATAGTTTCAATATTGTAAGGGCGATATTGTTTGTGAGTACGGGTGTTGTTATTTGTGATTTTCTACCATTTGAAGTTAATGAGAGTGAAGATTTTTGTAAGTTTGTTCTCTTAAAATTATTGTTATTATTTCTATTATTACCATTATCGATATTGTTATTATCATTGGTACTATTACTAGTATTAATCTATACTATCATTATCATGTTATGTTTACATATTTACTCCCGTACCATTATTATGATTAGCTAGTTTACTCCTGTGTGTTTGCTTAGATGTAGAACCCCTCGATTACGGATTGTTATCATTTAGAACATTAAAATGTAACTTGAGTATTTTTAACATTGTGCCTAGCTAAAAGAACCATTGTTATACAATTAGATATTTAACCCCATCACTTAATTTATTAGATAAAAATAGTGAAAGTTATTTTTATTGATATAGATTATGCTTTAACACTAAAAGTGGTTTAAACGAAATTATGGATAAATTATTAACACCAATTTAGAAATAAGATTCAGTGGTTTGGGTAATATTATAGTTCATATAATCGTGAAATTGTAATAGGGAAACCGTTATGATTTAAGTTTTGGCGAAAGTCAAAACTAGGCTACGTCTCAATTTAGATAATCGGGGTATAATTAACTATCTAAAATAGGATCCAATGAAAATTAGATTTAATTTTAATTAGTTAAGATTTTATATAAATTCGAAAGAAAAATATATAAAGTAAACATTTTAGAATAATTACAAATGTTATTTAGATCAATTTTAGATATTGTGTTCGATCAAAAGATCCATTATTATGTAAATTTAATACTTAATCCTCGTCACATAGTTTATAGAATCGTTTAGCGAAAGTTAAATTGGTGATATATAAAATATGCTTCAACACTATTTGTGATCTAGACAAAACGTAGGATTATATTCCTGACAAAAATATAAGAATACGGATTTGGTGATTTGGTGGTATTAAGATTTATATAGTCATGAAATTATAAGAAGGGAAACCATTTTAGTTTAAGTTTTAATGAAAGTTAAAACTAGGTTGAATCACAATTCGAATGATCGGGTATAGTTTGCTTTGTTAAGACGAGATTAGCGAAAGTTAAGTTGAATCTTAGTAAATTAAGACTTAATGAAATCGAGAGGTTATCAGGAAGTTATATACTATATAATATTGTAATCGGACTTAACAACAATCCATAGTATATTGATTATGAATTGTATATGATTCATATCAACGAGGGGGACGAAATCTAAGTAAATACACTTTCTTATATTTTTATTTATTGTAATTTTTATTATTATTTTAGTTAATTATATCCAAAACCCAAAATCAATTAAAACCCACTTAAAAGTATAATTAATTGTCATTAAATTCTTGAATACGCTTCTCCCTATGGAACGAACTTGACTTGCCAGTATCTATTGCTGCACGATCGGGACCAGTTGCCCGTAGTGTGATAATATTTATTAGTTAGTTTAGTTGTAAAATTTAAAGTTCGGATTCATCACATCATGTATACAATGGGTCCCGATACGTATTAATTAATTCAAATATTATATATTAAACTATATATGAATTATTGAATTACTAATTGTGGACTACTAACTGTGGACTGCCAACATTGGACAATTAAAATGAATTAAAATATTAATTATAACATATGAAACTAAACAATTCATCAAGTTTGCCACTTGATTTCATATTAAACCTCATTTGTATCTTGACGATTACAATCTGCATTCAAGCCTTTCATGATTCTTAAAAATACCTCAATCAAGAGGATGAACCAACCGCACTTCATCTACTGAAGAAAAGATTGATGCATATAATATGCACTTGAAAACACTCAGAACCTGAGTAAATGTTTAACACGCATCTGTGCTAGCTCCTTTGGCATTGTTATTATCGAAAATAACTTTGCAATCCCTTTTCAAAATAGCAAATTTTGTCACAGCTCCAACAAATCAACTTCGACTTTCATTCAAACTAACCTTATTATAATCTTGATATATAAGTTTGCCTTTCGTTATCATTACCGGGAAGCCGTTTATATTTCACCACATTAGAAGTAAATTTACCAGCAACATCATTACTCATTGGCTTAAGTCTCTCCGAAAAATCATTATATTTGTTCATTAAAACCCTATCATACTCAACCGCATCTTGTAACGAGAATTGCCATACCAATTACTGGGAATTAGCAATCTGTATTTTGAATCTCACAACGTTTCTATATCAACAATTATATGTATACGTATAACATTTATCTCTTAGAATTATGATCTTCCATTCTGAAATTCTGAACAGCACTCTAGTCTACGAATCAATTCTTTGAATTTTGAGAAAGCTAATAAGGCAGCGAAAACTGATGATGACTTTAACAGTCAAAAGTATGATGATAAAGAATGGAGTGTTGGAAACGCTCAATAGCAAATTTCGTACCGAAAAGCGGATTATGCGAAACCATGAAGGAGACTCTGAACAAATCACAAGAACTAAACTTATACATAAAGAATCCTGATGATTCTGTTTCTGATGAAATCTTTAACGAATACCTTGCTCCTTAATCGCTCTAAATCATCGTGAATGAATTTTTTCATCACAATTTGATTCTAAAGTTCTAAGATATTATCGTATCTTTTGTTATTAACATCCTCAATATTTCTAAAGATATCTTCATAAATATTCTTGTCCGATATTATTTATCTTCTCGCGTTATCAATATTACATCATAAAAGAAACTGCATAGTTTCTATATCCTGTAAACCGTCGAGTTTAAAATATGAATGTTTTTGAAGTAGTGTTGGGAACTGAAGCATGAGTTAGTATAATATAATGAAACTTGATCAACGTGATTATATTACAGTAAGTCATGCTGAGTTTCTAATGGAACGTGATGATTCACAGACCATAACATCATCATGTGCCATGTTACACGACTCTTACATTCTATCTAATCTATAAACACATCAAGAACATATTTTCTTGATAGTTTTATCTTTCTCCTGAATGCTGGTAATTTAACCAATCAAAAATCGTGCTATTACAATCTCTTTCTTAGAACATCAGTCATGTTCATTCGAAACTCTATACTTACGAATTATGGACCATTATTCGCTTGACTTAAAGTCAGGAAGAGAAAACGAAAGGATGGAACTTCAAAATATAAAGGAAATGAAGCGGGTGGAATTATATAGAAATATCAGACAGAACAATCGAGACAGATGACCGCATTTAATTAAAGAGATCCTAAATCCCTTAAATCCCGAATAATCAGATCTTATAGATTTCGAAGATTTTCTTTAATTCCTTGAATTCCGAAAATCAACCATGTCTACATCAAAAGTTAGGACGAATCTCTATTTCTTTATTTCAAATTTTTTGTGACAGCTTCACTTATACTCTTCGAATAATCGAACTATTTTATCCATATTATTCAATGGTGATAAAACTCTATTTATCAACTCATATTCGTCATGAAAACATTTTTATTGTTAACCATGACGATCTCGATCAAATTTCGGGACGAAATTTCTTTAACGGGTAGGTACTGTGACGACCCGGAAATTTTTGACCAAATTTAAACTTGATCTTTATATGTTTCCGACACGATAAGCAAAGTCTATAATGTTGAGTCTCGAAAACTTTGAAACTGTGTTCATATATTCATTTAACCCTTGACTGTTTCCAACGATTCACGAATAATGGTGTATAAATAAATATGTATATATATGTGTGTGTGTGTGTGTGTGTGTGTGTGTGTATATATATATATATATATATATATATATATATATATATATAGATAAATACAAATGTATATATACTATTTTGAATTAATAAAGTATACTTTAATCATTAGGAATTTAAAATATAGAATAATAAATAGAATAAATAAATTACTACTATATTATTATGAATCTATATATAATTTCTATTAATAATTATTAATATATAATATTTGAAAAATATTATTATATAATATAGTGTAAAGTTAATATATTATTTGTAATCACAAGATAAAATATAAATGATATATAAATATCATTATTATTACTTTTATTATTAATGATAATATTTATATTACATATATTATTAATTCTAATGTGAGATTCAAATGGATATATAAAAATTTGATATGCTTAAGTTGTATCATTATTATTAATATTATTATTATCATCGTTATAATTATTATTATTATTAGCATCATTAGTATTATAATTTTGATTATGATTATTTATTATTAATATATTTATCATTATTATTATTATTATTATTATTATTATTATTATTATTATTATTATTATTATTAATATCATTAATATTAATATAGTTATTATTAGATATTATTACCATTATCATTAATAATTATTATTATTATTATTATCATTATTATTATAGTTATTAAAAAAATAATAATAATACAATTTATTATATTTATCATTAATAATATTATTAAAATCATTTTTTATTATTTGATAATATTGATATTGTTATTATTTATTCTACTATTATTATTATTTAAAATTTAATTATTAATATAATTATTATTATTTGTATATGGAATCATACGTACGTATAACAAAATCCAAAATTAGTTGCCCATCTCAATCTAATACTGTAATTGATTTTTGTTATGTTCCTAAAAACATTTTACATCAAAATCTATCGTACCAATCAGTTGAATGTCCCAATCCTCTTTTTATATTTTTTTATTTTATTTACTCTGATTGATTCCTACTGTCGAGGATGTTTCGCTATAAAACAGATAATTAAACAGTGTTATTAAAAAAAGAATCATTCCATACTTCCATCTTCATTATCAATTAGCAACTATATATACTGTTAATGAAAAAAAAATGTCGTAAAAATTCAAAGAACTCAGCCGACGGCTCTGTTCTTGGTTTATTTTTAGAACAACTCGAATTCAAATTAAATTTCAAAAAGTGTTAATGCAGTCTTGTTAGGATTTGTCTACTCAATCTTTCTGCAAATTTTCAAACTCCAATTCCTCAAACTGAGTTTTAATTTGAGAGTCAAAGATTTAATTTAAAAAGTCAAACAATTTGTTCATGGAGAAATTTGAGTTCGTCTTTACGTTTTCAGTTAAATTAACGATTCAGTTAGTTTCTAATAATGAATTGGAACCTTTTTCATGTTGGAATCGTGGCCTATAACAGTCTCTAAACTTGAATTTGATTTCGGGTTTCAAAAGTGTTTTCTTTTTTCAATTACAGCTTTTTAATTAAATGTCCTTGTTGTTTTGATTAATGTAATTGATCTTTAAACGTTCCGTGTCACATTTTTAAATCCTAAAACTAAATTGTAAACATTATTAGATAGGATGGACCTCTGGTTAATTCGAAGGTAGAGGAAGAGGATGACAGAAAGTATAAGGTTAAATATAAATGGGTTGAGTGTATTATCAGAAAAACGTGACTGGAGCAGTGGTCCTGGGTGTTTATCTGTGAGCGAGAGGTCTCGGGTTTGAGCCCGTCATGGGCAATTCTTTTTAGAAAAGCTTTCAAAAGGGTATACACACTTATATTATTATTATTATTATTATTATTATTATTATTATTATTATTATTATTATTATTATTATTATTATTATTATTATTATTATTATTATTATTATTATTATTATTGATATTGATATTGATATTGTTTTTGTTTTTGTTATTGATTATCATTATTAATAATTATTGTTGTTGTGATGCAAATTATTATTTATTATTATTATTATTATTATTATTATTATTATTATTATTATTATTATTATTATTATTATGATAATAATATAGCTTATTAATATAAATATTAGTATTAGAATCATTCCATAAATATTAGAATTATTATTATTACCATAGTTATAAATATCATAACCATTATTATTATTAATATCATTATTAATATTATCATTATTATTAACATAATTGTTAGTATTATTATTATTAAACTTATTATCATGATTATCATTCTTACTAAAATTATTATACTGTTATCACTAAACCTATTAAACGTTATTACAAATAGATATTTTTATATAAAAAATACGTTACACTATATTTTATTATTAAAAAGATATTAATTCAGCTGTATGTAAAAGATATTGAAATGTCCCGTTCATATTGATTATAAACGTTCTATATTAATTGATTTCGTTGCGAGGTTTTGACCTCTATATGAGACGTTTTTCAAAGACTGCATTCGTTTTTAAAACAAACCATAACCTTTATTTTATCGACAAGGTTAAAAAGACACTACCTACATTATCCAGAAATGATAATCTAAAAATATCACACTTACACACTACCAATATATATTGGTTTACAATATTAATATGTTACAACAAAATAAATCTCGAATGCAGTTTTAAACAATATTATACAATCATGCTGACACCAAATCTTGTCCATATTTTAGCATACAACAGCGGAAGCTCTTAATAATCACCTAAGAATAAACATGCTTTAAACATCAACAAAAATGTTGGTGAGTTATAGGTTTAACCTATATATTTATCAAATTTTAATAATAGACCACAAGATTTCATATTTCCATTTCTTGTAAACAGCATGCATAAAAAAATCATTCATATGGTGAACACCTGGTAACCGACATTAACAAGATGCATATAAGAATATCCCCTATCATTTTGGGACATCCATCGGACATGATAAAACAACATCGAAGTAGTAAAGCATCCGCAACCACAGATGGGGTTCGTTAGGCCCAATAGATCTATCTTTAGGATTCGCGTCAATTAGTAGATCGATTTACTAATTCTTAGGTTACCAAGCAAAAGGGGCATATTCGGCTTCGATCATTCACCCATATAATGCAGTTTCATTTACTTGTGTCTATTTCGTAAAACATTTATAAAACTGCATGTATTTTCATCCCAAAATATTAGATTTCAAAAGTGGGACTATAACTCACTTTCACAGATTTTTACTTCGTCGGGAAGTAAGAATTGGCCACTGGTCGATTCACGAACCTATAACAAATATCTACATATATATCAAAGTATGTTCAAAATATATTTACAACATTTTTAATACGTTTTACTATTTTAAGTTTATTAAGTCAGCTGTCCTCGTTAGTAACCTACAACTAGTTGTCCACAGTTAGATGTATAGAAATAAATTGATATATATTATCTTGAATCAATCCACGACCCAGTGTATACACATCTCAGGCTAGATCACAACTCAAAGTATATACATTTTTGGAATCAACCTCAACCATGTATAGCTAACTCCAATATTACTGCATATAGAGTGTCTATGGTTGCTCCGAATAATATATATACATGGGTCGATATGATATGTCAAAACATTTGCATACGTGTCTATGGTATCCCAAAATTACATAATATATTAGAATACATGTATAATACAATATAAGTTAGCTAGGATATGATTTGTATAGATTTGTTACAAATTTCACGTAGCTACAACAAGCAAAATTATCCAATCTTGTTTTACCCATAACTTCTTCGTTTTAAATCTAATTCAAGTTGCTATGGTTTCATATTGAACTTAAGTTTATGAATCTAAATAGAAAAAGTATATGTTTATAGTCGGAAATACAGGTTACAAGTCATTTTTGTAAAGGTAGTCATTTCAGTCGAAAGAACGACGTCTAGATGACCATTTTGGAAAACATAATTCCACTTTGAGTTTAACCATGATTTTTGGATATAGTTACATTCTCATAAGAAAAATCATTTTCCCAGAAGAACAACTTTTAAATCAAAGTTTATCATAGTTTTTAATTAACTAACCCAAAACAGCCCGCGGTGTTACTACAACGGCGTATATCCGGTTTTACGGTGTTTTTCGTGTTTTCAGGTTTTAAATCATTAAGTTAGCATATCATATAGATATAGAACATGTGTTTAGTTGATTTTAAAAGTCAAGTTAGAAGGATTAACTTTTGTTTGCGAACAAGTTTAGAATTAACTAAACTATGTTCTAGTGATTACAAGTTTAAACCTTCGAATAAGGTAGTCTTATATATATGAATCGAATGATGTTATGAACATCATTACTATCTCAGGTTTTGTGGATAAACCTATTGGAATTGAGAAAAATAGATCTAGCTTCAAAGGATCCTTGGATGGCTTGAAAGTTCTTGAAGCAAAATCATGACACGAAAACAAGTTCAAGTAAGATTTCCACTCGAAATAAGATTGTTAAAGTTATAGAAATTGAATCAAAGTTTGAATATGAGTATTACCTTATATTAGAAAGATATCTTACTGTAAATAAGAAAGATTTCTTGAGATTGGATGATCACTCAAAGTGCATTTGCAAGATTGGAAGTAAGTTAGCAAACTTGGAAGTGTTGTTGGTGTGTTCTTGAGTAGTTGTTTTATAACTTGGTTTATGTATGGATTTATGAACTAGATTGAGCTAGATTTTATTGAAGATGATGAAGAACACTTAGAACAAAGGAAGAACACTTGAGAGAGAGAGTAGTTTGATGCATGTAAGTTGCAAAATGAATGTGTTTGTGAGGTACCTCATTCACGTGAATATGGAGTCTCCATATAGGCTCCATTAGTTTGTATTTTTATTAGATATTTCATGCTAGATGTTAAATAATGGTTCCCACATGGTTAGGTGACTCACATGGCCTGCTAAGAGCTAATCATTGGAGTGTATATACCAATAGTAAATACATTTAGAAGTTATGTATTGTACAAGTACAAATACGAGTGCATACGAGTAGAATTGTTGATGAAAATGAATGAGGATGTAATCGTAAGCATTTTTGTTAAGTAGAAGTACTTGGATAAGTTTCTTGAAGTCTTTCAAAAGTGTATGAATACATATTAAAAAACTACATGTATATACATTTTAACTGAGTCGTTAAGTCATCGTTAGTCGTTACATGTAAATGTTGTTTTAAAACTTTTAAGTTAACGATCTTGTTAAATGTTGTTAACCCATTGTTTATTATATCTAATGAGATATTAAATCATTACATTATCATGATATCATGATGTATTAATATATCTTAATATGATATATATACATTTAAATGTTGTTACAACGATAATCGTTACATGTATGTCTCGTTTCGAATTCCTTAAGTTAGTAGTCTTGTTTTTACATATGTATTTCATTGTTAATATACTTAATGAGATACATACTTATCATAATATCATGTTAACTATATTGTGACGACCCAGAAATTTCCGACCAAATTTAAACTTAATCTTTATATAATTCCGACTTGATAAGCAATGAATTTTTAATAAATCTTGAATCTCCGGAAGGAGTTTTACACAAGCTTTTGGTCACCCTTTTATTCTGACGATTCACGAACGTCATAACTTGATTTAATTATTTAATTGTTTAATTATTGTGTATATATATGGATTTATATATATTTAACTTGAAAATATGGTAATTAAATATCTCACTAAGTATACTAACAAAGTATTATATATATATTTTCATACTCCTAATTTAAAGAATTTTCAAACAATATATATGTTACTATTTAAACGACGTAATTAACTTATGTTAAAATGTATTTACATATAATGTATTACGAGTATAAATACATCCTTACAAGTATTGAATACACTTTATAATATACCAATACATATAAAGGATAGCTATACTCGTATTTCCATTCAATTTCCTCAAGAATTTTACTCGTATTTATACGGTATTTTTACCCGTATTATACACAGCTTCTAGAAGTATTTACTATTGGTATATACCAATAGAAATATACAATTATTTATGTAATATGTCATCCATGACCTAATCAATTTAATATGTCATGCATGACTTAATACATTTTAACTTATCTTAGATATTTTCAAGCCTATAAATAAGCACCATTTCTAACTCATTTTTACACATTCATTTTCCAAATTCTTCTTCCAATTTTCACACACACTTGCAAGAACTCTCTCAAGTTTTGTTCTACTACTTCTTTCTAGTAACTTTACATTCTAAACTTGAGGTAAAAACTCTACTTCAACTCTTGTTCAATTCATATGTTTATAGCTATCTATATAAGAGTTTATAAACTAGAACATAGTTTAGTTGATTCTAAACTTGTTTGAAAAACTAATCTAATCTTTCTAACTTAACTCTAATAACACTTATTTATATGTATTATGATGTTATATTAAGTTAATATAAGAACTTATAACTTGTACATATGAAGAACACCTTGAAACTTAACATATATCCTTTAATCTCCATTCAGTAAAAAGCGGGCTGTTTTGGGTTAGGAATTAAAAACCTATCTTAGACTTTGAGTTTGAGGCTAAGACTTTAGAAATATGTTAATATATGTAAATAAGACTTCCAGTGTTTTTTTCATGATTTTAGACAAAGTGAAAGTATTTTATCAAAAATCATATATTAGGTGGATGCCGGGATTTTTCCAAATCTTTCCACCGACACAAAAAGAGGGTAAAGCTCTAAAAATTACTACTTGGGATGAACTTTTCGAATTGGTTTTGTAAAATTGACTTCTTAAGGAATCCATAGCAATTTGATTCACTTTAAACGGAGTTGTAATGAATATTTGGCGAGCAAAACAATACCTGCTAAAATTAACGTGGTATGGACGAAATTTATATTATAAAAACTATATTAACCATATCCTTGTTAACTTTTTCTATATCCTATATATATTTGGACATGTTATCATTAGTATAACAAAATATTATAATTTTGATTAATTTCAAGATTGTATATATATAATAATCTTGGTACGTTCCATGACAATACGTGCACAATACGTTTTGATAAATCCTAAGACAATACATACACAATACGTCTTAGTTAATTCTAAGACAATACGTATACAACACGTCTCTGGATTGATGCAAGACAATACATATACAATACGCTGTGGGGTAATTCTAAGATTATATATATATATATATATATATATATATATATATATATATATACCGATTATTGGACTGTTGGACTGTTGGACTTTTCGGACTATTTTGGACTACTAAACTTGACAACTCAACTTAAATAATCACATGTGATTGAAAATATAAACTTAAATAATCACATGTGATTGAAAATATAAATAATCACATCTGATTGAAAATATAAACTTAAATAGTCACATGTGATTGAAAATATAAATAATCACATGTGATTGAAAATATAAACTTAAACAATCACATGTGATTGAATATATGATATGAACTTGCTATATTAATTTTGTTCACATGTATTATTATCTGAATCGTTATTATTATTATAGGTTCGTGAATTCAAGGACGACGACCATATATTTAATAGGTTAAAAACTTATTATTAATATACTTTTACTACCGTGAGTATATAGTCCCATTTTTAAACTCTACAAATATTTTGGGATGAGAATACGTGCATTTTATGTTTTACGCCATGGACACAAGTACGTAAAATATATTTTACGTTGAGTTGTACCACCTTGCATATCTTCCCTAATAGCTTGGTAACTAATATTTACATATTGTAAGAACATGTAAGCGCGAATCCTATTGATAGATCTATCGGGTTTGACAACCCCAACCGGGCTAGTCGCTCTAGTATCATAAACGGTTGCATAGTACTTCGTCTTTACTACACTTGGTACTGTGTAGGGAGATTTCATATTAAAGGGAATATGCCACATTAATGGTTAAGTATGGTTACCGAAGCGCTCAACAACTTATAGAATACTTTTATACACTTGCGAGTGTATATATATTTATAACTATGAAAATCTTGTGGTCTATATTTATATCGATGCTAAACCTATATATCTCACCAACCTTTGTGTTGACTGTTCAAGCATGTTTATTCTCAGTTCCTTAAGAAAGTCTTCCGCTGTTGCATTATCTAAGCAAGCTGTGCATGGAGTCTCATGCTTTTGTTTAAATGAAGTGTTGCATTCAATAAAACCTTTGTCATGTATTATATTCGATTGTTATGTCACGTGTGTAGTATTTGGAAACCGATGTATCATGGGGATTATTTCTTAAATAATCGCTCACTTGTTTAAAACATGCATTATGTATAATAATGGTGTGATTTTATGAAATGAATGCAATATTTTTCTAAAACGTATCATATAGAGGTCAAATACCTCGCTATGGGACCAATGAATAACGTACTGCATTTATAGTAATATGGACGAGTCGTTTTAGTTGGTATCAGATCCAGGTTCTTAGCGAACCAGGTCTGCATTAGTGTGTCTAACTGATAAGTCGTTAGGATGCATTAGTGAGTCTGGACTTCGACCGTGTCTGCATGTCAAAAGTTTTGCTTATCATTTGTGTCAAAAATTACCTACTTATCATCCTTAGGAAATTACCTTCTTATCATTCTTAGTCTAGACACGTCTTGCTGCATTGATTGCATGAATAGTGTATAGACAAAATTCATATCTTAGCGCATCTGCTAAATCATATCTTATCGTATCTATTACCGTAAACTTTGCCTGACATATTCCGTAAATTCCTCCGTAATCTATGAAATCTTTTGCTCTATATATATAGATATTCTATGTAATTAGAATACCATCCGATAGCCGAAAATCATTTCATATCGAAAAATTTATTATTCAATCGTACGAAATGGAACTCTCCACTAGTTCAAGTCCCTCGAATTCCGATATGGAGTTTCACTCGAGCTCCGAAAGCAGTGTGACCGGAATGGATCAACCAATTAGCCATCATCTATTTTGGATGAATTAGGGATGGGTTCGTAGTCTACTTAAGCATTGGAGACAAGAAGAAGGTGATCCCTTCCATCCACCACATTGCCCTCTTGGTGAAGAACATGAGGCACTTACCGGCGAACCCATTCGTAACACCATTTTCTCTCTCCTTTCCAGGATATGCCGCAACGAGTATAATATTACTAATATTATTGAGTCTATCCGACCTTTACTCTGTATCTTGCATGGTGAATTAATTAGTAAAAAAAAAAAACTTCATTAGCAAGTGCATCCTACATCATTTCATTCCCTTTATAAAGCTCTTGACCTCTCTTTTTATTCAAGAAACTTTAAATATCTTCTTTCACAATACAAAACAAAATAAATTCTCATCATCTATACTCACATCAAACCACTACCAGCACCAGCAGCAGCATTACCAACAACATCACAAGCCTCAACATCGCAAGCCGCATTATGAGCATCAACATCATACGCACCGCATGCACTGAGGGATACCAACAATAATGAGTGATGAAGTATTAATTCATTATTTCATTTACGTTGAAGAAATATTCCGAGGCGATTATGTAATCTCTAAAGTTTTAGGGATTATTCATTTCTAGTTCCAACCGTAAACCAAATGAGATTAATATAATATTAACTCAATAAATCCATATTACATCTGAAGAAAATATACATACATATATTTTCATAAAGACTGTAATAAAAATTCTTTTGTACAAAATATTACTTGTGAAATTTTATTTTAACGGGTAGGTAATACCCGAGAAATACTTAAGTTCACATTAATATGTTACACTGTACATTTTCAATGATGTTTCGACAATTGTTAATTATACTCTCTCCTTTCATAGCAATATATATCATTTCAAAAAATTCAAGACAACCATTTTCCATATCAATTCAATTACATATTCTGATTTTGACAGATCAAAATCCAAGTCAAGATTTAAGAAGTGCCATCAATCTTAAATTCCTACATCCTTCAAAATCATACTTTAAATTCAAACTATACTAGAACATCACTTTCATTCACAGAACTCATAAAGATATTCGTATCATTCAAGATTCATGACGAATTCATTATACGAATATTGATGATGACAACCTGTGTCTAAACCCTTCAAAATTCTTGAAAACATCTCAACTAAGGAACAATCGATAGAATGAACCAATCACACGATACATACGAAGAATATATGCATATAGATATGCATTCGGAGGACACTTGAACCTAAGCAAAGGTTCAACACGTATCCATGTCAGATCCTTTAGCATTATTATTACCCAAAATAACTTTACAATCCCTTTTCAAAATAGCAAATTTTATCACAGCTCCAAAAAGACAACTTCGACTTTTCATCCGGAGTAGCCGTATTATAACCTTGATATATACGTTGTCTTTTCGCCATCGTTACTGGGGAACCTTTTATATTCCACCACATTAGAAGTAAGCTTACCAGCAACTTTATTGCTCTTTGACTTAAATCTCTCTGAAAGATCACTATAAAACCTTGTCATGTACCCATCTACATCTTGTAACAATAATTGTCATACCAAACCCCAGGAAGCATCAATAATTATTCTTGAATCTCACATCATTTCTGCATATACATATAACGTTATCCCCTGGAATTATAATTCTGAAATACGGAATAGCACTTAAGCCTACGAATCAGTACTATGAAGTTTTGAAAAAGCTGAATGAAGCAGCAGAAACTGTAGACAACCGTAACAGTCAAAAGTTGATGATAAAGAATATTGTGTTAGCAAAGCACAGAAAAAGAGAAGGTTTAAAACTGGAAAACGGATTGAGTAAACCCTGAGGGAGGATGTGGACAAATCACAAGGACTAAATCTGCCTTCAAAGAATCCAAAAGATTCAGTGTCTGCTGAAGTCTTTAGCGAATACCTTGCTCCTTACTCTAAACCCTTGTGGACAATATTCTTCATCATCCTCTGATATTAGATATTCTAAGATATCATCATATCTTTCATTTTAAATATCCTCCATATTTTTGAAGATATTTTGTGATGACCCTGAAATTTCTGACCAAATTTAAACTTTATCTTTAAATGATTTAATGTTTTCGACACGATAAGCAAAGTCTGTAATGTTGAGTCTCAAAGTTTTGGAACTATATTCATGTAATCAATTATTCTTTGATTGTTCTCGAAGATTCAGGAACAATATATATATAACTTAATTTGCATATATATATATATATATATATATATATATATATATATATATATATATATATATATATATATATATATATATATATATATATATATGATTTCAAGTTATTTAGTAACAATATTAACATTCGATTATTGATTCGATTAATATTTAGATAAGTTAAATAAAACGTTTAAGATGAACCAGTAAAACACTAATTTGCTACAGTATTTTCAAATTGCTACAGTACCCGAAAAGCTACAGTGTTTTCGAAAATCACTATTTGCTACAGTAAAAAAAAACTTTGCTGCTGTAACTTTGCTACAGTAAAACACTATTTCAAAAATGAAAATGTATATATTATATATTAACAAATAGCGAGACGATGATTTATAGAAGTAAATGACCAAAACACTCGAAAGTTTAAGATATACTTTGAGTGGTATAGTTTATGGATAACTTAAGGCTATATTTTGGCAAAGGTACGATTCGCGAAATGAAAAGTATTAGTTTTCTAAGCGTACGAAAATGCGTTCGAGAAAATGGAAGCGGGACATAAGTCGAGCGTAAACGTACGAGTCATCGGAACGAAAAGTTCAAGTCAACTATGCACGTGAATTAAATATAATATATAATTAATTATATAAATTAAATATATTATATATATAATATAAAAATATGTCGACGAGGAAGAAGTTAAACGAACTTGAGCTGGAAAAAGGGGCCATGCGATCGCATGGCCATTGTGCCTCAGACCCATGCGATCGCATGGAGGTTGGATTCAGGAATTGTCTATAAATGAAATCGAGTTCTGGTTCCAGAGGCACACACATACATATCTCTCTCTATATTATTATTTATATTATTATTATTATTATTATTATTATTATTATTATTATTATTATTATTATTATTATTATTATTATTATTATTATTAAGATTATTATTAATCTTAGTATTATTATTAAGTTGCATCATTATTATTATTAGTATTATTATTACATAAAATATTACTACGAGGTCATGAGCGTGTCACTTTCAAAATGAGTTTTCGAGCGGGATAGAGCTAAGGAAATTATGGGTTATTGCCAAGGAGGTTATGGGTAATGTTCAGAGGTATATTTGTGAATCAAACCTAGTGTTTATCATATCCATTACGTCTACGTACTTTTCTGAAATATTGAATCACAATATTGATATGTAAGCATTTATATTTTATCTTTTATAAATTAATAGTGTATATATGTCTAGTGCTCGAGTATATATATTTATACATGTTTGTATGCTAAATTTCATCGTTAAACAGTTTATAATGAATCACGAATTAAATATATATATTACTGGTAAAAGGTATATGATATACATGTTTACGGAAAGCTGGCGAAAAATCAATAACTTTTCATTTAGATATCGAATAGTTTCGATGAACGGATTAAAAGATATGATCAACTGAATTATGATTGACGTAAATTGAAATTGCTTTTGAATCTGCAATTAAGATTTAAATAAATGGTTTACGGGATTGATAAAATGGATTTTTAAATATTACTAGCCGAGTAAATGAATTCTTAAATAAGGCATGTCTTGTTTGTTGAACAATCGTCAAAATTGACTATTCTATCATGTTTTTAAAAGCTTCATAAAAACTATAGTCTAAATTTACAAGAATTGGGAAACTATAGGAAATGTTAAAATGGTTCGATTGCTATGATTATTCAACTATTGTATTGAATCAGATTAACTTTTTGAAACAACTTTTGATAACTATTGTATGTCGATCTCGAGCATTAGGATTGTGATACACTATGACCTGACCTAGCTTGATAGACAATTATTGACTAACATATGTTCTCTAGGTTGAGATCTACGGTTATTTGGTATTCCAAATTTCGGTCACATTTCGGTGAACGACTTTATGTACTGCTAAGGTGAGTTTCATTGCTCCCTTTTTAATTGCTTTTGCAATATATATTTTTGGGCTGAGAATACATGCAATTTATTTTAAACGCAATGGATACAAGTACATACTTAATTCTACACTGAGTTTGAACCAAAAATCCCTTTAGCTTTGGTAACTAGTAGCTGCCAGTACATAGGATATGGACTGGTGGGCGCGAATAACTGTATATGGATGCACAGGGCTTGACATCCCCGTCCGAGCTAGAGCGCTAGCCTTTTAACGGACGTGTGTTATTTGAGTTTAGGACACGTTGGTTTACGTGTATTAAAATGAATGGGGTATTTATCATTATAACGTTAAAGCTTAGTTACCAGGGTGCTCTTTTACGTAGAATCTATTGACAAACTTTTGATAAACGTTTCTGGATGAAACAACTGAAATCTTGTGATCCACTTTTATATACAGATTATGCGAAACACTAAAACTATGAACTCACCAACCTTTGTGTTGACACTTGTTAGCATGTTTATTCTCAGGTTCCCTAGAAGTCTTCCGCTATTTGCTTATATGTTATACAAGCTATGTGCATGGAGTCTTACATGGCATATTTTTTGAGGAAACGTTGCATTTACCAAATCATCACCATGTATCATATTTTGACTGCATTGTCAACGGAAGTACTATTGTAAACTATTATTACGGTGATTGTCTATATGTAGAAATCATCAGATGTCGAAAACCTTTGATTTAAATATACATTTATGGTGTGCCTTTTCAAAAGAATGCAATGTTTACAAAACGTATCACATAGAGGTCAAATACCTCGCAATGAAATCGATGAATGACGTATTGTCCATATGAATTTGGAGCGATCGACACATATTTTCATAACTATTCTTATCTGAAATAATTCATCTTTTGGCGCTATCTATGTTACATCATAAAAGAAACTATTTTACTTTCTAAATTCTGGAACCTTCGAGTTTAAAATATGAATGTTTTGAAGTAGTGTTAGGAACTGAAGCTTGAGTTAGTATAATATAATGACACTTGATCAACGTGATTATATTACAGTAAGTCATGCTGAGTTTCTAAATGAAATGTGATGATTCACAGATCATAACGTCATCATGTGCCATGTTTCATGACTCTTGCATTCTATTTAACCTCTAAAAAATATCAAGAAAATATTTTCTTGATGAGTCGGTCTTTTCCAGATATTCTAGTAATTTAACAAATCAAATCGTGCTACTACCTTTCCTTTCTACTTTGTATATTATGATAATTCGAAACTCCATACCTACGAATTCTGGACCATTACTTGCGAAACGAAAACAAAAGCATGAAGCTTCGAAATAGAAAGGGGGTATAAATCGAAGAAAACAGAAAAGACCATTAACCGTAGATGTCAATGATTATGGAAAAACAGGAGCAGGGACTCCGAAAAAATAAGGAAAGATATAAGGCCCGACGACAATACATAAATTACAAACCGTGTATATCAATATGTATTGCAATGAAAAGACACGAGAGAACTAAAAACACTATAAAACCAAGAGTATATTAGAAGTGAATAGATTCTTCCGGCGGCAGATGAAAAAGAAGAATGACGGATATAAAAGTTAGGAGTATATCAAGGATTAGAACCGGATGGAGCATATTGACGAATGTTTTGGAAGTATGAATTAAGGAAGAAAGTATAGAAGATGAGAGATGTGGAAATAAGGAAACGAAGGGGGTGTTAATTTATAGCGATATATCAGACATAGCAATCGAGGCAGATTACGCACCTAATCGAAGAAAATTCTAATTTCCTTAATTACCGAAGAATCAAATCTTATATAGATTACAAAGATTTTCTTTAATCCGAAGATCAACCGTGATGACGTCAAAAGATAAGACGAATCCCTATTTTCTCATTTCACTCTTTTACGATAGCTTCACTCATACGTTTCGAGTAATCGAATTATTTTATCCATATTTCTCAATCATGATAAAACCCTATGAATCAACTTATATTCATCATAATAACATTCTTATTGTTAGCCATGACGACATCGATCAAATTTCGGGACGAAATTTCTTTAACGGGTAGGTACTGTGACGACCCGGAAATTTCCGACCAAATTTAAACTTAATCTTTATATAATTCCGACTTGATAAGCAATGAATTTTTAATAAATCTTGAATCTCCGAAAAGAGTTTTACACAATCTTTTGGTCACCCTTTTATTTCGACGATTCACGAACGTCATAACTTGATTTAATTATTTAATTGTTTAATTATTGTGTATATATATGGATTTATATATATTTAACTTGAAAATATGATAATTAAATATCTCATTAAGTATACTAACAAAGTATTATATATATATTTCCATACTACTAATTTAAAGAATTTTCAAACAATATATATGTTACTATTTAAACGACGTAATTAACTTATGTTAAAATGTATTTACATATAATGTTTTACGAGTGTAAATACATCCTTACAGGTATTGAATACACTTTATAATATACCAATACATATAAAGGATAGCTATACTCGTATTTCTGTTCAATTTCCTCAAGAATTTTACTCGCATTCATACGGTATTTTTACCCGAATTATACACAGCTTCTAGAAGTATTTATTATTGGTATATACCAATAGAAATATGCAATTATTTGTGTAATATGTCATCCATGACCTAATCAATTTAATATGGCATGCATGACTTAATACATTTTAACTTATCTTAGATATTTTCACTAAAAGCCAAATTTTCAAGCCTATAAATAAGCACCATTTCTAACTCATTTTTACACATTCATTTTCCAAATTCTACTTCCAATTTTCACACACACTTGCAAGAACTCTCTCAAGTTTTGTTCTACTACTTCTTTCTAGCAACTTTACATTCTAAACTTGAGGTAAAAACTCTACTTCAACTCTTGTTCAATTCATATGTTTATAGCTATCTATATAAGAGTTTATAAACTAGAACATAGTTTAGTTGATTCTAAACTTGTTTGAAAAACTAATCTAATATTTTTAACTTAACTCTAATAACACTTATTTATATGTATTATGATGTTATATTAAGTTAATATAAGAACTTATAACTTGTACATATGAAGAACACCTTAAAACTTAACATATATCATTTAATCTCCATTCAGTAAAAAGCGGGATGTTTTGGGTTGGAAATTAAAAACCTATCTTAGACTTTGAGTTCGAGGCTAAGACTTTGGAAATATGTTAATATATGTAAATAAGACTTCCAGTGTTTTTTTCATGATTTTAGACAAAGTGAAAGTATTTTATCAAAAATCATATATTAGGTGGATTCTTAGATTTTTCCAAATCTGTCCACCGACACAAAAAGAGGGTAAAGCTCTAAAAATTACTACTTGGGATGAACTTTTCGAATTGGTTTTGTAAAATTGACTTCTTAAGGAATCCATAGCAATTTGATTCACTTTAAACGGAGTTGTAGTGAATATTTGGCGAGCAAAACAAAACCTGCTGAAATTAACGTGGTATGGACGAAATTTATATTATAAAAACTATATTAACCATATCCTTGTTAACTTTTCCTATATCCTATATATATTTGGACATGTTATCATTAGTATAACAAAATATTATAATCTTGATTAATTTCGAGATTGTATATATATAATAATCTTGGTACGTTCCATGACAATACGTGCACAATACGTTTTGATAAATCTTAAGACAATACGTACACAATACGTCTTAGTTAATTCTGAGACAATACATATACAATACGTCTCTGGATTGATGCAAGACAATACGTATACAATACGCTGTGGGGGTAATTCTAAGATTATATATATATATATATATATATATATATATATATATATATATATATATATATATATATATATATATATATATATATATATATACCGATTATTGGACTGTTGGACTTTTCGGACTATTTTGGACTACTAAACTTGACAACTTAAATAATCACATGTGATTGAAAATATAAACTTAAATAATCACATGTGATTGAAAATATAAATAATCACATGTGATTGAAAATATAAACTTAAACAATCACATGTGATTGAATATATGATATGAACTTGCTATATTAATTTTGTTCACATGTATTATTATCTGAATCGTTATTATTATTATAGGTTCGTGAATTCAATGACGACGACCATATTTTTAATAAGTTAAAAACTTATTATTAATATACTTTTACTACCGTGAGTATATAGTCCCATTTTTAAACTCTACAAATATTTTGAGATGAGAATACGTACATTTTATGTTTTACGCCATGGACACAAGTACTTAAAATATATTCTACGTTGAGTTGTACCACCTTGCATATCTTCCCTAATAGCTTGGTAACTAATATTTACATGTTGTAAGAACATGTAAGCGCGAATCCTATTGATAGATCTATCGGGTTTGACAACCCCAACCGGGCTAGTCGCTCTAGTATCATAAACGGTTGCATAGTACTTCGTTTTTACTACACTTGGTACAGTGTAGGGAGATTTCATAATAAAGGGAATATGCCACATTAATGGTTAAGTATGGTTACCGAAGCGCTCAACAACTTATAGAATACTTTTATACACTTGCGAGTGTATATATATTTATAACTATGAAAATCTTGTGGTCTATATTTATATCGATGCTAAACCTATATATCTCACCAACCTTTGTGTTGACTGTTCAAGCATGTTTATTCTCAGGTCCTTAAGAAAGTCTTCCGCTGTTGCATTATCTAAGAAAGCTGTGCATGGAGTCTCATGCTTTTGTTTAAATGAAGTGGTGCATTCAATAAAACCTTTGTCATGTATTATATTCAATTGTTATGTCACGTGTGTAGTATTTGGAAACCGATGTATCATGGGGATTATTTCTTAAATAATCGCTCACTTGTTTAAAACATGCATTATGTATAATAATGGTGTGCTTTTATGAAATGAATGCAATATTTTTCTAAAACGTATCATATAGAGGTCAAATACCTCGCTATGGGACCAATGAATAACGTACTGTGTTTATAGTAATATGGACGGTTCGTTTCATATATATGTATCCATATATATGTCATCATATAGTTTTTACAAGTTTTAACGTTCGTGAATCGCCGGTCAACTTGGGTGGTCAATTGTCTATAAGAAACCTATTTCAATTAATCAAGTCTTAACAAGTTTGATTTTTTAACATATTGTAAACACTTAATCATGTAAATATCAATTTCATTTAATATATATAAACATGGAAAAGTTCGGGTCACTACAGTACCTACCTGTTAAATAAATTTCGTCTCGAAATTTTAAGCAGTTGGAGGTGTTGACGTATCTTCTGGAAATAAGTGCGGGTATTTCTTCTTCATCCGATCTTCTCATTCCCAGGTGAACTCAGGTCCTCTACGAGCATTCCATCGAACCTTAACAATTGGTATCTTGTTTTGCTTAAGTCTTTTAACCTCACGATCCATTATTTCGACGGGTTCTTCGATGAATTGAAGTTTTTCGTTGATTTGGATTTCGTCTAACGGAATAGTGAGATCTTCTTTAGCAAAACATTTCTTCAAATTCAAGACGTGGAAAGTGTTATGTACAGCTACGATTTGTTAAGGTAACTCAAGTCGGTAAGCTACTGGTCCGACACGATCAATAATCTTGAATGGTCCAATATACCTTGGATTTAATTTCCCTCGTTTACCAAATCGAACAATTCATTTCCAAGGTGCAACTTTAAACATGACCATCTCTCCAATTTCAAATTCTATATCATTTCTTTTAATATCAGCGTAGCTCTT
Organism: Rutidosis leptorrhynchoides; assembly: GCF_046630445.1. Classification (NCBI taxonomy): domain Eukaryota; kingdom Viridiplantae; phylum Streptophyta; class Magnoliopsida; order Asterales; family Asteraceae; genus Rutidosis; species Rutidosis leptorrhynchoides. The sequence continues at coordinate 448,535,983 of NC_092337.1, read as the reverse complement.
TTGTTTACTTTGGGCAGTTTTCAATCGTTGTTGAATTTCGATGATCTTCTCGGTAGTTTCTTGTATTATCTCCGGGCCCGTAATCTGTCTATCCCCCACTTCACTCCAGCAAATCGGAGACCTGCACTTTCTACCATAAAGTGCTTCAAACGGCGCTATCTCAATGCTTGAATGATAGATGTTGTTGTAGGAAAATTCTGCTAACGGTAGGTGTCTATCCCAACTGTTTCCGAAATCAATAACACATGCTCGTAGCATGTCTTCAAGCGTTTGTATCATCCTTTCGCTCTGCTCATCAGTTTGTGGATGATAGGCAGTACTCATGTCTAGACGAGTTCCTAATGCTTGCTGTAATGTCTGCCAGAATCTTGAAATAAATCTGTCATCCCTATCAGAGATAATAGAGATTGGTATTCCATGTCTGGAGACGACTTCCTTCAAATACAGTCGTGCTAACTACTCCATCTTGTCATCTTCTCTTATTGGCAGAAAGTGTGCTGATTTGGTGAGACGATCAACTATTACCCAAATAGTATCAAAACCACTTGCAGTCCTTGGCAATTTAGTGATGAAATCCATGGTAATGTTTTCCCATTTTCATTCCGGGATTTTGGGTTGTTGAAGTAGACCTGATGGTTTCTGATGCTCAGCTTTGACCTTAAAACACGTCAAACATTCTCCTACATATTTAGCAACATCGGCTTTCATACCAGGCCACCAAAAATGTTTCTTGAGATCTTTGTACATCTTCCCCGTTCCAGGATGTATTGAGTATCTTGTTTTATGGGCTTCTCTAAGTACCATTTCTCTCATATCTCCAAATTTTGGTACCCAAATTCTTTCAGCCCTATACCGGGTTTCGTCTTCTCGAATATTAAGATGCTTCTCCGATCCTTTGGGTATTTCATCCTTTAATTTTCCCTCTTTTAAAACTCCTTGTTGCGCCTCCTTTATTTGAGTAGTAAGGTTAGTGTGAATCATTATATTCATAGCTTTTACTCGAATGGGTTCTCTGTCCTTTCTGCTCAAGGCGTCGGCTACCACATTTTCCTTCCCCGGATGGTAACGAATCTCAAAGTCATAATCATTCAACAATTCAATCCATCTGCGCTGTCTCATGTTCAGTTGTTTCTGATTAAATATGTGTTGAAGACTTTTGTGGTCGGTATATATAATACTTTTGACCCCATATAAGTAGTGCCTCCAAGTCTTTAATGCAAAAACAACCGCGCCTAATTCCAAATCATGCGTTGTATAATTCTGCTCGTGAATCTTCAATTGTCTAGACGCATAAGCAATTACTTTCGTTCGTTGCATTAATACACAACCGAGACCTTGCTTTGAGGCGTCACAATATATCACAAAATCATCATTCCCTTCAGGTAATGACAATATAGGTGTCGTAGTTAACTTTTTCTTCAACAATTGAAACGCTTTCTCTTGTTCATCCTTCCATTCAAATTTCTTCCCTTTATGCGTTAATGCAGTCAAGGGTTTTGCTATTTTGGAAAAATTTTGGATGAATCTCCTGTAATAACCAGCTAGCCCTAAAAATTGGCGTATGTGTTTCGGAGTTTCCCACTTTTCAACGGTTTCAATCTTTGCTGGATCCACCTGAATACCTTCTTTGTTCACTATATAACCGAGGAATTGAACTTCTTCCAACAAAAATGCACACTTTGAAAACTTAGCGTACAGTTTTTCTTTCCTTAACAACTCTAGCACTTTTCTTAAATGTTCTTCGTGCTCTTGGTCATTCTTTGAGTAAATAAGTATGTCATCGATGAAAACAATGACAAACTTGTCAAGGTATGGTCCACACACTCAGTTCATGAGGTCCATGAACACAGCTGGTGCGTTAGTCAACCCAAACGGCATAACCATAAACTCGTAATGACCGTAACGCATCCTAAAAGCAGTCTTTGGAATATCATCCTCCTTCACCCGCATTTGATGATACCCAGAACACAAATCAATCTTCAAATAAACCGAGAGCCTTGTAGTTGATCAAATAAGTCGTCGATTCTCGGTAGTGGGTAGCGGTTCTTGATGGTAAGTTTGTTCAACTCTCGGTAGTCGATACACAACCTAAATGTACCATCCTTCTTCTTGACAAACAAAACAGGAGCTCCCCACGGTGATGTGCTTGGTCGAATGAAACCACGCTCTAAAAGTTCCTGTAACTGACTTTGTAATTCTTTCATTTCGCTGGGTGCGAGTCTGTATGGAGCACGAGCTATTGGTGCAGCTCCTGGTACAAGGTCTATTTGAAATTCAACAGATCGATGTGGAGGTAATCCCGGTAATTCTTTCGGAAATACATCGGGAAATTCTTTTGAGACGGGAACATCACTGATGTTCTTTTCTTCAGGTTTGACTTCCTTGATGTGTGCTAGAATGATGTAACAACCTTTTCTTATTAGTTTTTGCGCCTTCAAACTACTAATAAGATTTAATTTCGCGTTGTTCTTTTCTCCGTACACCATTAAAGGTTTTCCTTTTTCTCGTATAATGCTAATTGCATTTTTGTAACAAACGATCTCTGCTTTCATTTCTTTTAACCAGTCCATACCGATTATCACATTAAAACTCCCTAACTCTACTGGTATCAAGTCAATCTTAAATGTTTCGCTAACCAGTTTAATTTATCGATTCCGACATATATTATCTGCTGTAATTAATTTACCATTTGCTAATTCGAGTAAAAATTTATTATCCAAGGGCGTCGGTGAGCAACTTAGTTTAGCACAAAAATCTCTACTCATATAGCTTCTATCCGCACCCGAATCAAATAAAACATAAGCAGATTTATTGTCAATAAGAAACGTACCCGTAACAAGCTCCTGGTCTTCCTGCGCTTCTGCCGTATTCATATTGAAAACTCTTCCGCGGCCCTGCCCACTAGTATTCCCCTGATTCAGGTAATTTCTACTAATGTAGCCCGGTTTTCCACATGCAAAGCAAACTATGGCGGCATTATCTGTTCCGACATTATTTGTTCTTTTAATTCTGTTAAACTTTGGTCCGTAGGCCTCACACTTTTCCGTACTATGACCATTTCTTCTACACCTGGTGCAAAATGTCGTGCAGAACCCCTGGTGATTCTCTTCACACCTTTGGTATGGCTGTTTTTGGTTTTTGTTGCCATTGTTGTTATTGAGATTGTTATTGGGATTGTTATTGTTGCTATTATTGTTGTTGTTATTGTTGTTGGGACGGTTATTGTAGTTATTGTTAGGACGTTTGTTGAAGTTGTTGTTGCGATTGATGTTGCGGTTGTTGGGATAGTTATTGTGATTGTGGTTGTGATTGTTGTTGTTGTATTGGTGACTCATGTCGTTGGTTTCTTCCCACTTTCTCTTGACTTGTTTCATGTTAGCCTCTTCAGTCATCTGCTCTTTAATCCTTCCTTCAATCCAGTTCACTAATTTGTGAGCCATTCGACTTGCCTTTTGTATGGAGGCGGGCTCGTGTGAACTCACATCTTCTTAAATTCTTTCCGGTAACCCTTTTACAACTCTTCTTCGTCTTCGAACGTTCTGGGATACAATAGGCACAATTCGGTGAATCGTCGTTCGTACGTGGTGATATCGAAACCTTGCGTTCATAATCCTCTAAGCTCTACTTTGAGCTTGTTGACCTCGTTTCTGGGACGATACTGCTCGTTCATCAATTGCTTGAATGCTGACCACGGTAGTGCGTAAGCAGCATCTTGTCCTACCTGCTCGAGATAGGTATTCCACCATGTTAGCGTCGTACCTGTGAATGTATGCGTAGCGTACTTTACTTTGTCTTCTTCAGTACATTTACTTATGGGAAACACCGATTCAACCTTCTCGGTCCACCGTTTAAATCCAATTGGACCCTCGGTTCCATTAAATTCCAAAGGTTTGCAGGCAGTGAATTCTTTGTAGGAACATCCTACACGATTTTTTGTGGAATTTGTTCTACTGCTAGAACAAGAGTTATTGTTGTTATTTTGCATTGCGGCCTGCACTGCGGCTATGTTCGCAGCAAGGAGAACACGGAAGTCTTTGTAACAACCCGACCCATTATACAACCGAAAACAGACCTAAAAAAAAATCGAAGCAGGCCTGTCCAGGCAGGGTGCGCGGCGCGCAACCCTTCCTGTGCGCGGCGCGCACAGGGTCTGGCAGCCTGCTATCCGGTTTCGTCATTTTTCAAATAAAGATCTCCCACTTCCCGACATAATTAGACGAAACGCTTTTCACAACATGTTCTAATATTAAAAACTCATATGATTCAAACATAAAATGAGTTGTAAGACCCTAATCTTCATTGTACAGCAGAAAAAATAGAGTACATAAAGTGTGGGAATGATTGTGCAGCTAAACAGAATACAGAGAGTGATCTGGGCTGGGTGCGCTCAGTGCACACATAGGGGTGCGCGTGGCGCACTCCTCACTGTAGCCGGGTTCTGTTTGTTTTATTCAGATATATTGATGGGTATTTTGGTAATTTCACTTGTGGACGAGTTGGAGGCCAGTAGGTCAGATCTTGGGGTGTCATTCACTCCATTTCCAACAACCTTATCTTCTTCACTTTAATTTTAGAGAGAGAGTGTGATTTCTTGAGTGAGAAAGCTTAAATCCAAGAGGAAGAAGTTGTCCTCGGGCCAAAGTGCGGGTATTAAAGTCCTTCATCTACTCACTAGCTACGTTGTGGTTGTAGTGGTAAGCTCTAATCTTGATTTTCTTATTTTAAATTTGTGTAAGGGTTAGGGTTTGGGATAGTGATGAACATAAAACCCATATTTGATGATTTTGGGTGTTCTTAGGTAAGATTGAGTCACGAAGACTCAATGGTAACTAACCTAGGGTTTCAAAGTGGTAATTGATGTTTATGAGTCCTAATTGGTTAGTTAATTACTAGCACACCTAGCTAATTGGTAAATGGGTGTTAGTTAGGTTAGTGGATGACCCGAAATGAGTGTGTTGACTTTAAATGAGTCAAAGGGGTTAATGATTGATCTAGTTGGGGATTATGGGTATGAATAACCCTAATTATGTTATAGTTAGTGTTGTTGGACCTTAATCACTAGCTTTTAAGTGATTAATGGTGGTCTTAACCCTTAAGGGCGGTTTTGGTGAAAATGGGGTACTTAATGCATTAAGTCATTAAATGCACATAAGTGAATTGTTGGTATTTAGTCCAACTAGATTATGTGTTGATTGAAGTACTTGTTTTATTAGGTACTTTGCCTTGAAGCTTGCGAAAGTATAAAACCGTCACCGAATCGTTAAGGTGAGTGGAATAATTATATGTGTAGGTATATAATATATCTATTTGTTGTAGCGTGAGATGTGAAGTGTCGAGGTGCTAAGACACCACGTTTCACGTGATGAGTGAGGCATCGAGGTGTTATGATGCCACTCGAGGTGAAGCATCGAGGTGTTAAGATGCCACCTAGGAGTGAAGTGTCGAGGTGTTAAGACGCCACTCCATAATAAAGGGTGAAGTGTCGAGGTGTTAAGAAGCCACCCGAGGGTGAAGTATCGAGGTGTTAAGATGCCACCCGGGGGTTAGTGATACGAGGTGCTAAGTACACTAATGGATGTTGTGAACTCCGATGGCCTTTCGCGGGCGCCATTACCTTGTACGATTGGTTAACCATGGTTATTGTGTTGTAAGCGAAAGCATATTATATTGTTCGAGTTATATATATTTATGCAATTGTTATGCTAACTTGTGGTATTGGAGGTTGGTAGCCTCGTATTGATGATAAGCTAATTGTGTTGCTAGCATGTATGCGGTATGTGTATGAGTGTTTGCAAGTAGGTATATTATATATGTGTGTGTATAATTATTGCATTCACTAAGCGTTATCTTACCCTCTCGTTGTTTATCTTTTTATAGGCTCCGGCGTGGACAAGGGTAAGGGCATTCGGTTGGATTAGAGATCCCGCTTTATTTGTTAGGGGATGCTTTTGGATTCGATAGCTTTTGGAGTTGACTGGAACTTGGGTAGTTTAACCCCCAAACACCATGCTCATAGTGTCGTTTGGAATTTAAACTAATGTGGTCGAAACTCATGATTTGTACGAAACTCGTAAAACGGTCGATGTGGGCCCCGTTTTGTAAAACTCATTTTATGTTTGAATCGTATGATTTTTTCATATTAGAACATGTTGTGAAAAGCATTTCGTCTAATTATGTCGGGAAGTGGGAGATCTTTATTTGAAAAATGACCAAACTGGACAGCAGGCTGCCTTGCGCGCCGCGCACCCTGCCTGGACAGGCCTGCTTCGATTTTTTTTTTAGGTCTGTTTTCGGTTGTATAATGGGTCGGGTTGTTACAGTCTTCCTCACTCATGTTCAAGTTCTGACGAGTTGTCGGTGCCATTTCCTTCAAAAATAGCCAAAAGAATTGCATTAATCATATAGAATTTAAGAGTAGTCAATAGTATTTCGTAGCATAATATGAACTTATTTATAAAACCTTTTTTTTCATATTAGCATTTTATAGTTTTAATTCGGGTAGTACCTACCCGTTAAGTTCATACTTAGTAGCTATTATACAATTCAACTACTACGATTCTATATAAAAAACTTATTACAATAATATTTCGCGTTCAAACTTTTATACAATATTTTACAAACATACAATACCACTATAATACATATATGATGAAATAGAGCACATAATATCTTTGCTATACGGCAGCTATAAAGGCAATTCTAGTTAATACGCAAGTTGTTCAGCAAAAGAAATAAAGACACGTAATTCATAAGTCCAGAAACAAGTCATGCATTTTGGTTTTACTAAGACGACTTCCCATCCTTGGTCTTGTGGAAAGTAACCGTTATGACCAATGGCTAGGCAGCATGTTGTAATGTCGTCAAAAGGACGAGGGTTTCGTAATGTCCAACAGCCTCGTGATAATCTAAAAACCTTGTTTCTCACCCCAACTACTGAATCCGTCACTTGTGGAAATGTTTCATTAAATATTTGTAATCCGATGTTCTTTTTCTCACTTTAGTGAGAAGCGAACATCACTAACCCGTAAGTATAACATGCATCTTTATGTTACATGTTAGAAGCTCTTTCTAACTCACGAAATCCTATGTTGGGATATGCTGAGTCAAAATAGGTTCTTAACCCGTAGCGTAAAATTGCATTTGAGTTCCCCGCATTTAACGCTTTAAAGAAAACACGGCGTAACTTACGTGTAGTGACCCGAACTTTTTCATGTTTATATATATTAAATTAAATTGATTTTTACATGATTAAATGTATCCAACATGTTAAGCAATCAAACTTATTAAGACTTGATTATTTGAAATGATTTTCATGTAGACAATTGACCACACAAGTTGACCGGTGATTCACGAACGTTAAAACTTGTAAAAATGACATGACGATATATATGGATATACATATAGTTAACATGAGATTATGATAAGTGAGTATCTCCATAAGTATATTAACAATGAGTTATATACATAAAAACAAGACTACTAACTTAAGGATTTCGAAATGAGACATATATGTAACGATTATCGTTGTAACAACATTTAAATGTATATATATCATATTAAGATATATTAATATATCATAATATCATGATAAGATAATAATTTAACATCTCATTATATATAATAAACAATGGGTTAACAACATTAAATGAGATTGTTAACTTAAAGGTTTCAAAACAACACTTACATGTAACGACTAACGATGACTTAACGACTCAATTAAAATGTATATACATGTAGTCTATTTAGATGTATTAATATACTTTTGGAAGACTTCAAGACATATATCAAAATACTAATACTTAACAAAAATGGGTACAGTTACATTCCCATTCTTTTTTCATCAAGAATTCTAGTCGTATTCATACCCGTATTATACACTGCTTCTAGACGTACTTACTGTGGGTATATACCAATAGAAACTAGCATGGGATTCCACTCTTGATTATGTCATGTATGACTAATCAATTTTAACTTCTACCATAAACTAGTCAACTAACTAGAACTCCTTTTAACCCCACTCACCACTCACCACTTACCACTCATCATTCACTCCATTTCACTTCCAATTCTCTTTCTAATTCTCTCTTAACACACACACACACACACTTATGAACGAATTTTTCCAGTAGCTAATCATCATATTCATCAAAAATTACTTCAAGAATCAAGCTATAATCATCTTAGGAAGAACACTTCGAAAATCCTTTCAAGTTTACTAGTTTACATCCAAGCTTTCTAATCCATTCCAAGTAATCATCTAAGATCAAGAAACCTTTGTTATTTATAGTAGGTTATCTTTCTTATTCAAGGTAATAATCATATTCAAAGTTTGATTCAATTTCTATAACTTTAAACTATCTTAATTCGAGTAAAAATCTTACTTGAACTTGTTTTTGTGTCATGATCCTACTTCAAGAACTTTCAAGCCATCCAAAATCCTTTGAAGCTAGATCATTTCTTGTCACTTACAGTAGGTTTACCTACTAAACTTAAGGTAGTAATGATGTTCATAACATCATTTGATTCATACATATAAAACTATCTTATTCGAAGATTTAAACTTGTAATCACTAGAACATAGTTTAGTTAATTCTAAACTTCTTCGAAAATAAAGTTAATCCTTCTAACTTGACTTTTAAAATCAACTAAACACATGTTCTATATCTATATGATATGCTAACTTAATGATTTAAAACCTGGAAACACGAAAAACACCGTAAAACCGGACATACGCCGTCGTAGTAACACCGCGGGCTGTTTTGGGTTTGATAATTAAAAACTATGATAAACTTTGATTTAAAAGTTGTTCTTATGGGAAAATGATTTTTCTTATGAACATGAAACTATATCCAAAAATCATGGTTAAACTCAAAGTGGAAGTATGTTTTTCAAAATGGTCATCAATACGTCGTTCTTTCGACTGAAATGACTACCTCTTACAAAAATGAATTATAACTTATATTTCTGACTATAAACCTATACTTTTTCTGTATAGATTCATAAAATAGAGTTCAATATGAAACCATAGCAATTTGATTCACTCAAAACGGATTTAAAACGAAGAAGTTATGGGTAAAACAAGATTGGATATTTTTTGATTGTTGTAGCTACGGGAAATATTGTAACAATTCTATACAAATCATAACTTAACAAACTTATATTGTATTATTCATGTATTCTAATATATATTATGTAATCTTGGAATACCATAGACACGTATACAATGTTTTGACATATCATATCGACCCATCTATATAATATATTTTGGAACAACCATAGACACTCTATATACAGTAATGTTGGAGTTAGCTATACAGGGTTGAGGTTGATTCCAAAATAATATATATAGTTTGAGTTGTGATCTAGCCTGAGGCTTGTATACACTGGGTCGTGGATTGATCCAAGATAATTTATATTTATTTCTGTACATCTAACTATGGACAACTAGTTGTAGGTTATTAACGAGGACAGCTGACTTAATAAGCTTAAAACATTATAACGTATTAAAAAATGTTGTAAATATATTTTGAGCATACTTTGATATATATGTACATATTTGTATAGGTTCGTGAATCGACCAGTGGCCAAGTCTTACTTCCCGACGAAGTAAAAATCTGTGAAAGTGAGTTATAGTCCCACTTTTAAAATCTAATATTTTGGGATGAGAATACATGCAGTTTTATAAATGTTTTACGAAATAGACACAAGTAAATGAAACTACATTATATGGTTGAATGATCGAAGCCGAATATGCCCCTTTTGCTTGGTAACCTAAGAATTAGTAAACCGATCTACTAATTGACGCGAATCCTAAAGATAGATCTATTGGGCCTAACGAACCCCATCCAAAGTACCGGATGCTTTAGTACTTCGAATTCATTTATATCATGTCCGAAGGATTTCCCGGAATGATAGGGGATATTCTTATATGCATCTTGTTAATGTCGGTTACCAGGTGTTCACCATATGAATGATTTTTATCTCTTTGTATGGGATGTATATTGAAATATGAAATCTGGTGGTCTATTATTGCGATTTGATAAATATATAGGTTAAACCTATAAATCACCAACATTTTTGTTGACGTTTTAAGCATGTTTATTCTCAGGTGATTATTAAGAGCTTCTGCTGTTGCATACTAAAATAAGGACAAGATTTGGAGTCCATGCTTGTATGATATTGTGTAAAAACTGCATTCAAGAAACTTATTTTTGATGTAATATATTCTTATTGTAAACCATTATGTAATGGTCGTGTGTAAACAGTATATTTTAGATTATCATTATTTGATAATCTAAGTAATGCTTTTTAAACCTTTATCGATAAAATAAAGGTTATGCTTGTTTTAAAAAATGAATGCAGTCTTTGAAAAACGTCTCATATAGAGGTCAAAACCTCGCGACGAAATCAATTAATATGGAACGTTTATAATCAATATGAACGGGACATTTCAGTTGGTATCAGAGCATTGGTCTTAGAGAACCAGAAATTTGCATTAGTGTGTCTTATCGAGTTTGTTAGGATACATTAGTGAGTCTGGACTTCGACCGTGTTTTCTTTAAAAAAAACGATTGCTTAACACTTTTGTTGGAAACTATATATTATTAACATGTAAATATTATGTGATATATTAACCTCTTAATGTGTTTGATATTGTGTGATAGATGTCTACCTCTAGTACAAATCTCATTGATTCACCTAATAATAATGAAGAGTCGAATATATTTTGGGAAGATTCACAAATTCCCGAAGAGGAACCGGAAGAGGAGGAACCGGAAGAAGAGGAACCAGAAGAGGATGAATCGGAAGAGGATGAACCGGAAGAAGAAGAGGTTCTGGAGGAAGAAATAGTGATACTTACAGTAAATCATTTAAATAAAAGAAAATCCTCAACCAACGGACCAAAGTTAAAAATGGTCAATGGTGTTTCTGCCGAGGAAGCAAAATATTGGAAAGATTACCAATTTTCCGATGAATCGGATCCCGATGAGGATTCCGATGATGTTATAGAAATCACCTCGACCCAATTTAATATAGCAAAAGAAAATAATAAGGGAAAAGGTATAAAAATAGAGAAACCCGATTCCAACCCCGATGAGCTTTATATGTATCGACAACATCCGTATTTCCTAAAGTGTAACAATAACCCGGGAACCTCTAAACCACCAGGTTTTTCTAAACCATTGTGGAAAACGATGCCTCGTATTAGAGGAACACCATATATCCCTGGAAAATTAGGAAAGCGAACCAAGTCCGAAGAAGAAGAAACCAGTGATTCAGATTAGGGAGTTGTAATCATGTTGTGTATTATATGTGTTATAGTGTGCTTGTACTTTTATGTTCTATGTAAAAATTGCTTGTATTGTTTGTTAATTATCTTTTATGAATACAATCCTTGTCTATTTTACAGTATAAAAACAAAATGAACGTTAAGGGTAGACAACCGAATATTTTAAAAGATCTGCCAGAGGATATGATTGAGGAAATCTTGTCTAGAGTCGGTCAGAGTTCATCAGCACATTTAGTTATGGCGAAATTAACTTGTCAAATATTTGAAAGACTTTCCAGAAATGCCTTAGTTTATAAAAGGCTTTCCTTTGATAGGTGGGGTATATCACATTGGGGAGACCGTAAGTTACGCCGTGTTTTCTTTAAAGCATTAAATGCGGGGAACCCAAATGCAATTTTACGCTACGGGTTATGAACCTATTTTGACTCAACATATCCCAACATAAGATTTCGCGAGTTAGAAAGAGCTTCTAACATGCAACATAAAGAAGCATGTTATACTTACGGGTTAGTGATGTTCGCTTCATACCAAAGTGAGAAAAAAAATATCGGGTTACAACTTTTAAATAAAACTTTTCTACAAGTGACGGATTCAGTAGTTGGGGTGAGAAACAAGGTTTTTAGATTATTACGGGGCTGTTAGACATTACGAAACCCTCGTCCTTTTAACGACATTACAACATGCTGCCTAGCCAATGGTCATAACGGTTATTTTCCACAAGACCAAGGATGGGAAGTCGTCTTAGTAAAACCAGAATGCATGACTTGTTTCTGGACTTATGAATTACGTGTCTTTATTTCCTTTGCTTAACAACTTGCGTATTAACTAGATTTATCTTCAAAATTGTCATGTATCAAAGTGTAATATATTTCATGTTATATGTAATATAGCGAAGTTGTAAGTTTGAAGAATATTTGTATGTGATATATTATTATAATCAGTTTTTCATATGGAATTGTAGTAGTTGAATTATATATTAGCTACTAAGTATGAACTTAACGGGTAGGTAGTGCCCGAATTTAAACTTATAAAACGCTAATATGAAGAAAAAGCTTTTATAAATAAGTTCATATTATGCTACGAAATACTATTGACTACTCTTAATATTCTATATGATTAACTCGATTCAGTTGGCTATTTTGAAGGAAATGTGTCACGGCCCTACTTTTTCCGTTATCTTTTTCCGTTAATTATTTAACGACCGTTAACTGTTAGTGTGCCATGTCATTTCTATGACCTATATTATTATTTGTAATAATATATATATATATATATATATATATATATATATATATATATATATATATATATATATATATATATATATATATATATATATATATATATATATATATATATATATATATATATATATATATATATATATATATTAATTATTATGTGTTATGTGAATATTTGTATTCATATTTTAATTTATACGTTTCTACGTCTCGCGGATTTCTATCCGGCGAATCTTTTTGGTTTTCAAACCAACGGTCGAGTTTTTGGGACATTTAAATCCTAAATATTTTAAATATGATATTTTAAGATCATATTATTATATAGTGTATTTATATTTATTTTTCGTCGCGCGTTTGTTATCTTTCCGAATTTTTAATCGCGTAAGTGCGTTTTCGCGTTTCGGGACTCGTTCGGGCTTTCGGGCCACAAGGATTATACATTTAAGTGAGATGTACCAAGTGGGGCCCACCCCACTAATATTTTCGGCCGAATCCCCTTAGAGGGGGGGAGTGTTTTGTTTTACATTTTATTATTTTTCATTTACACTTGCAAATCTCCCTAAAAACCTAAACTTATTAATTTTGCTCTCCTTCTCCTCCATCTCCCTCTTTGTGCCGTCGCCATCCACCACCAATATCACCATCATCATCAAAATTTAAAGCTTGGATCAAGGATTGATTAATACCAACGCGTTCCTCTCGTTCCTCTCTACGCGATTACATAGATCGTTTCTCGATTAGGGTATAAACCCTAACCCTAGAATTTTCAATTTTTCATTTATTTAATGTATTTTGATGTTTAATTGATAGTATGATGTTTGTGGATTATTGTAATGGTGTTTGTATGCATAGATGTACTCAAAATTGCATGTTTTCGATTTGTAAATTTCTGGACAACAGCTATTTCGTGATTTCTGGGTTTTTGACAGATATAAAAGTTAAAATAAACTATCTAGATGAGTTCCTCTCATCAAGACATTAATTTTAGACTCCGGATTCATGTCGTTTCGATTCCCGGAGCCCTAGTTATGATCAAATTACTTTTTGTTAAAATTGAATTGTGTTATGGACAAGAACCAGGTTGGGTCCGACTTTGTGACCATCCTTGGTGTCTTTGGGGTGTGTCATTTGGTTAGGACTGATGGTGGGACGAATTTTCATGTTCGGGTCACCTAAATCCGAGCCACGGTTCACCCGTTGTGCCTAAATCACTGTTTTGAGTAAATTGAAGTCCCAAGTGGTGTCATTGCTGATTACCACGACCTAGGGACTGTTCTTGGAGTGTTCTTGAGTACACCATTGTGTCGGGTGGTTTGGATAGGCGGAGATGCATATAAGGCTCGCCAGAAATCGACACCCGGGGCTCAAAATACGACCCGATGAACTTTTGAATTAAAAAACTTATGGTTAATGATTAAACTTATGATAAAATTTATGGCTTTCATTATTAATTAATTACTTATGATAAAAGAGGTAATTATTATTATTTAACACTTATGATATAAATATTTATTATATCATTTAATTATTATTTATGATTTAATTAACATTTTAATTTAACTTATGATTAATGACACTTTTATTATTAATGGAAAATACTTATGATAAGTATTAAATTTATTTTATAAGAATATTACTATAAGACTTATAATAAAGATTAAATAATTATTTAATTATTATAAGACTTAATTATTATTTAATTATGATTTAATTATTAAATACTTATGATTTAATAATTATATTTAGAAACTTATGATATGATTAATAATTCATTATTAATTAATAATACTTATGATATGATTTAAAATTTATTATTAATTAATAATATTTATATTTTGACTAATATTTAATTAATTAATTAAATACTTATGTTATATTAATTATATCATTTCAACTTATATTAACTTTAATAATTTATTTTATTTAATTAAACTTATGTTATGACATAATTAGACATATCTAACTTTAATAAACGTTATAACTTACATTATTATTATAACTTACACTTTTCAAATTAACGTTGACTATGTTTGACCAAGTTTGACTTTTAAGTTGACTTTCGGTTGACTTTGACTTTCAGTTGACTTTTGTTGACTTTCTAAATAAGGAAACTTTCCTAACTTAAAAACTTTCCAAAAATAGAAACTTTCCAAAAATAGAAACTTTCCAAAAATAGAAACTTTCCTAAAATAGAAACTTTCCGAAAATGGAAACCTGCTAAAAATAGAAACTTTCTAAAAATAGAATGTATGTGTCCGTACGCTGCTCCAGTCAAACTGATGCTTGCCGAGTATTGTTCTATGTCTACTTGCAACATGTACAATAGCTATCATACTAAGACTTGACCTAAGTTAGTTATTTATATCGACCTTCTTTATTTATAGGTCGGCGTTGTGATCGTTCCTGATCACTTTATTCTATTTGTTGTTCGCTTGTTTGTGTGGTTTCTTCAGTTGCTTTTAAGGTGAGTTATAGTCCCGTTTTTACATACTTTTCAAAGTATATTTTTGGGATGTGATTACATGCATTTTCATTTACGTTTAGACACAAGTAACAGTTAAATTTAATTATTCATTGTGAGTTGGACAAAAATATTCCCTAGTCTGGTAACTGTAATCATTGGTTTCTACTGGTGAACGCGAATCCTATGGATAGATCTATCGGGTTTGACAACCCCATTTCGAGCTAGTCGCGCTAGCAAATTTATAATCGGAATGTTTAGTACTTCGTAATTTATTGTAGATACACTGTCCAAGTGTATATTTTTATTGTGTTTGGCAAGGGTAAATAAAGGGTTAAGTGGTTACCAGGTGGCTCATTGATAATGGAATAATGTTTAATGTTTTCTAACATTTTTTAAATCTTGTGGTCTAAAGTTTACTTATTTATTTAAACCTATAATTCACTCAACCTTTGTGTTGACAGTTTACTTGCATGTTTTCACAGGTACTTGAGTTTTGTGATGCTTCCGCTGTGTTTAGAAGAGTCTGCATGCATTTGGGCGGATTTTATGAAACATTTTATGAAACTTAAGCTTGCATTCTATTTTTGGATAATTTAAAATTGTGGGTTTGTTGGCAAGGTTTTGTGTCAACTTTTGGTTTATTACTATGGTTGGTTGTTTAAAACTACATATTTTAGTTTGTTTCCTTTTTGGGAAACTTTTGAGATAAAAGAATGCAACTTTGTTTATTTAATTCATTTAAGTCCGATCAAGCTGTGGGACCAACTGACGGATCCGTTAAGTGTTTTGACGGGGTCGTCACATGTGGTATCAGAGCGTTGGTTGTAGGGAACTAGGCGGTCTTAATGTGGTCAACCCGTGATTATTAGGGTGCATTAGAGTCTAGTCTACAGCCCGACCTTTTTGCTATAGCATTAATATACATTTCATTTCGTATAAGTTATATTATTAGCTTTTATATCCTTTTGGTATGTGGTTTGCGGTTTTGCTATTTGCAGATGTCGACTTCGAGCGATAACTCTGTTGCTGCTCCTGCTCCACCGTCTCCTGCTAGCGTCGTGCTAATCAACCAGAGATCGATGATCCTGTTCATTACTATTTTTATACCATTACTCATATGAACCGGGCTTATAATGAGGTGACACGTATTAACGCCCTTAGTGATTGTTTGCGCACTTTGCCACATAATGAAGTTATGGACGAGATCCGTGCCGACATGGGTAACTTTATCACTTTTAAGCATAGGGTTGAGGATGAGAACCGTAAGCGTGATCAAGAAGTTAAGGCTAAGTTCGAGGCTCTCGAGAGCACTGTTCGTGTGTTGAAGGAAGAGTTGGATGTTGTGAAAGGGAAGTTGCGTAAGTATGAGGATCCTGCCGAGACTCATGCTGGACCAGCTTATCACACCCGCTCTAAGCGAATGCGATGTGATTATTCATATTGATTATCTATTTCATCAGACTTAATGTCCTTTTTATACATACATTTTGGGTTATGTACGGCGTTTTGCCGAGGATTTTATTAAGATTTTGTTATGGGATACTTTTCATTATGTATGGATGGTTATTTTTATGACATCTATTATCATTATCATGCTTTATTTCTGATGTTGTGGATCTTGGCATGTTATATTATGCGTAATATATGTTCATGTATGTTAGGTGCTATGTATGTTGTATGATGTTATCATAAAATATGTATGCATGTGATGGTTATTTCTATAACAATCATAACTGTCATGTTATTACTCATAGTGTTAGTTGACTAATATCTTAATGGTTAGTCTTTTTGTGTTTTGATCTATTCCTTTATGACACTAGTATTATTCTTGGTACTAACGATGTGTTATTCTATTTTGAAGATCATGCCTCCAAGAGAGTCCACTGAAGCGCGTATGCAATGCCTGATCAATGAAGGAATTGCTGCTGCTATGGCTGCAAATGCTAATGTTAACGCCAATGTGAACAACAACGTGGGATGCTCCCACAAAACTTTTATGGCTGGTCGACCCCAAGAATTCAGTGGTACGGAAGGACCAATAGGGCTTACTCGTTGGTTCGAGAAAATCGAATCTATTTTCAGGGTCAGTCGGGTCCGTGAAGAGGACAAAGTTAGTTTCGCTAGTTGCACTCTCAAGGATAGTGCCTTGACATGGTGGAACAATCTGGTTAGTAGTTTGGGAAGTGATGTAGCTTATGGTTTGGCCTGGAATGATTTTAAGGAAATATTGATCACCCGCTATAGACCTCGGGGTGAGCTTAAGAAGCTAGAGGTTGAGCTAAAAAATTTGAAAATGCATGGCACCGAGTTAGATGCCTATGAACGAAGGTTTTTCGAGTTAACTTTGCTGTGTCCTAGGGTTTATGCGGATGAGGACCGCAAAATTGAGGCTTACATTGATGGTTTGTCCGAGAAGATTGAAAACGGGGTTGAGTCTAGTGAACCCCAGACTATTGAGGCGGCTATGTCTATGGCCCACAAACTTAATGACAAGGTGTTGAGAAGAAGAAAGACTACAGTTGTTGAAAGTAGTGAGGAGGTTGTCAAGAAGGCTGATAATGGGAAACGAAAGTGGGATAACAACTGCAATCAAAACCAAAATCAGCAGAAGAAACAGGATACCCCAGGTGCTAATAACAGAAATCAGCGTGTGTGTCCTCGTTGCTATAAAGCTCATGATGGTTACTGCACAGTTACTTGTAAGAGGTGCTCTAAGCAAGGGCACATTGCTAAAGATTGTACAGTGCTTTTGCCGGGGGCTGCTACTCCCGCGACTGGTGGTAATAATAATAATGTTGGTAATAGAGGTGGTAACGGTAACGGTAATGGGAAATTGAATAATAGAGGTAATCCAAGGGTTTGTTATGAGTGTGGGAAGCCGGGGCATTTCCGAGATGCTTGTCCCAACAAGAAGACTGCAGAGACTGCACGCGGCCGAGCGTTCAACATTAATGCTAAGGATGCGGAGGAAGATCCTAAGCTTGTTACTGGTACGTTCTCAGTCAACGATTTATCAGTTTATGTACTATTTGATTCAGGGGCTGATTTAAGTTTCGTGTCGAGTAAATTAAGTCCGAGAATCAAAACGCCGTTAACTCCCTTAGACAATACTTATGTTGTTGAAGTAGCTAATGGTAAAGAACTTACTGCTAAGACTGTACGTCGTAAATGTAACATTAATCTGGGTGGTAGGGATTTCGAGATAGATTTGATACCTATTGAACTTGGTAGTTTTGATATTGTTATTGGTATGAATTGGTTATCTGCGAACCGTGCTGAGATTGTGTGTTATGATAAGGCTATTCGTATTACTGATGTGATTGGAGAGCTACTGATGGTCTTTGGAGATAAGAAATGCACACAGTTAAACCTTATTAGCTGTATGAAAGTTCGTAAACATCTTCGCAAAGGCTGTCATGCTATTCTTGCTCATGTTGTTGATCCTAGTAAGGAAGTAAAGAACGTTGATGACGTTCACATTGTTAGGGATTTTCCTGAGGTGTTTCCCGATGACTTACCTGGCCTTCCACCGCAACGCGCGGTAGAATTTCAGATTGATCTTGTTCCCGGCGCTGCTCCTGTAGCACGTGCTCCTTATCGTCATAACTTCAAGAATTGTCGAGTCAACTTCGTGAGTTGTTAGACAAAGGTTTTATTCGTCCTAGTTCGTCCCCTTGGGGAGCTCCCGTTCTGTTTGTTAAGAAGAAAGATGGTTCTTTTCGTTTATGCATTGATTATCGTGAACTGAATAAGCTCACTGTTAAAAATCATTATCCTCTTCCGAGAATTGATGATCTGTTCGATCAACTTCAGGGTTCTTCTGTTTATTTAAAAATTGATCTTCGTTCTGGCTATCATCAGTTGTGTGTTAAAGAATCTGATGTTTCGAAAACTGCTTTTCGCACCCGTTACGGTCACTTTGAATTTCTTGTTATGCCGTTCGGATTGACAAATGCACCTGCTGTGTTCATAGACCTCATGAATCGTGTGTGTAGACCCTATCTGGACAAGTTCGTTATTGTTTTCATCGACGACATCCTTATCTATTCTAAGAGTGATGAAGAGCACGAAGAACACTTGAGGTTAGTGCTTGATTTGTTGAAGAAAGAAGAGTTGTACGCTAAGTTCTCTAAGTGTGCTTTTTGGTTAAGAGAAGTTCAGTTCCTTGGTCATATTGTTAGTAAACAGGGAATACAAGTTGATCCTGCTAAAATTGAGGTGATTGAAAAGTGGGAAACCCCGAAAACTCCTACTCAGATTCATCAGTTCTTAGGGTTGGCAGGTTACTATCGAAGGTTCATTCAGGATTTCTCTCGTATTGTGAAACCTCTGACTGCTTTAACGCATAAGGGAAAGAAGTATGAGTGGAAGGATGAACAAGAGAATGCTTTTCAGATTTTGAAGAAGAAGTTGACTACCGCTACGATTTTGTCACTACCGGAGGGTAATGACGATTTTGTTATTTATTGTGATGCATCGCGACAAGGCTATGGTTGCGTTTTAATGCAACGAAAGAAGGTTATTGCGTATGCGTCACGACAGTTGAAGATTCACGAACAGAACTATACAACTCATGATTTAGAGTTGGGGGCTGGTGTTTTTGTGCTTAAGATTTGGAGACACTATCTTTATGGTGTTAAGAGTACTGTGTACACCGATCACAAGAGTCTTCAACATATTCTCGATCAGAAATAGTTGAACATGAGACAACGAAGATGGATTGAGACGTTGAATGATTATAATTGTGACCTTTTGTATCACCCGGGTAAGGCCAATGTTGTGGCTGATGCATTGAGTCATAAAGAAAGGACTGAACCTCGCAGGGTTAGGGCCTTGAATATGACAGTTAGATCAAACCTCGTTAGGCAGATTCTTGAGGCACAACAAGAAGCCTTAAAGGAGGAGAATTTCGTGAAGGAGAATGTAGAAAAGGTAGCTAAGAATTTGAAGTACGAGCTGATGGTACTAGGTATTTTGCGGGACGTCTATGGGTTCCAAAATTTGGAGGTCTTCGACAACTTGTTTTGGATGAGGCTCATAAGTCCAGATACTCTATTCATCCTGGTTCAGGAAAGATGTATCAGGATCTTAAGGAGCTATATTGGTGGCATAATTTGAAAGGTGATGTAGCTAAGTATGTGACTAAGTGTTTGACCTGTGCTAAGGTCAAAGCTGAACATCAAAAACCGTCTGGACTTTTGGTGCAACCAGAAATTCCCGAGTGGAAGTGGGAAGGTATCACTATGGATTTTATTACTAAGATACCAAGAGTATCGGGTGGCTATGATGCGATTTGGGTGATTGTAGATCGACTCACTAAGTCGGCTCACTTTTTGCCGATTAGGGAAACGGATTTGATGGAGAAACTCACCCGTTTGTATTTGAAAGAGATTGTTTCTAGGCATGGTGTTCCTGTTTCCATTATTTCCGACCGAGATAGTCGATTTGTGTCGAGGTTTTGGCGATCTCTACAGGAAGCCTTGGGTACTAGGTTGGATATGAGCACCGCTTATCATCCTCAAACGGATGGTCAAAGTGAAAGGACCATTCAGACATTAGAAGACATGTTGCGAGCGTGCGTCATTGATTTTGGAAATGGGTGGGATAAATATTTGCCGCTAGCTGAGTTTTCTTATAACAACAGTTACCACGCAGGTATTAAAGCCTCACCGTTTGAAGCTTTGTACGGTAGGAAATGTAGGTCTCCTATTTGTTGGAATGAGGTTGGGGATGCTCAACTTACAGGTCCAGAGATTATTCACGAGACTACTGAGAAGATTGTACAAATTAAAGAAAGGTTGAGAACTGCTAGAAGTCGGCAAAAGAGTTATGCCGATAAGGGAAGGAAAGATGTTGAATTTCAAGTTGGTGATCGTGTTATGTTAAAGGTTTCGCCTTGGAAGGGCGTAATCCGTTTTGGTAAAAGATGGAAGTTAAGTCCTCGTTTCGTGGGACCTTTTGAGATCATTGAAAGAGTTTGACCGGTGGCTTATCGTTTGAAATTGCCACAAGAACTCAGTGTTGTTCACGATGTTTTCCATATTTCGAATTTAAAGAAGTGCTTGGCTGAATTTGATCAGACTATTCATTTGGAGGAACTTCAAGTTGATAAGCAATTGCATTTTATTGAGGAGCCTGTTGAAATCATGGACCGAGAGGTTAAGACTCTTAAACAGAGCAGAATTCCTATTGTTCGGGTCAGATGGAACGCTAGACGCGGTCCCGAGTTCACTTGGGAGCGTGAAGACCAGATGAAGCAGAAATACCCGCATTTGTTCTCAGATGCCGAGTCAACCCCTGTGCCTGCTTAAATTTCGGGACGAAATTTCCGTAACGGGAAGGTACTGTCACGACCCTACTTTTTCCGTTATCTTTTTCCGTTAATTATTTAACGACCGTTAACTGTTAGTGTGCCACGTCATTTCTATGACCTATATTATTATTTGTAATAATATATATATATATATATATATATATATATTAATTATTATGTGTTATGTGAATATTTGTATTCATATTTTAATTTATACGTTTCTACGTCTCGCGGATTTCCATCCGGCGAATCTTTTTGGTTTTCAAACCAACGGTCGAGTTTTTGGGACATTTAAATCCTAAATATTTTAAATATGATATTTTAAGATCATATTATTATATAGTGTATTTATATTTATTTTTCATCGCGCGTTTGTTATCTTTCCGAATTTTTAATCGCGTAAGTGCGTTTTCGCGTTTCGGGACTCGTTCGGGCTTTTGGGCCACAAGGATTATACATTTAAGTGAGATGGACCAAGTGGGGCCCACCCCACTAATATTTTTGTCCGAATCCCCTTAGAGGGGGGGAGTGTTTTGTTTTCCATTTTATTATTTTTCATTTACACTTACAAATCTCCCTAAAAACCTAAACTTATTAATTTTGCTCTCCTTCTCCTCCCTCTCCCTCTTTGTGCCATCGCCATCCACCACCAATATCACCATCATCATCAAAATTTAAAGCTTGGATCAAGGATTGATTAATACCAACGCGTTCCTCTCGTTCTTCTCTACGCGATTACATAGATCGTTTCTCGATTAGGGTATAAACCCTAACCCTAGAATTTTCAATTTTTTATTTATTTACCGTATTTTGATGTTTAATTGATAGTATGATCTTTGTGGATTATTGTAATGGTGTTTGTATGCATAGATGTACTCAAAATTGCATGTTTTCGGTTTGTAAATTTCTGGACAGCAGCTATTTCGTGATTTCTGGGTTTTTGACTGATTTAAAAGTTAAAATAAACTATCTAGATGAGTTCCTCTCATCAAGACATTAATTTTAGACTCCGGATTCATGTCGTTTCGATTCCCGGAGCCCTAGTTATGATCAAATTACTTTTTGTTAAAATTGAATTGTGTTATGGACAAGAACCAGGTTGGGTCCGACTTTGTGACCATCCTTGGTGTCTTTGGGGTGTGTCATTTGGTTAGGACTGATGGTGGGACGAATTTTCATGTTCGGGTCACCTAAATCCGAGCCACGGTTCACCCGTTGTGCCTAAATCACTGTTTTGAGTAAATTGAAGTCCCAAGTGGTGTCATTGCTGATTACCACGACCTAGGGACTGTTCTTGGAGTGTTCTTGAGTACACCATTGTGTCGGGTGGTTTGGATAGGCGGAGATGCATATAAGGCTCGCCAGAAATCGACACCCGGGGCTCAAAATACGACCCGATGAACTTTTGAATTAAAAAACTTATGGTTAATGATTAAATTTATGATAAAATTTATGGCTTTCATTATTAATTAATTACTTATGATAAAAGAGGTAATTATTATTATTTAAGACTTATGATATAAATATTTATTATATCATTTAATTATTATTTATGATTTAATTAACATTTTAATTTAACTTATGATTAATGACACTTTTATTATTAATGGAAAATACTTATGATAAGTATTAAATTTATTTTATAAGAATATTACTATAAGACTTATAATAAAGATTAAATAATTATTTAATTATTATAAGACTTAATTATTATTTAATTATGATTTAATTATTAAATACTTATGATTTAATAATTATATTTAGAAACTTATGATATGATTAATAATTCATTATTAATTAATAATACTTATGATATGATTTAAAATTTATTATTAATTAATAATATTTATATTATGACTAATATTTAATTAATTAATTAAATACTTATGTTATATTAATTATATCATTTCAACTTATATTAACTTTAATAATTCATTTTATTTAATTAAACTTATGTTATGACATAATTAGACATATCTAACTTTAATAAACGTTATAACTTACATTATTATTATAACTTACACTTTTCAAATTAACATTGACTATGTTTGACCAAGTTTGACTTTTGAGTTGACTTTCGGTTGACTTTGACTTTCAGTTGACTTTTGTTGACTTTCTAAATAAGGAAACTTTCCTAACTTAAAAACTTTCCAAAAATAGAAACTTTCTAAAAATAGAAACTTTCCAAAAATAGAAACTTTCCTAAAATAGAAACTTTCCAAAAATGGAAACCTGCTAAAAATAGAAACTTTCTAAAAATAGAATGTATGTGTCCGTACGCTGTTCCAGTCAAACTGATGCTTGCCGAGTATTGTTCTATGTCTACTTGCAACATGTACAATAGCTATCATACTAAGACTTGACCTAAGTTAGTTATTTATATCAACCTGCTTTATTTATAGGTCGGCGTTGTGATCGTTCCTGATCACTTTATTCTATTTGCTGTTCGCTTGTTTGTGTGGTTTCTTCAGTTGCTTTTAAGGTGAGTTATAGTCCCATTTTTACATACTTTTCAAAGTATATTTTTGGGATGTGATTACATGCATTTTCATTTACGTTTAGACACAAGTAACAGTTAAATTTAATTATTCATTGTGAGTTGGACAAAAATATTCCCTAGTCTGGTAACTGTAATCATTGGTTTCTACTGGTGAACGCGAATCCTATGGATAGATCTATCGGGTTTGACAACCCCATTTCGAGCTAGTCGCGCTAGCAAATTTATAATCGGAATGTTTAGTACTTCGTAATTTGTTGTAGATACACTGTCCAAGTGTATATTTTTATTGTGTTTGGCAAGGGTAAATAAAGGGTTAAGTGGTTACCAGGTGGCTCATTGATAATGGAATAATGTTTAATGTTTTCTAACATTTTTTAAATCTTGTGGTCAAAAGTTTACTTATTTATTTAAACCTATAATTCACTCAACCTTTGTGTTGACAGTTTACTTGCATGTTTTCACAGGTACTTGAGTTTTGTGATGCTTCCGCTGTGTTTAGAAGAGTCTGCATGCATTTGGGCAGATTTTATGAAACATTTTATGAAACTTAAGCTTGCATTCTATTTTTGGATAATTTAAAATTGTGGGTTTGTTGGCAAGGTTTTGTGTCAACTTTTGGTTTATTACTATGGTTGGTTGTTTAAAACTACATATTTTGGTTTGTTTCCTTTTTGGGAAACTTTTGAGATAAAAGAATGCAACTTTGTTTATTTAATTCATTTAAGTCCGATCAAGCTGTGGGACCAACTGACGGATCCGTTAAGTGTTTTGACGGGGTCGTCACAAAATGGCACCAACTACTCGACAAACCATGAATATGAGCGAAGAGGAATTTCGTACTTTTCTTGCTGCAAACATAGCTGCAGTACAAGTTGCGCTACATACCAACAATAACTTTGAATCTAGCAATGCAGCTAACGGCGCAAGAAATCGTGTAGGATGCACCTACAAAGAATTCACTGCCCGCAAACCTTTGGAATTTGATGGAACCGAAGGACCAATTGGATTGAAACGGTGGACCGAGAAAGTTGAATCGGTGTTTGCCATAAGTAAGTGTACTGAAGAGGACAAAGTTGAGTACGCTACGCATACCTTCGCAGGTACTGCGTTAACGTGGTGGAACACCTATCTTGAACAGGTAGGACAAAATGATGCTTACGCACTACCGTGGTCGGTATTCAAGTAATTGATGAACGAGCAGTACCGTCCTAGAAACGAAGTCAATAAACTCAAGGCAGAACTTAGAGAGTTATGAACACAAGGGTTCGACTTTACCACATATGAACGACGATTCACAGAGTTGTGCCTATTGTGTCCGGGAGCATTCGAAGATGAAGAAGAGAAGATCGACGCGTTTGTAAAAGGGTTACCAGTAAGGATTCAAGAAGATGTGAGTTCACACGAGCCCGTATCTATACATAAGGCAAGTCGAATGGCTCATAAACTCATAAATCAGATTGAGGGAAGAATTAAAGAGCAGGCGGCCGAAGAAGCCAACACGAAACAATTCAAGAGGAAGTGGGAGGAAAATGGTGACAAGAGTCACCAGTACAACAACAACAACAACAACAATTACAACAACAATCGCAACAACTATCCCAACAACCGCAACAACAATCGCAACAATAACCGCAATCCTACCAATAACTACAACAAACATCCCAACAACAACAACAACTACAACAACCGCTTCAACAACAATAACAATCCCAACAACAACCTCAATAACAACAACGGCAACAAAAACCAAAAACAGCCATGTCATAGGTGTGAAGAAAATCAACAGGGATGTTGCACGACATTTTGCAACAGGTGTAAAAGAAATGGTCATAGCGCGACAAAGTGTGAGGTCTACGGACCAAAGTTTAACAGAACTAAAGGAACAAATAATGTCGGAACAAGTAATGCCGAAACGAATAGTGTCGGAGCAAGTAATACCAATGCTGTTTGTTATAAATGTGGAAAACCGGGCCACATTATTAGAAATTGCCCAAATCAGGGGAATACTAATGGGCAGGGCCATGGAAGAGTTTTCAATATTAATGCGGTAGAAGCACAGGAAGACCTGGAGATTGTTACGGGTATGTTTCTTATTGACGATAAATCTGCTTATGTTTTATTTGATTCGGGTGCAGATAAAAGCTATATGAGTAGAGAATTTTGTGCTAAATTAAGTTGCCCATTGACGCCTTTGGATAGTAAATTTTTACTCGAATTAGCAAACGGTAAATTAATTTCAGCAGATAATATATGTCGGGAGAGAGAAATTAAACTGGGGGATGAAACGTTTAAAATTGATTTAATACCAGTCGAGTTAGGGAGTTTTGATGTAATAATTGGCATGGACTGGTTAAAAAAGGTGAGAGCAGAGATCGTTTGCTACAAAAAGGCGATTCGCATTATGCGTGAAAAAGGAAAACCTTTAATGGTGTACGGAGAAAAGAGCAACGCGAAGTTAAATCTTATTAGTAGTTTGAAGGCGCAAAAGCTAATAAGAAAAGGTTGTTACGTCATTCTAGCACACATCGAGGAAGTTAAACCTGAAGAAAAGAACATCAATGATGTTCCCGTCGTAAAAGAATTTCCCGATGTATTTCTGAAAGAATTACCGGGACTACCTCCGCACCGATCTGTTGAATTTCAGATAGATCTTGTACCAGGAGCTGCACTAATAGCTCGTGCTCCATACAAACTTGCACCCAGTGAGATGAAGGAACTCCAAAGCCAATTACAAGAACTTTTAGAGCGTGGTTTCATTCGACCAAGCACATCACCGTGGGGAGCTCCTGTTTTGTTTGTCAAGAAGAAGGATGGTACATTTAGGTTGTGTATCGACTACCGAGAGTTGAACAAACTTACCATTAAGAACCGCTACCCACTACCGAGAATCGACGACTTATTTGATCAACTACAAGGCTCGTCGGTTTATTTGAAGATTGATTTACGTTCCGGGTATCATCAAATGCGGGTGAAGGAGGGTGATATTCCGAAGACTGCTTTTAGGACGCGTTACGGTCATTATGAGTTTATGGTTATGCCGTTTGGTTTAACTAATGCACCAGCTGTGTTCATGGACCTCATGAACCGAGTGTGTGGGCCATACCTTGACAAGTTTGTCATTGTTTTCATCGATGACATACTTATTTACTCATAGAATGACCAAGAGCACGAAGAACATTTGAGAAAAGTACTAGAGTTGTTAAGAAAGGAAAAACTGTACGCTAAGTTTTCAAAGTGTGCATTTTGGTTGGAAGAAGTTCAATTCCTCGGTCACATAGTGAACAAAGAAGGTATTCAGGTGGATCCAGTAAAGATTGAAACCGTTGAAAAGTGGGAAACTCCGAAAACTCCGAAACACATACGCCAGTTTTTAGGACTAGCTGGTTACTACAGAAGGTTCGTCCAAGACTTTTCCAGAATAGCAAAACCCTTAACTGCATTAACGCATAAAAGGGAGGAAATTTGAATGGAAGGATGAACAAAAAAAGAGTTTCAATTGTTGAAGAAAAAGTTAACTACGGCACCTATATTGTCATTACCTGAAGGGAATGATGATTTTGTGATATATTGTGACGCCTCAAAGCAAGGTCTCGATTGTGTATTAATGCAACGAACAAAAGTAATTGCTTATACATCTAGACAATTGAAGATTTACGAACAGAATTATACGACGCATGATTGGAATTAGGCAGCGTTGTTTTTGCATTAAAGACTTGGAGGCACTACTTATATGGGGTCAAAAGTATTATATATACCGACCACAAAAGTCTTCCAACACATATTTAATCAGAAACAACTGAACATGAGACAGCGCAGGTGGATTGAATTGTTGAATGATTACGACTTTGAGATTCGTTACCACCCAGGGAAGGCAAATGTGGTAGCCGACGCCTTGAGCAGAAAGGACAGAGAACCCATTCGTGTAAAATCTATGAATATAATGATTCACACTAACCTTACTACTCAAATAAAGGAGGCGCAACAAGGAGTTTTAAAAGATGGAAACTTAAAGGATGAAATACCCAAAGGATCGGAGAAACATCTTAATATTCGGGAAGACGGAACCCAGTATAGGGCTGAAAGAATTTTGGTACCAAAATTTGGAGATATGAGAGAAATGGTACTTAGAGAAGCTCATAAAACCAGATACTAAATACATCCTGGAACGGAGAAGATGTAGCGACCCCGACAAATCGTCAAGTGACGGCGTCGACTACGTAGGTCCCATTACCTGGTCATAAGTCTTTAAAACAGACGTTTGACCCAAAATATGTCGCATCCATTCAAGTGTAAAGATTGTTTCAAAGTTACAAAGATAATTGACCACAAGTTAAGTTACAACGTTATAAGTACAAATGAAAACTATGCGACACAGTTTAAATAAGTTCAAAAGATGCTCCAAAATGAATGTATACTCGACATCCAAGCAAGTATCAAAAGAGTGCGGAAGCATG
Source organism: Rutidosis leptorrhynchoides (assembly GCF_046630445.1). Lineage (NCBI taxonomy): Eukaryota > Viridiplantae > Streptophyta > Magnoliopsida > Asterales > Asteraceae > Rutidosis > Rutidosis leptorrhynchoides. The sequence continues at coordinate 448,507,721 of NC_092337.1, read as the reverse complement.
TATCACTAAGCATTCAAAACCTGAGAAAACATAGAAGAATCTGTCAACAAAAACGTTGGTGAAATCATAGGTTTAGTAAGTATTAAACGTTGTTTTTGAACCACAAGATTTTGTATTTCCATAACGTAGATTATCCAAATCATTTGCATTCCAAAAGTGTTGTTATACGCGAGCACTCAATTATCAAAACTTAACCAACGTTACCCCATCACACAGTGCTAGAACCCACACTAAAACACAAAAATATATTTCATCCGCATAACGGTAGCGAACCGTCCGAATGAGGGTTTGTTAAACCCGTATGGCCACACAATATAAGTTCTCGCTTACACCCTGCAAGTGTAACTAATGATAATCGAATTGAGGCATTTTTGTTCTAACTCGCACGTGGAATGTTTGTTTTCACACTTGTGTTCAAAACATAAAAGTAAGTAGTACAAGATGTAACAAAGTATATGTTTTCTCAGCCCACGATTTAAAAGTATAAAAGTTGTTGAAAAGGTGGGACTATGATCTCACCTCGAGTGCACGAGTATAAAGGTACTTCAACAAGTAAACGTGTGCATGAAAGTTGCTTAGCCTTGACCTAAACAAGTAAGTTATATCAATTAACCGGTTACGACACAAGGTCGGGTGAAATGTGTTCAATTAGTCCTATGGCTCGTTACGACTCGATTAAGTATAGCATGTGAATCACGTTGTCAAGTTTCATACAAGAAACAAGTATAAAAGCATGTTAGAATGATTGTATAAAAGTTTGGTTAAGTTTGACTAAAAGTCAAACTTGGTCAAAGTCAACGAAAAAGTCAACGCGTTCGGGTCGGGTCCCGAACTATTTTTCTATGCTAATTATTCATATACAAGTGTATTAAAACAAGTTTCATGTGAATCGGAGGTCGGTAACTAGTCAAACATTTCGCGTGAATTGGGACGAGGAGGTCAGAATCTGACCAGGCACATCCGCGCGCCGCGCGGGGATGGGGCGCGCCGCGCCACCCTCTGGGCAGACACTTTTCTGTTTTTCACAAGTATGCACGAGCTAAAAACCAAATAACCACCTTTTATGATCCGTAAACAATTAGAACATGTATCTTATATCATCGGAAAGGTAATTTGACGAGGAAAACACCTAGACACATTTCATCAAGCAATTCAACACTTACAACAACCCAAAACCGCATTAAACGTTCATAATCAAAGTTTCAAGTTCTAAAAACGCATTTCATGATTCGGGCAACCAATTTACATGTATGATATGCCGTTTCGAAGGTAATCAAACACACATTGCAACTAAACACTTATCAACAACAATTCATAGCATTTGATGCACCAAAAGTTCATATAAAGCTTATCAAACCCTAATCCAAGTTCACAAAATCATTAATCATGTTCTTGGAGTTTCCTTAATCAACCTATACATCAAAACGAAGCTAATGATACTAGTAACACTTTTAAAACATGCACTTTAACAATCTAACAACATTTGATCATCCAAAATCAAGGATTTAGCAAGTAATTTTCATATTGAACTAGTTACACCAAAAACAACGAATCGAGCATACAAATTACATACACGACATCACAATGAGCCATAGACACTAATTAACAACATTTCAAGTCAAAAACACGAATTTAGAGAAATCTAGCGTTTTAGAAATGTTACCCAAAATCGGTGTAGTTAGTATCAAATCGTAGAGGATGACGAGAGGATTAAGAATATGTAGTCGGATTTGTTGTGAGCTTCCAAGATCAAAATTAGATGATGAATTTGTGTTTGTGTTCTTGAGAGAAAAGGAAGAAAGAAAAAGAGGAAGAAGATGGTGAAATGAAGTGTGTGGTGGTGAGGAGTCACTAGTTAGCCAAGTTTACCCGAGTGGCGAGATTAGTCCCTCAAGTTTGTTGTCGGGTGCGGGAAATAACCAAACGAGTATTTTTAAAACGCAAGTTAACGAGAGATGTTATAATCGAGTAATGGGATTATCATGAACACTAGTTAACGAAGTGCACGAGTATAGGTGACGAGGGATGTTATTTTTTTAAAAAAAAAAAGACGGTGTTAAAATAATTTAACGGAAAAACGCGGGATGTTACATTATCCACACCTTAAAAGAAATTTCGTCCCGAAATTTAGTTGGAAGTAATAGTCGATGTGTCTTACTCGAGACCTAGTGTAGTAACTCTACGAATGATTGAAGGTACTTTCTTGGACATTCCACGAATCCGGATAGTCGGGGTGTTACGTTGTATTAGGGCTTGGTTTTACGATCCACAAGTTCAGCCGGTGTTTCCTATGAGGAGGAGTTTGTCATCAATAGTTGGTGCATCTAGAAGGATTGCACGTTCCTGTTCCGCAGGACACGTTTCTAAGTTTGTTACACGAAATGTAGGGTAAACGGAAACTTAATTGAGTCGGAAATTCTAAACAATAGGAAGCGGTTCCAATACGCCCCAAGGTTTCAAAAGGTTCGATATCGCGGATATAGTCTTTCTCGATTTCCCAAAATGGATTACACCTTTCCAAGGTGCGGTTTCTCAATATTACACGGTTACACACTGGGATTTGTGAGGTTTTCATCTAAGTTTGGTATGACTCTTTTGGGAGACTACGGGTCGTCTCGAGCCCTCCTCGGATATGAATGATTTCAATTGTTGTTTCTTGATGGAGTTCAGATTTCGGTGGTTGATGCTTTGGTTAAATGAACAGGGGTATGACATTAGCGGTCATATAGGGTTTCGGAAAGTGTGCGTGAACACACGAGTGGTAACTACTGTTGTAAGAGTGATCTACTAAAGGTGACAATACGAGTTTGTGACATGTCTTTCCAAGACGTAAATCGTTCGTTTGCTCGGTTCGTCGGTTTGTGGGTGGTACGTGGTACTCATGTCTAAACGGGTCTCCAAGGTTTCTTGTAAAACTAGAAGTGAAACGAGTATTTCGATACGGAATAATTGACAAAGGTACGCCGTGTTGGAATAGAATCTCTTAAGATACGCTTGAACAAGTTAGTTAGGGTTCGAAAAATGTTCGTTAGGACTATTCACCCTCGTGGCGAATACTAATGTAATATGATGAATTTCTCCATCCATGGAGAAATGTTACAAGGAGTTTCTTTAAACGGAAATGCGAGCGATAAAGATAGGAGTGAAATAAGGACTTAGAATAGGATGAGCTTGCATCTCGAGGTTGCCATAACGTGCCTCTAGTTGGCAAAAGTTGAAGTCTGAAAGAGAAACGAGGTAGTACACGTAGTTGTATAGTTCGGGGTTGAATAATAGTTGACCGATTATCAGAAACACAAGGGCGTTAAGTCAAAGAAGAGTGAAGTATCGTTGGATTGTGTGTTATCTTAAATTCCAGTAATATCAGACGGTGACGGTGAAATAACAGAGGTATGTAGTGTGGTACGTGATGACGAGAAGTTTGATCGGATCCACAATTTAGTATTCGAATTCTTCGTGTAAAATAATGAATTTTTTTTTTTTTTTTTTTTTTTTTGAGTCGAGAGAGTATGCCTTTCGGCGTTCAAATAGAAATAGTTCCATGTTCGAGTTCCATCTGTTGCTATACGATTTTAACTAGAAATGTTGGTGTGAAGAATCACGTTCAAGGCTCAGACATGAAGAGGTTTAAAGTTGTGTAACACGAGAAAAGTCAGAAATGAATCTTCGGTAACAACCGGTGAGATCTAAGATTTTTACGAATACAAGTCTGAGTTGGGAGAGTTTCCTGATTACATGTGGCTTGATTTCGAGATTGATTGTAATGTCTTGACCATTAACATCATGGTCTAGAAAATTGGACTTCGTTCAACAGAAATTCTCACTCGGAGAATTTGGTATAAAGTTGCTCTTTTCTCAAAAGTTAGAGCGTAAGATGGTGATGTTGTTCGTTTTCCTTCTTTACTTGAATAAGTTAAGATGTCATCGATAAATACGATAACAGATTAGTCTATATGAATTTGCATACGCGGTTTAGGAGGTTCATGAATACGGACGGAGTCCTAAATAAATCAAACGGTACTAAGAGAGATTTACAACTAACGTTGCGAGTTCGGAAATGGCTTAGGAGACATCGTCTCCCTTAACCCCCAATTGGTGATAACCGGAACGGAGGTCGATTTGGAACATACGGGATTCGTGCAAAAATCATGAGGTCATGGATGCGAGGGAGAGGGTATCGGTTTCCAACCGAAAATTTCTTAGTTCACAATAATCTATACATAAATGTAGGGTAACAATTTCTCCTTAATGAATAGGTTTTGAGTTCCTTAGTTCTATTGGTGTCGAGTTCAATTTCTTAACGTATATCCTCCGATAACATTTATAGGCACACAATATTTTTCCGTTGGTCGCTTAAATCGCCTAAATAGTATCTAGGGGAAAAGATGGAAGGTAATGAGTACAAGTCAAAGTATTGGTTGTAAAACGTCTAGCGGTAATCGAATCGAACAAGTATGAAATATACGGTTTGTTGTGAAGAAACGTACCCGTGACTAGTCCATCATCGTCTCGGGCATCCTAGGTGTCGATGTTGTAAGTTCAACGGCGCGCGTTGGTTTTTGCTTTATTCTTTGGGCATTCATTCCTAAAATGACCCGATTGGCCACATTTGTAGCAAATACTCGGCTTTGGTGCGTCGGGCCCCTTTTGACTGACGGGGGCGGTACTTCCACAATACTTGGCAATATGACCACTACCTTGGCACCGATGGCAAATTAGCTTGCCACATTCACCAAAATGATGCTTGTGGCATTTGTTGCAAAAAGGTCGTGTCCCGGCATAACTTTTCTTGCCGACGGGGGTGAGAGGTTCCTTGGAAAAGTTGTTGTTGTAGTTACTCGATTGGGGGGCTTCCCTTTTTCTTTTGTTGTCACCCGACTCATCCTCGGCTTTAGGTGCCGGCACTTCAATCTCGTCTACCGTTTCGATCAATTGACGGGCCATATTCAGGGCCTCTTGGTGATTACTGGGTTTGGATGACATTACTCCTTGTTTGATGCTCTTGGGAAGACCATCCATGTAAAGTTCAACCCTTAGAGGTTCGGGGATCACGAGGTTTGGACACATCAAGGATAGCTCAGAAAATCGTTGATTATATGCCTTTAGGTCATTCCCGACCGCTTTTAAAGTTCTTAGTTCGTGTTCGAGCTTACGGGTCTCTTCGTGCGGGAAGTATTCGGTGATCATCTTTTTCTTTAAGTCGGCCCATGAGAGTGTGTGGGCTTCATCGATACCCACCGACAGCACATACGTATTCCACCATGTGAGGGCGATACCGGCAAAAGTGTGGGTGGAATATTTGACTTTGTCTTGGTCCCGACAACCGCTTATGCTAAAAACGGCTTCTGTTTGCTCAAACCATCGGGTGAGCACAACCGGTCCTCCGGTCCCATCGAAGGTGTGAGGTTTGCACCCCATGAAAGTTTTGTAGGAGCAACCCTCGTTTGAATTACCGGTTCCATGGTTGTTGTGGTTGTGGTTGTTATTGATGTCGGAGGAGATACTAGCCATAGCCGCACCTATGGCGGTGGCTATCATGCGTTGAAAAGCTTGTTCGGAAGTTTCATTACGTGGTCCGCGACGGGGAAGCATTGTTCCTTCAAGACACAAGAATATCGTTGATTAGTATTCTCAATAATACTAATCATGATAGGGAATGATGATGTAGAGAAAATTTTCCTTGACTCGCCTTAAATTCTTTATGTCATAATGTCGGAACGTCCATGTGAATCACCGTAATATAATCCCGGAAATTATATTACCCTGATTCTCATGTGCATTTAACATTACTTCGTAAAGTCAAAGTGGCGCGTCAACAAAATTTATCAACGTAAGATCAAGATCGAATACGAGTTAGATATGATAGAAGAGTTCGAGTATAAATGCACAATTAGTCAAGTAATCCCTACTTCAGTCTATATGCCGGTTGTAGTCTAGATTCACCTATGTACCCTATGACTCGGGGTGGACACAAATGAACTCTAAATCCCTACAACCAAGGCTCTGATACCACTTGTAGCGACCCCGACAAATTGTCAAGTGACGGCGTCGACTACGTAGGTCCCATTACCTGGTCATAAGTCTTTAAAACAGACGTTTGACCCAAAATATGTCGCATCCATTCAAGTGTAAAGATTGTTTCAAAGTTACAAAGATAATTGACCACAAGTTAAGTTACAACGTTATAAGTACAAATGAAAACTATGCGACACAGTTTAAATAAGTTCAAAAGATGCTCCAAAATGAATGTATACTCGACATCCAAGCAAGTATCAAAAGAGTACGGAAGCATGTATCACTAAGCATTCAAAACCTGAGAAAACATAGAAGAATCTGTCAACGAAAACGTTGGTGAAATCATAGGTTTAGTAAGTATTAAACGTTGTTTTTGAACCACAAGATTTTGTATTTCCATAACGTAGATTATCCAAATCATTTGCATTCCAAAAGTGTTGTTATACGCGAGCACTCAATTATCAAAACTTAACCAACGTTACCCCATCACACAGTGCTAGAACCCACACTAAAACACAAAAATATATTTCATCCGCATAACGGTAGCGAACCGTCCGAATGAGGGTTTGTTAAACCCGTATGGCCACACAATATAAGTTCTCGCTTACACCCTGCAAGTGTAACTAATGATAATCGAATTGAGGCATTTTTGTTCTAACTCGCACGTGGAATGTTTGTTTTCACACTTGTGTTCAAAACATAAAAGTAAGTAGTACAAGATGTAACAAAGTATATGTTTTCTCAGCCCACGATTTAAAAGTATAAAAGTTGTTGAAAAGGTGGGACTATGATCTCACCTCGAGTTCACGAGTATAAAGGTACTTCAACAAGTAAACGTGTGCATGAAAGTTGCTTAGCCTTGACCTAAACAAGTAAGTTATATCAATTAACCGGTTACGACACAAGGTCGGGTGAAATGTGTTCAATTAGTCCTATGGCTCGTTACGACTCGATTAAGTATAGCATGTGAATCACGTTGTCAAGTTTCATACAAGAAACAAGTATAAAAGCATGTTAGAATGATTGTATAAAAGTTTGGTTAAGTTTGACTAAAAGTCAAACTTGGTCAAAGTCAACGAAAAAGTCAACGCGTTCGGGTCGGGTCCCGAACTATTTTTCTATGCTAATTATTCATATACAAGTGTATTAAAACAAGTTTCATGTGAATCGGAGGTCGGTAACTAGTCAAACATTTCGCGTGAATTGGGACGAGGAGGTCAGAATCTGACCAGGCACATCCGCGCGCCGCGCGGGGATGGGGCGCGCCGCGCCACCCTCTGGGCAGACACTTTTCTGTTTTTCACAAGTATGCACGAGCTAAAAACCAAATAACCACCTTTTATGATCCGTAAACAATTAGAACATGTATCTTATATCATCGGAAAGGTAATTTGACGAGGAAAACACCTAGACACATTTCATCAAGCAATTCAACACTTAGAACAACCCAAAACCGCATTAAACGTTCATAATCAAAGTTTCAAGTTCTAAAAACGCATTTCATGATTCGGGCAACCAATTTACATGTATGATATGCCGTTTCGAAGGTAATCAAACACACATTGCAACTAAACACTTATCAACAACAATTCATAGCATTTGATGCACCAAAAGTTCATATAAAGCTTATCAAACTCTAATCCAAGTTCACAAAATCATTAATCATGTTCTTGGAGTTTCCTTAATCAACCTATACATCAAAACGAAGCTAATGATACTAGTAACACTTTTAAAACATGCACTTTAACAATCTAACAACATTTGATCATCCAAAATCAAGGATTTAGCAAGTAATTTTCATATTGAACTAGTTACACCAAAAACAACGAATCGAGCATACAAATTACATACACGACATCACAATGAGCCATAGACACTAATTAACAACATTTCAAGTCAAAAACACGAATTTAGAGAAATCTAGCGTTTTAGAAATGTTACCCAAAATCGGTGTAGTTAGTATCAAATCGTAGAGGATGACGAGAGGATTAAGAATATGTAGTCGGATTTGTTGTGAGCTTCCAAGATCAAAATTAGATGATGAATTTGTGTTTGTGTTCTTGAGAGAAAAGGAAGAAAGAAAAAGAGGAAGAAGATGGTGAAATGAAGTGTGTGGTGGTGAGGAGTCACTAGTTAGCCAAGTTTACCCGAGTGGCGAGATTAGTCCCTCAAGTTTGTTGTCGGGTGCGGGAAATAACCAAACGAGTATTTTTAAAACGCAAGTTAACGAGAGATGTTATAATCGAGTAACGGGATTATCATGAACACTAGTTAACGAAGTGCACGAGTATAGGTGACGAGGGATGTTATTTTTAAAAAAAAAGACGGTGTTAAAATAATTTAACGGAAAAACGCGGGATGTTACAGAAGATGTACAAGGATCTCAAGAAACATTTTTGGTGGCCAGTTATGAAAGCCAACGTTGCTAAATATGTAGGAGAATATTTGACGTGTTCTAAGGTCAAAGCTGAGCATCAGAAACCATCAGGTCTACTTCAACAACCCGATATCCCGGAATGGAAATGGGAAAACATTACCATGGATTTCATCACTAAATTGCCAAGGACTACAAGTGGTTTTGATACTATTTGGGTAATAGTTGATCGTCTCACCAAATCAGCACACTTCCTGCCAATAAGAGAAGATGACAAGATGGAGAAGTTAGCACGACTGTATTTGAAGGAAGTCGTCTCCAGACATGGAATTCCAATCTCCATTATCTCTGATAGGGATGGCAGGTTTATTTCAAGATTCTGGCAGACATTACAGCAAGCATTAGGAACTCGTCTAGACATGAGTACTACCTATCATCCACAAACTGATGCGCAGAGTGAAAGAACGATACAAATGCTTGAAGACATGCTACGAGCATGTGTTATTGGTTTCAGAAATAGTTGGGATCGACATCTACCGTTAGCAGAATTTTCCTACAACAACAGCTACCATTCAAGCATTGAGATGGTGCCGTTTGAAGCACTTTATGGTAGAAAGTCCAGGTCTCCGATTTGTTGGAATGAAGTGGGGGATAGATAGATTACGGGTCCGGAGATAATACAAGAAACTACCGAGAAGATTATCCAAATTCAACAACGGTTGAAAACTGCCCAAAGTCGACAAAAGAGCTACGCCGACATTAAAAGAAAAGATATAGAATTTGAAATTGGAGAGATGGTCATGCTTAAGGTTGCACCTTGGAAAGGCGTTGTTCGATTTGGTAAACGGGGGAAATTAAATCCAAGATATATCGGACCATTCAAGATTATTGATCGTGTCGGACCAGTAGCTTACCGACTTGAGTTACCTCAACAACTCGCGGCTGTACATAACACTTTCCACGTCTCGAATTTGAAGAAATGTTTTGCTAAAGAAGATCTCACTATTCCGTTAGATGAAATTCAAATCAACGAAAAACTTCAATTCATCGAGGAACCCGTCGAAATAATGGATCGTGAGGTTAAAAGACTTAAGCAAAACAAGATACCAATTATTAAGGTTCGATGGAATGCTCGTAGAGGACCCGAGTTAACCTGGGAATGAGGAGATCAGATGAAGAAGAAATACCCGCACTTATTTCCAGAAGATACGACAACACCTCCAACTACTTAAAATTTCGGGACGAAATTTATTTAACGGGTAGGTACTGTAGTGACCCGAACTTTTCCATGTTTATATATATTAAATGAAATTGATTTTTACATGATTAAATGTTTCCAACATGTTAAGTAATCAAACTTGTTAAGACTTGATTATTTAAAATGAGTTTCATGTAGACAATAGACCACCCAAGTTGACCGACGATTCACAAACGTTAAAACTTGTAAAAACGACATGACGATATATATATGGATATACATATAGTTAACATGAGATTATGATAAGTGATTATCTCCATAAGTATATTAACAATGAGTTATATACATAAAAACAAGACTACTAACTTAAGGATTTCGAAACGAGACATATATGTAACGATTATCGTTGTAATGACATTTAAATGTATATATATATATATCATATTAAGATATATTAATATATCATAATATCATGATAAGATAATAATTTAACATCTCATTAGATATAATAAACAATGGGTTAACAACATTAAATGAGATTGTTAACTTAAAGGTTTCAAAACAACACTTACATGTAACGACTAACGATGACTTAACGACTCAGTTAAAATGTATATACATGTAGTGTATTTAGATGTATTAATATACTTTTGGAAGACTTCAAGACATATATCAAAACACTAATACTTAACGAAAATGGGTACAGTTACATTCCCATTCTTTTTTCATCAAGAATTCTAGTCGTATTCATACCCGTATTATACACAGCTTCTAGACGTACTTACTGTGGGTATATACCAATAGGAACTAGCATGGGATTTCACTCTTGATTATGTCATGTATTACTAATCAATTTTAACTTCTATCATGAACTAGTCAACTAACTAGAACTCCTTTTAACCCCACTCACCACTCACCACTTACCACTCATCATTCACTCCATTTCACTTCCAATTCTCTTTCTAATTCTCTCTCAACACACACACACACACACTTATGAATGAATTTTTCCAGTAGCTAATCATCATCTTCATCAAAAATTACTTCAAGAATCAAGCTATAATCATCTTAGGAAGAACACTTCAAGAACACTTCGAAAATCCTTTCAAGTTTACTAGTTTACATCCAAGCTTTCTAATCCATTCCAAGTAATCATCTTAGATCAAGAAACCTTTGTTATTTATAGTAGGTTATCTTTCTTATTGAAGGTAATAATCATATTCAAACTTTGATTCAATTTCTATAACTATAAACTATCTTAATTCGAGTAAAAATCTTACTTGAACTTGTTTTTGTGTCATGATCCTACTTCAAGAACTTTCAAGCCATCCAAGATCCTTTGAAGCTAGATCATTTCTTGTCACTTCCAGTAGTTTTACCTACTAAACTTAAGGTAGTAATGATGTTCATAACATCATTTGATTCATACATATAAAACTATCTTATTCGAAGATTTAAACTTGTAATCACTAGAACATAGTTTAGTTAATTCTAAACTTATTCGTAAATAAAGTTAATCCTTCTAACTTGACTTTTAAAATCAACTAAACACATGTTATATATCTATATGATATGCTAACTTAATGATTTAAAACCTGGAAACACGAAAAACACCGTAAAACCGGACATACGCCGTCGTAGTGACATCGCGGGCTGTTTTGGGTTTGATAATTAAAAACTATGATAAACTTTGATTTAAAAGTTTTTCTTCTGGGAAAATGATTTTTCTTATGAACATGAAACTATATCCAAAAATCATGGTTAAACTCAAAGTGGAAGTATGTTTTTCAAAATGGTCATCAAGATGTCGTTCTTTCGACTGAAATGACTACCTCTTACAAATATGACTTGTAACTTATATTTCTGACTATAAACCTATACTTTTTATGTATATATTCATAAAATAGAGTTCAATATGAAACCATAGCAATTTGATTCACTCAAAACGGATTTAAAACGAAGAAGTTATGGGTAAAACAAGATTGGATATTTTTTGATTGTTGTAGCTACGGGAAATATTATAACAATTCTATACAAATCATAACTTAACAAACTTATATTGTATTATTCATGTATTCTAATATATATTATGTAATCATGGGATACCATAGACACGTATACAATATTTTGACATATCATATCGACCCATCTATATAATATATTTTGGAACAACCATAGACACTCTATATGCAGTAATGTTGGAGTTAGCTATACAGGGTTGAGGTTGATTCCAAAATAATATATATAGCTTGAGTTGTGATCTAGCCTGAGGCTTGTATACACTGGGTCGTGGATTGATCCAAGATAATTTATATTTATTTCTGTACATCTAACTATGGACAACTAGTTGTAGGTTATTAACGAGGACAGCTGACTTAATAAGCTTAAAACATTATAACGTATTAAAAAATGTTGTAAATATATTTTGAGCATACTTTGATATATATGTACATATTTGTATAGGTTCGTGAATCGACTAGTGGCCAAGTCTTACTTCCCGACGAAGTAAAAATCTGTGAAAGTGAGTTATAGTCTCACTTTTAAAATCTAATATTTTGGGATGAGAATACATGCAGTTTTATAAATGTTTTACGAAATAGACACAAGTAAATGAAACTACATTATATGGTTGAATGATCGAAGCCGAATATGCCCCTTTTTCTTGGTAACCTAAGAATTAGTAAACCAATCTACTAATTGACGCAAATCCTAAAGATAGATCTATTGGGCCTAACGAACCCCATCCAAAGTACCGGATGCTTTAGTACTTCGAATTCGTTTATATCATGTCCGAAGGATTTCCCGGAATGATAGGGGATATTCTTATATGCATCATGTTAATGTCGGTTACCAGGTGTTCACCATATGAATGATTTTTATCTCTATGTATGGGATGTATATTGAAATATGAAATCTTGTGGTCTATTATTGCGATTTGATAAATATATAGGTTAAACCTATAAATCACCAACATTTTTGTTGACGTTTTAAGCATGTTTATTCTCAGGTGATTATTAAGAGCTTCCGCTATTGCATACTAAAATAAGGACAAGATTTGGAGTCCATGCTTGTATGATATTGTGTAAAAACTGTATTCAAGAAACTTATTTTTGATGTAATATATTCTTATTGTAAACCATTATGTAATGGTCGTGTGTAAACAGTATATTTTAGATTATTATTATTTGATAATCTACGTAATGCTTTTTAAACCTTTATCGATAAAATAAAGGTTATGCTTGTTTTAAAAAATGAATGCAGTCTTTGAAAAACGTCTCATATAGAGGTCAAAACCTCGCGACGAAATCAATTAATATGGAACGTTTATAATCAATATGAACGGGACATTTCAGTTGGTATCAAAGCATTGGTCTTAGAGAACCAGAAATTTGCATTAGTGTGTCTTATCGAGTTTGTTAGGATACATCGGTGAGTCTGGACTTCGACCGTGTTTTCTTTAAAAAAACGATTGCTTAACACTTTTGTTGGAAACTATATATTATTAACATGTAAATATTATGTGATATATTAACGTCTTAATGTGTTTGATATTGTGTGATAGATGTCTACCTATAGTACAAATCCCATTGATTCACCTAATAATAATGAAGAGTCGAATATATTTTGGGAAGATTCACAAATTCCCGAAGAGGAACCGGAAGAGGAGGAACCGGAAGAAGAGGAACCAGAAGAGGATGAATCGGAAGAGGAGGAACCAGAAGAAGAAGAGGTTCTGGAGGAAGAAATAGTGATACTTACAGTAAATCGTTTAAATAAAAGAAAATTCTCAACCAACGGACCAAAGTTAAAAATGGTCAATGGTGTTTCTGCCGAGGAAGCAAAATGTTGGGAATATTACCAATTTTCCGATGAATCGGATCCCGATGAGGATTCCGATGATGTTATAGAAATCACCTTGACCCAATTTAATATAGCAAAAGAAAATAATAAGGGAAAAGGTATAAAAATAGAGAAATCCGATTCCAACCCCGATGAGCTTTATATGTATCGGCAACATCCGTATTTCCTAAAGTGTAACAATAACTCGGGAACCTCTAATCCACCAGGTTTTTCTAAACCATTGTGGAAAACGACGCCTCGTATTAGAGGAACACCATATATCCCTGGAAAATTAGGAAAGTGAACCAAGTCCGAAGAAGAAGAAACCAGTGATTCAGATTAGGGAGTTGTAATCATGTTGTGTATTATATGTGTTATAGTGTGCTTGTACTTTTATGTTCTATGTAAAAATTGCTTGTATTGTTTGTTAATTATCTTTTATGAATCTAATCCTTGTCTATTTTACAGTATAAAAACAAAATGAACGTTAAGGGTAGACAACCGAATATTTTAGAAGATCTACCAGAGGATATGATTGAGGAAATCTTGTTTAGAGTCGGTCAGAGTTCATCGGCACATTTAGTTATGGCGAAATTAATTTGTCAAACATTTGAAAGACTTTCCAGAAATGCCTTAGTTTATAAAAGGCTTTCCTTTGATAGGTGGGGTATATCACATTGGGGAGACCGTAAGTTACGCCGTGTTTTCTTTAAAGCATTAAATGCGGGGAACCCAAATGCAATTTTACGCTACGGGTTAAGAACCTATTTTGACTCAACATATCCCAACATATGATTTTGCGAGTTAGAAAGAGCTTCTAACATGCAACATAAAGAAGCATGTTATACTTACGGGTTAGTGATGTTCGCTTCATACCAAAGTGAGAAAAAGAATATCGGGTTACAACTTTTAAATAAAACTTTTCCACAAGTGACGCATTCAGTAGTTGGAGTGAGAAACAAGGTTTTTAGATTATTACGGGGCTGTTGGACATTACGAAACCCTCGTCCTTTTAACGACATTACAACATGCTGCCTAGCCAATGGTCATAACGGTTATTTTCCACAAGACCAAGGATGGGAAGTCGTCTTAGTAAAACCAGAATGCATGACTTGTTTCTGGACTTATGAATTACGTATCTTTATTTCCTTTGCTGAACAACTTGCGTATTAACTAGATTTATCTTTAAAATTGTCATGTATCAAAATGTAATATATTTCATGTTATATGTAATATAGCGAAGTTGTAAGTTTGAAGAATATTTGTCTGTGATATATTATTATAATCAGTTTTTCATATGGAATTGTAGTAGTTGAATTGTATATTAGCTATTAAGTATGAACTTAACGGGTAGGTAGTACCCGAATTTAAACTTATAAAACGCTAATATGAAGAAAAAGCTTTTATAAATATGTTCATATTATGCTACGAAATACTATTGACTACTCTTAATATTCTGTATGATTAACTCGATTCAGTTGGCTATTTTGAAGGAAATGGCACCAACTACTCGACAAACCATGAATATGAGCGAAGAGAAATTTCGTACTTTTCTTGCTGCAAACATAGCTGCAGTACAAGCTGCGCTACATACCAACAATAACTCTGAATCTAGCAATGCAGCTAAAGGCGCAAGAAATCGTGTAGGATGCACCTACAAAGAATTCACTGCCTGCAAACCTTTGGAATTTGATGGAACCGAAGGACCAATTGGATTGAAACGGTGGACCGAGAAAGTTGAATCGGTGTTTGCCATAAGTAAGTGTACTGAAGAGGACAAAGTTAAGTACGCTACGCATACCTTCACAGGTACTGCGTTAACGTGGTGGAACACCTATCTTGAACAGGTAGGACAAAATGCTGCTTACGCACTACCGTGGTCGGTATTCAAGCAATTGAAGAACGAGCAGTACCGTCCTAGAAACGAAGTCAATAAACTCAAGGCAGAACTTAGAGAGTTATGAACACAAGGGTTCGACGTTACCACATATGAACGACGATTCACAGAGTTGTGCCTATTGTGTCCGGGAGCATTCGAAGATGAAGAAGAGAAGATCGACGCATTTGTAAAAGGGTTACCAGTAAGGATTCAAGAAGATGTGAGTTCACACGAGCCCGCATCTATACAGAAGGCAAGTCGAATGGCTCATAAACTCATAAATCAGATTGAGGGAAGAATTAAAGAGCAGGCGGCCGAAGAAGCCAACACGAAACAATTCAAGAGGAAGTAGGAGGAAAACGGTGACAAGAGTCACCAGTACAACAACAACAACAATTACAATAACAATCACAACAACTATCCCAACAACCGCAACAAAAATCGCAACAATAACCGCAATCCTACCAATAACTACAACAAATATCCCAACAACAACAATAACTACAACAACCGCTTCAACAACAATAACAATCCCAACAACAACCTCAATAACAACAACGGCAACAAAAACCAAAAACAGCCATGTCATAGGTGTGAAGAAAATCAACAGGGGTGTTGCACGACATTTTGCAACAGGTGTAAAAGAAATGGTCATAGCGCGACAAAGTGTGAGGTCTACGGACCAAAGTTTAACAGAACTAAAGGAACAAATAATGTCGGAACAAGTAATGCCGAAACGAATAGTGTCAGAGCAAGTAATACCAACGCTGTTTGTTATAAATGTGGAAAACCGGGCCACATTATTAGAAATTGCCCAAATCAGGGGAATACTAATGGGCAGGGCCGTGGAAGAGTTTTCAATATTAATGCGGTAGAAGCACAGGAAGACCCGGAGCTTGTTACGGGTACGTTTTTTTATTGACGATAAATCTGCTTATGTTTTATTTGATTCGGGTGCAGATAAAAGCTATATGAGTAGAGAATTTTGTGCTAAATTAAGTTGCTCATTGACGCCTTTGAATAGTAAATTTTTACTCGAATTAGCAAACGGTAAATTAATTTCAGCAGATAATATATGTCGGGAGAGAGAAATTAAACTGGGGGATGAAACGTTTAAAATTGATTTAATACCAGTCGAGTTAGGGAGTTTTGATGTAATAATTGGCATGGACTGGTTGAAAAAGGTGAGAGCAGAGATCTTTGTTACAAAAATGCGATTCGCATTATGCGTGAAAACGGAAAACCTTTAATGGTGTACGGAGAAAAGAGCAACGCGAAGTTAAATCTTATTAGTAGTTTGAAGGCGCAAAAACTAATAAGAAAAGGTTGTTACGTCATTCTAGCACACATCGAGGAAGTTAAACCTGAAGAAAAGAACATCAATGATGTTCCCGTCGCAAAAGAATTTCCCGATGTATTTCTGAAAGAATTACCGGGACTACCTCCTCACCGATCTGTTGAATTTCAGATAGATCTTGTACCAGGAGCTGCACTAATAGCTCATGCTCCATACAGACTTGCACCTAGTGAGATGAAGGAACTCCAAAGCCAATTACCAGAACTTTTAGAGCGTGGTTTCATTCGACCAAGCACATCACCGTGGGGAGCTCATGTTTTGTTTATCAAGAAGAAGGATGGTACATTTAGGTTGTGTATCGACTACCGAGAGTTGAACAAACTTACCATTAAGAACCGCTACCCACTACCGAGAATCAACAACTTATTTGATCAACTACAAGGCTTGTCGGTTTATTCGAAGATTGATTTACGTTCCGGGTATCATCAAATGCGGGTGAAGGAGGATGATATTCCAAAGACTGCTTTTAGGACGCGTTACGGTCATTATGAGTTTATGGTTATGCCGTTTGGTTTAACTAATGCACCAGCTGTGTTCATGGACCTCATGAACCGAGTGTGTGGGCCATACCTTGACAAGTTTGTCATTGTTTTCATCGATGACATACTTATTTACTCAAAGAATGACCAAGAGCACGAAGAACATTTGAGAAAAGTGCTAGATATAGAATTTGAAATTAGAGAGATGGTCATGCTTAAGGTTTCACCTTGGAAAGGTGTTGTTCGATTTGGTAAACGAGGGAAATTAAATCCAAGGTATATTGGACCATTCAAGATTATTGATCATGTCAGACCAGTAGCTTACCGACTTGAGTTACCTCAACAACTCGCGGCTGTACATAACACTTTCCATGTCTCAAATTTGAAGAAATGTTTTGCTAAAGAAGATCTCACTATTCCGTTAGATGAAATTCAAATCAACGAAAAACTTCAATTCATCGAGGAACCCGTCGAAATAATGGATCGTGAGGTTAAAAGACTTAAGCAAAACAAGATACCAATTATTAAGGTTCGATGGAATGCTCGTAGAGGACCCGAGTTCACCTGGGAACGAGAAGATCAGATGAAGAAGAAATGCCCGCACTTATTTCCAGAAGATACGACAACACCTCCAACTGCTTAAAATTTCGGGACGAAATTTATTTAACGGGTAGGTACTGTAGTGACCCGAACTTTTCCATGTTTATATATATTAAATGAAATTGATTTTTACATGATTAAATGTTTCAAACATGTTAAGCAATCAAACTTGTTAAGACTTGATTATTTGAAATGAGTTTCATGTAGACAATAGACCACCCAAGTTGACCGGCGATTCACGAACGTTAAAACTTGTAAAAACGACATGACGATATATATATGGATATACATATAGTTAACATGAGATTATCATAAGTGAGTATCTCCATAAGTATATTAACAATGAGTTATATACATAAAAACTAGACTACTAACTTAAGGATTTCGAAACGAGACATATATGTAACGATTATCGTTGTAATGACATTTAAATGTATATATATATTATATTAAGATATATTAATACATCATAATATCATGATAAGATAATAATTTAACATCTCATTAGATATAATAAACAATTGGTTAACAACATTAAATGAGATTGTTAACTTAAAGGTTTCAAAACAACACTTACATGTAATGACTAACAATGACTTAACGACTCAGTTAAAATGTATATACATGTAGTGTATTTAGATGTATTAATATACTTTTGGAAGACTTCAAGACATATATCAAAACACTAATACTTAACAAAAATGGGTACAGTTACATTCCCATTCTTTTTTCATCAAGAATTCTAGTCGTATTCATACCCGTATTATACACAGCTTCTAGACGTACTTACTGTGGGTATATACCAATAGGAACTAGCATGGAATTCCACTCTTGATTATATCATGTATTACTAATCAATTTTAACTTCTACCATGAACTAGTCAACTAACTAGAACTCCTTTTAACCCCACTCACCACTCACCACTTACCACTCATCATTCACTCCATTTCACTTCCAATTCTCTTTCTAATTCTCTCTCAACACACACACACACACACTTATGAACGAATTTTTCCAGTAGCTAATCATCATCTTCATCAAAAATTACTTCAAGAATCAAGCTATAATCATCTTAGGAAGAACACTTCGAAAATCCTTTCAAGTTTACTAGTTTACTTCCAAGCTTTCTAATCCATTCCAAATAATCATCTAAGATCAAGAAACCATTGTTATTTATAGTAGGTTAACTTTCTTATTCAAGGTAATAATCATATTCAAACTTTGATTCAATTTCTATAACTATAAACTATTTTAATTCGAGTAAAAATCTTACTTGAACTTGTTTTTGTGTCATGATCCTACTTCAAGAACTTTCAAGCCATCCAAGATCCTTTGAAGCTAGATCATTTCTTGTCACTTCCAGTAGTTTTACCTACTAAACTTAAGGTAGTAATGATGTTCATAACATCATTTGATTCATACATATAAAACTATCTTATTCGAAGATTTAAACTTGTAATCACTAGAACATAGTTTAGTTAATTCTAAACTTGTTCGCAAATAAAGTTAATCCTTCTAATTTGACTTTTAAAATCAACTAAACACATGTTATATATCTATATGATATACTAACTTAATGATTTAAAACCTGGAAACACGAAAAACACCGTAAAACTGGACATACGCCGTCGTAGTAACACCGCGGGCTGTTTTGGGTTTGATAATTAAAAACTATGATAAACTTTGATTTAAAAGTTGTTCTTCTGGGAAAATGATTTTTCTTATGAACATGAAACTATATCCAAAAATCATGGTTAAACTCAAAGTGGAAGTATGTTTTTCAAAATGGTCATCAAGATGTCGTTCTTTCGACTGAAATCACTACCTCTTACAAAAATGACTTGTAACTTATATTTCTGACTATAAACCTATACTTTTTTTGTATAGATTCATAAAATATAGTTCAATATGAAACCATAGCAATTTGATTCACTCAAAACGGATTTAAAACGAATAAGTTATAGGTAAAACAAGATTGGATATTTTTTGATTGTTGTAGCTACGGGAAATATTGTAACAATTCTATACAAATCATAACTTAACAAACTTATATTGTATTATTCATGTATTCTAATATATATTATGTAATCTTGGGATACCATAGACACGTATACAATGTTTTGACATATCATATCGACCCATCTATATAATATATTTTGGAACAACCATAGACACTCTATATGCAGTAATATTGGAGTTAGCTATACAGGGTTGAGGTTGATTCCAAAATAATATATATAGTTTGAGTTGTGATCTAGCCTAAGGCTTGTATACACTGGGTCGTGGATTGATCCAAGATAATTTATATTTATTTCTGTACATCTAACTATGGACAACTAGTTGTAGGTTATTAACGAGGACAGCTGACTTAATAAGCTTAAAACATTATAACGTATTAAAAAATGTTGTAAATATATTTTGAGCATACTTTGATATATATGTACATATTTGTATAGGTTCGTGAATCGACCAGTGGCCAAGTCTTACTTCCCGACGAAGTAAAAATCTGTGAAAGTGAGTTATAGTCCCACTTTTAAAATCTAATATTTTGGGATGAGAATACATGCAGTTTTATAAATGTTTTACGAAATAGACACAAGTAAATGAAACTACATTATATGGTTGAATGATCGAAGTCGAATATGCCCCTTTTGCTTGGTAACCTAAGAATTAGTAAACCGGTCTACTAATTGACGCGAATCCTAAAGATAGATCTATTGGGCCTAACGAACCCCATCCAAAGTACCGGATGCTTTAGTACTTCGAATTCGTTTATATCATGTCCGAAGGATTTCCCGGAATGATAGGGGATATTCTTATATGCATCTTGTTAATGTCGGTTACCAGGTGTTCACCATATGAATGATTTTTATCTCTATGTATGGGATGTATATTGAAATATGAAATATTGTGGTCTATTATTACGATTTGATAAATATATAGGTTAAACCTATAACTTACCAACATTTTTGTTGCCGTTTTAAGCATGTTTATTCTCAGGTGATTATTAAGAGCTTCCGCTGTTGCATACTAAAATAAGGACAAGATTTGGAGTTCATGCTTGTATGATATTGTGTAAAAACTGTATTCAAGAAACTTATTTTTGATGTAATATATTCTTATTGTAAACCATTATGTAATGGTCGTGTGTAAACAGTATATTTTAGATTATTATTATTTGACAATCTACGTAATGCTTTTTAAACCTTTATCGATAAAATAAAGGTTATGCTTGTTTTAAAAAATGAATGCAGTCTTTGAAAAACGTCTCATATAGAGGTCAAAACCTCGCGACGAAATCAATTAATATGGAACGTTTATAATCAATATGAATGGGACATTTCATTACGGTCTCCCCAATGCGATATACCCCACCTATCAAAGGAAAGCCTTTTGTAAACTAAGGCATTTCTGGAAAGTCTTTTAAATGTTTGACAAGTTAATTTCGCCATAACTAAATGTGCTGATGAATTCTGACCGACTCTAGACAAGATTTCCTCAATCATATCCTCTGGTAGGTCTTCTAAAATATTCGGTTGTCTACCCTTAACGTCCATTTTGTTTTTATACTGTAAAATAGACAAGGATTAGATTCATAAAAGATAATTAACAAACAATACAAGCAATTATTTTTTACATAGAACATAAAAGTATAAGCACACTACAATACTTATAATACACAACATGATTACAACTCCCTAATCTGAATCACTGGTTTCTTCTTCTATGAAACTTGGTTCGTTTTCCTAATTTTCTAGGGATATATGGTGTTCCTCTAATACGAGCCGTCGTTTTCTACAATGGTTTAGAAAAACCTGGTGCTTTAGAGGTTCTCGGGTTATTGTTACAATTTAGGAAATACAGAGGTTGCCGATACATATAAAGCTCATCGGAGTTGGAATCAGGTTTCTCTATTTTTACACTTTTTCCCTTATTATTTTCTTTTACTTTATTAAATTGGGTCGAGGTAATTTCTATAACATCATCGGAATCCTCATCGGGATCCGATTCATCGGAAAATTGGTAATCTTCCCAATATTTTGCTTCCTCAGCGGAAACACCATTGACCATTATTAACTTTGGTCCGTTGGTTGAGGATTTTCTTTTATTTAACCGATTTACTGTAGGTATCAATATTTCTTCCTCCAGAACCTCTTCTTCTTCCATTTCTTCCTCTTCCGGTTCCTCCTCTTCCGGTTCTTCCTCTTCCGATTCCTCCTCTTCCGGTTCCTCTTCTTCCGGTTCCTCCTCTTCCGGTTCCTCTTCGGGAATTTGTGAATCTTCCCAATATATATTCGACTCTTCATTATTATTAGGTGAGTCGATGGGATTTGTACTAGAGGTAGACATCTATCACACAATATCAAACATGTTAAGAGATTAATATATCACATAATATTTACATGTTACAATTTGTAGTTTCCAACAAAAGCGATAAGCAATCGTTTTTAAAGAAAACACGGTCGAAGTCCAGACTCACTAATGTATCCTAACAAACTCGATAAGACACACTAATGCAAATTTCTGGTTCTCTAAGACCAACACTCAGATACCAACTGAAATGTCCCGTTCATATTGATTATAAACGTTCCATATTAATTGATTTCGTTGCGAGGTTTTGACCTCTATATGAGACGTTTTTCAAAGACTGCATTCGTTTTTAAAACAAACCATAACCTTTATTTTATCAACAAGGTTAAAAAGACACCACCTACATTATCCAGAAATGATAATCTAAAAATATCACACTTACACACTACCAATACATATTGGTTTGCAATATTAATATGTTACAACAAAATAAATCTCGAATGCAGTTTTAAACAATATTATACAATCATGCTGACACCAAATCTTGTCCATATTTTAGCATGCAACAGCGGAAGCTCTTAATAATCACCTGAGAATAAACATGCTTTAAACGTCAACAAAAATGTTGGTGAGTTATAGGTTTAACCTATATATTTATCAAATCGTAATAATAGACCACAAGATTTCATATTTCCATTTCTTGTAAACAGCATGCATAAAAAAATCATTCATATGGTGAACACCTGGTAACCGACATTAACAAGATGCATATAAGAATATCCCCTATCATTCTGGGACATCCATCGGACATAATAAAACAACATCGAAGTACTAAAGCATCTGCAACCATGGATGGGGTTCGTTAGGCCCAATAGATCTATCTTTAGGATTCGCGTCAATTAGTAGATCGGTTTACTAATTCTTAGGTTACCAAGCAAAAGGGGCATATTCGGCTTCGATCATTCACCCATATAATGTAGTTTCATTTACTTGTGTCTATTTCGTAAAACATTTATAAAACTGCATGTATTCTCATCCCAAAATATTAGATTTTAAAAGTGGGACTATAACTCACTTTCACAGATTTTTACTTCGTCGGGAAGTAAGACTTGGCCACTGGTCGATTCACGAACCTATAACAAATATGTACATATATATCAAAGTATGTTCAAAATATATTTACAACATTTTTAATACGTTTTACTGTATTAAGTTTATTAAGTCAGCTGTCCTCGTTAGTAACCTACAACTAGTTGTCCACAGTTAAATGTATAGAAATAAATCGATATATATTATCTTGAATAAATTCACGACCCAGTGTATACACATCTCAGGCTAGATCATAACTCAAAGTATATACATTTTTGGAATCAACCTCAACCCTGTATAGCTAACTCCAACATTACTGCATATAGAGTGTCTATGGTTGTTCCGAATAATATATATACATGGGTCGATATGATATGTCAAAACATTTGTATACGTGTCTATGGTATCCCAAGATTACATAATATATTAGAATACATGTATAATACAATATAAGTTAGCTAGGATATGATTTGTACAGATTTGTTACAAATTTCACGTAGCTACAACAAGCAAAATTATCCAATTTTGTTTTACCCATAACTTCTTCGTTTTAAATCCATTTTGAGTGATTCAAGTTGCTATGCTTTCATATTGAACTTAAGTTTATGAATCTAAATAGAAAAAGTATATGTTTATAGTCAGAAATACATGTTACAAGTCGTTTTTGTAAAGGTAGTCATTTCAGTCGAAAGAACGACGTCTAGATGACCATTTTGGAAAACATACTTCCACTTTGAGTTTAACCATGATTTTTGGATATAGTTACATGTTCATAAGAAAAATCATTTTCCCAGAAGAACAACTTTTAAATCAAAGTTTATCATAGTTTTTAATTAACTAACCCAAAACAGCCCGCGGTGTTACTACAACGGCGTATATCCGGTTTTACGGTGTTTTTCGTGTTTTCAGGTTTTAAATCATTAAGTTAGCATATCATATAGATATATAACATGTATTTAGTTGATTTTAAAAGTCAAGTTAGAACGATTAACTTTTGTTTGCGAACAAGTTTAGAATTAACTAAACTATGTTCTAGTGATTACAAATTTAAACCTTCGAATAAGGTAGTTTTATATATATGAATCGAATGATGTTATGAACATCATTACTACCTTAGGTTTTGTGGATAAACCTACTAAAATTGAGAAAAATAGATCTAGCTTCAAAGGATCCTTGGATGGCTTGAAAGTTCTTGAAGCAAAATCATGACACAAAAATAAGTTCAAGTAAGATTTTCACGCGAAATAAGATTGTTTAAGTTATAGAAATTGAATCAAAGTTTGAATATGAGTATTAAATTATATTAGAAAGATATCTTACTGTAAATAAGAAAGATTTCTTGAGGTTGGATGATCACTCAAAGTGGATTTGCAAGATTGGAAGTAAGTTAGCAAACTTGGAAGTGTTGTTGGTGTGTTCTTGAGTAGTTGTTTTATAACTTGGTTTATTTATGGATTTATGAACTAGATTGAGCTATATTTTGTTGAAGATGATGAAGAACACTTAGATCAAAGGAAGAACACTTGAGAGAGAGTAGTTAGATGCATGTAAGTTGCAAAATGAATGTGTTTGTGAGGTACCTCATTCACGTGAATATGGAGTCTCCATATAGGCTCCATTAGTTTGTATTTTTGTTAGATATTTCATGCTAGATGTTAAATGATAGTTCCCACATGGTTAGGTGACTCACATGGGCTGCTAAGAGCTGATCATTGGAGTGTATATACCAATAGTAAATACATTTAGAAGTTGTGTATTGTACAAGTACAAATACGAGTGCATACGAGTAGAATTGTTGATGAAAATGAATGAGGATGTAATCGTAAGCATTTTTGTTAAGTAGAAATACTTGGATAAGTGTCTTGAAGTCTTTCAAAAGTGTATGAATACATATTAAAACATTACATGTATATACATTTTAACTGAGTCGTTAAGTCATCGTTAGTCGTTACATGTAAATGTTGTTTTGAAACCTTTAAGTTAACGATCTTGTTAAATGTTGTTAACCCATTGTTTATTATATCTAATGAGATATTAAATCATTACATTATCATGATATCATGATGTATTAATATATCTTAATATGATATATATATACATTTAAATGTTGTTACTACGATAATCGTTACATGTATGTCTCGTTTCGAATTCCTTAAGTTAGTAGTCTTGTTTTTACATATGTAGTTCATTGTTAATATACTTAATGAGATACATACTTATCATAATATCATGTTAACTATATATATATATATATATATATATATATATATATATATATATATATATATATATATATATATATATATATATATCCATATATATGTCATCATATAGTTTTTACAAGTTTTAACGTTCGTGAATCGCCGGTCAACTTGGGTGGTCAATTGTCTATAAGAAACCTATTTCAATTAATCAGGTCTTAACAAGTTTGATTGTTTAACATGTTGGAAACACTTAATCATGTAAATATCAATTTAATTTAATATATATAAACATGGAAAAGTTCGGGTCACTACAGATATCAATTAACATATAAAAATATATTAAGCTTTAATATACAGTTTTATCATTTATGATAAATAATAGTTATACAAACATATGAATTAAACATATTAAATTCATTTAAATAACATATAGTATAACAAGTATATTATTAATAATATATATATATATATATATATATATATATATATATATATATATATATATATATATATATATATATAATTTCTCGATTACGATTATACGTATTAATGAATATACAAATGATATAGGTTCGTGAATCTGAGGCCAACCCTGCATTGTTCAGTATCGTCGTATGCATATTTTTACTACAAAATATCGTATTGTGAGTTTCATTTGCTCCCTTTTTAAATGCTTTTGCAATATATATTTTTGGGACTGAGAATACATGCGCTGCTTTTATAAATGTTTGACGAAATAAACACAAGTAATTGAAACTACATTCTATGGTTGAATTATCGAAATCGAATATGCTCCTTTTTAGTCTGGTAATCTAAGAATTAGGGAACAGATACTCTAATTGACGCGAATCCTAAAGATAGATCTATGGGCTCTAACAAGCCCCAGTCAGAGAATTTGAACTGCTTTAGTACTTCGATTTTATCATGTCCGAAGGGAGTCCCGGAATGATGGGGATATTCTATATGCATCTTGTTAAGGTCGATAACCAGGTGTTCAACCCATATGAATGATATTTATCTCTATGTATGGGATGTATATTTATGAGAAATGGAAATAAAAATCTTGTGGTCTATTAAAAATGATGGAAATGAATATTGTTGATAAACTAATGAACTCACTAACCTTTTGGTTGACACTTCAAAGCATGTTTATTCTCAGGTATTAAGGAAATCTTCCGTTGTGCATTTGCTCATTTGAGAGATAGTACTTGGAGTCATTCATGGCATATTTCAAAAGACGTTGCATTCGAGTCGTTGAGTTCATCAAGAATATTATTAAGTCATTTATAGTTGGATATATTATGAAATGGTATGCATGCCGTCAACTTTCGATGAAATGAAAGTTTGTCTTTTAAAAACGAATGTCATGTTAGTAAAATGTATCATATAGAGGTCAAATACCTCGCAATGTAATCATATGTTATTGTATTCGTTCTTATGGATTAGGATGGGTCGTCTCATTTTTGTGGAGTGGTAGAAGTCCATTAAATGAGAGAGAAAAGAAAAATGACAAAATTACCCTCATGTGCATATCACATGAGGGATTTAACGGTTATTTTTAACGTCCGTTAGCAAAATGGACCCCTGGTGAAACTATTGCAAACCACAGTGACCCCCAAAGTGAAAAAATTCTTTTAAACTCCGCTTGTTGTATCGAACAAACCATAGGGACCCCCATGCAATTTTGTCGGTTTTTTTTAGAACAACTCACACACCAAATACCTGTTTATCCACCAATATGCCCACATCGAGGCTTGAAGCATCAACCTTTTAGGTTGAAAGGCTTCTCAAATACCACTATGGTATAAGCCCTATGATTAAGGGCTAAAAAAGTAATTTCCATTTCATAAACTCCTAGTTTATTTTTAAAAACTATTTCAACTAGCTTATATTTTGAAAACTTATTTTTTCGATAAGCTTTTAAATTTGTTTAAACAGGTCTAGAAGCCTAGAAGGTAAACGTTATAAAAAACTAAGTTTGAGCTCTCCTAAGTTAATCGACCAAACAACAACAACAACAAAACCTAAAACCGCATGAGTGGTGTATTGGGGAGGTGAGATGTAGAAAATTCTTCCCGTATCCGTGAATAAAAACAAGTCATTTATCCACCCAAAGTGAAACACTCTCAAAGGTAGAGAAAGTCATCACTCTCTCTATTCGACGGATAAAGAAATTACTTCCGAGTGGATCTCCGGCCAATAAGTAGGAAATTTGAAAAAAATAGTAAAATAAAAATAAAAATAAAATTGAGACGTCATAAAAATAGTAGAATCAAATTTCCATTATTTTAAATCGACTAAACATACCCTATAATGTATAAATTGTTTCATCTACATTTTAGTGAAACTAGCTTGTAGCTAGAGCTAAAGCTTATAACTATCTAGAGCTTGTAAACGGAGCTTATTTGTTTGGTAACTGGTTAGCATAATATACGATATTTTTTTGTAATTGTTTGGCATGATAAATTAGCTTCTTTTTTTTTTTAATAACTGCTTGTCATAATGAATTTTTTTTATTTGTAACTTCTTGACATAATAATAATAAGCTGGTATATTTTTCATTTTAAACTTTTGAATCATCAGATTATGAATCATTCGACGTTTGATCATCTAGGTTGTCTTTTTTACCTCTTAATTGAACCGTCCAATGTTGAAAGTTGAACCATTCAACGTTCAGCGCATTTATTTCTGACATCTAAATGACATATGACGCTGGATAGTTCAACATTTGGTGCTTAACTATTCAGAGCTGAAATACTCTCTTAGCTTTTAAACACCAAAATTTTTTATAATATTCTACTTAAATCAGATACTGAACACTTAATAAACAATTATATATATTTATTTATTTTATTTAAAACGTAATAAGGTAATTATATCTCATTAAATTGCTTCTTTTAGAATGATTATTAAACATCTTATTGTCATTCATAACCTTTGAATCATTTATATTATGAATATCATCATTCTGATTTATCAAATCAACCCTTAGTTTTATAAAATGCACACTTAGATTACTCATATCCTTGACATATATACTAGTAT
The DNA here is from genome assembly GCF_046630445.1 of Rutidosis leptorrhynchoides. Classification (NCBI taxonomy): domain Eukaryota; kingdom Viridiplantae; phylum Streptophyta; class Magnoliopsida; order Asterales; family Asteraceae; genus Rutidosis; species Rutidosis leptorrhynchoides. Next base: position 448,479,329 of record NC_092337.1, on the reverse strand, counting down.
CAATGACATACCTCTCACAATCACATTGGACTAAAAATTAATTAATTAATACCATGTATTAACTTTAATGCATAAGGTACAAAAAAAAAAAAAATGCTCCGTTGTTGATTGTGCTTGGCAACAGTTTGGGTCATGACAGTTCTTCAACGTCTTGTCAACCACATTCACTAGTATTGGTGTCGTTGGAAGGGAGCTCCAACCACACTCCCAACCACGGACACATACCAGTGATCTTATGGTGGGATGTTTGCTATTTTTCTCATTAAGTTTATTATTCATAAAGATGACTATATGTAAATAAAATGACTATACTTAGTAATTAGTGAACGAATAATCTTGTTTACTTTTGTATTGAATAAATGGTCAGAATTAAAAAGTGTAGTCTAGATATAGGATAAAAGAATCAACTGCTGTAGATCGCGTACATGATAATCACAATTAAGAAGAGTAAAAACGTGAAAACTAATAATATCCACTAGGGGAGTAGTATTAAACCCTTTGGCCGATGAGAATAAAGCTTATAATTGTGTCAATATAAGATATATAATAATTGTAAGTGACCATATTAACCTTGTATTCTTAACGATAATAATACGGAGTACATAATACTAGTTGGAAATAAATTTTACTCCGTACCTTAACAACTAACAACTCATGAATAGTGTCCAAATATATGTATATTGTCGTTGGACAAAATTGTCAAATTGGTACCTGTGTTATTCAATTTTTTTTTCGTCCCTCTCAAGTCCCTAATGACATTTTCCAGTCTTAATTTTGTCCATGTGTTAAGTGAGAGATCCCCGTAGTATAACAAAGCTTCAGGGACAGTCCTAATCATTAATGGATGTAAAAAAAATTTCATTAAAGTTCGTCACCTCAGGTGTGATGACCCGGAAATTTCAGACCAAATTTAAACTTAATCTTTGTATGATTAACATTTTCGACACGATAAGCAAAGTCTGTAAAACTGAATCTCAAAATTTTTGAACTACTTTCATATATTCAAATACCTTTCGGTTGTTCTTGACGATTCGCGAACAATTATATGTATATAGATACATATATATATACTATAACTTGAAAACGTAACAATGTATTAATTGTTTGATACCGTACATTAAACTTATTGGTTTAAATATTTATTTGAATATATATGATAAGTTGGAATATTAATTGTATGAATAACTTGTGACGTATATTTAAAACGTGTTTATGAATGTTGAAAATATATATTAACTTGGTCATAAACGATTTGTTATTATATATATATTAACAAATAGCGAGACAATGATTTATAGAAGTAAATAACCAAAACACTCGAAAGTTTAAGATACACTTTGAATGATATAGTTTATTGATAATTTAAGATTATATTTTAACAAAGGTACGAGTCACAAAACGTAAATTGCGAGTTTTCTAAGCGTACGAAAATGCGTTCGAGAAACCGGAACCGGGACATAAGTCGAGTGACAACGTACGAGTCATCGGAACGAAAATTACAAGTCAACTATGCACATGAATTTAATATAATATATAATTAATTATTTAAATTATATATATTATATTTAAATATGTCGACAAACAAAACAACAAATGATTGTGAGCTAGATCAGAGGGCCATGCGATCGCATGAGAAATAGGCATAAAACCCATGCGATCGCATGGGGGTCAGAAATCAGAATTCTTCTATAAATTGGACAGTTTGTCGACACTCACACACATATATCTCTCCATCTATGCTCTCTATATTTATTATTATTATTATTATTTATTATTATTATTATTATTATTATTATTATTATTATTATTATTATTATTATTATTATTATTATTATTATTATTATTATTATTATTATTATTATTATTATTATTATTATTATAAATCTTATTATTATTAGTAGTGTTAGTATTATTATTAGTATTATTATACATAAAATACTACGACGAGGTCATGAGCAAGTTATTTTCAAAACAAGCTTTTCGAGCGGGATAGAGCTAAGAAAATTATGGGTTATAGCTATGGAGGTTATGGGTATTACTTGGGGGTTATGATCATGAGTCTAAGGTCAACCTAGCATTTATCATTTCCGTCGCGTCTACGTACTTTCCTACAATATTGAATCACAATATTGATACGTGAGCATTCATATGTTATCTTTTATATATTAATAGTGTATACATGTTTAGTGCTCGAGTATATATGTTTATGCATGCTAGTATGCTAAATTTCTTCGTTAAACAGTTTATGATGAATCACGAATTAAATACATATATTACTAATAAAAGGTATATGATATGCATATTTTTGAAAATCTGGCGAAAAATCAATAACTCTTCATTTAGATATCGTATGATTTCGATGAACGAATTAAAAGATATGATCAACTGAATTATGATTGACGTTAATTGAAATTGCTTTTGAATCTGCAATTAATATTTAAACAACTTGTTTATAAGATTGATAAATTGAATTTTTAAATATTACCAGCGGAGTAAATGAATTCTTATATAAGGCACGTCTCGTTTTGTTGAACAATTGTCAAAATTGATTGTTTTATCATATTTTAAAGCCTTATAAAAACTATAGTTTAATTTTACAAAAATTAGGAAACTATGTGAAATGTTAAAATGTTTCGATTGCCTTGATCATTCAACTATTGTATTGAGTCAGATTGACTTTTTGAAATGACTTTTGATAACTTTTGTATGTCGATCTCGAGCATTAGGATTGTGATACACTATGACCTGACCTAGCTTGATAGACAATTATTGATCAACATATGTTCTCTAGGTTGAGATCTACGGTTATTTGGTATTCCAAGTTTCGGTCACATTTCGGTGAACGAATTTTTGTGCTGCTAAGGTGAGTTTCATTTGCTCTCTTTTTAATTGCTTTTGCAATATATATTTTTGGGCTGAGAATACATGCACTTTATTTTAAACACAATAGATACAAGTACATACTAAATTCTACACTGAGTTTGAACCGAAAATTCATTACCTTTGGTAACTAGTAACTGCCAGTTATAAGAACTGGTGGGCGCGAGTAGTAGTATATGGATTCATAGGGCTTGACATCCCCGTCTGTTTCAGGTATAGAAACCCTAGCCTGAACTATAAAACAGACGTATACTATTTGAGAAGCGTACACGTTGGTTTGCGTGTATTATTTAGATGATTATACAAAGGGTATAAATTATATATATGTTAAGTTTAGTTACCAGGGTGCTCAATTTCGTAGAATATTTTGATAAACGTTTCTGGATGAAACAACTGAAATCTTGTGATCCACCTTTATGTACAGATTATGCAAAACATTAAAACTATGAACTCACCAACCTTTGTGTTGACACTTGTTATCATGTTTATTCTCAGGTTTCTAGAAGTCTTCCGCTGTTTGCTTATATGTTAGACAAGCTATGTGCATGGAATCTTACATGTCATATTTTTCAAAGAAACGTTGCATTCACCAAATCATCACCATTTATCTTATTTTGACTGCATTGTCAACGGAAGTACTATTGTAAACTATTATATTACGGTGATTGTCTATATGTAGAAATCATCAGATGTCGAAAACCTTTGATTTAAATATTCATTTATGGTGTGCCTTTTCAAAAGAATGCAATATTTATAAAACGTATCATATAGAGGTCAAATACCTCGCAATGAAATCGATGAATGACGTGTTCGTCCATATGGATTTGGAGCGATTGTCACATCAGGTCCCAAAGTTCAAGCAAGAGGAACAAATCTAATCACCAAACATTAAAATCTTATTTCTACTTCACAATTTTAAAATCTATTAAATCTCGAAAAGCAAAGTGTGTTCGAACCCAATTATGAATTGTTAGAAGTGAAGGACATGGATGAATATTTTTTATCAAATTTATTTGTCGTGCTTACGTGGTTAGCAAACAGTGGCGAAGTCAGGATTTCAAATCAGTGGTGACATAAAATAATATTAAAACGTGTTAAGTCTCAAAAATTTAAATGGCAAAATTTGATTTAGTAAATATATAAAAATAAAGTTACATTTGTATCACAAACTAGATGATAAGTAGATATGTATGTTAGAATGTTTTCTGTTTTAATCAGACTTTTTTGCTCAGTTGGTCCCTCTATTATACCCCAAATCGCTAGTTTGGTCCCTCGGTTTTTAATTTGGCAATCAGAGTCCCTGAGTTATTTTGATTTTGCAATTGGCGTCCCTCTGTCAAATTTCTGTTAAAAATGTCCGTTAACCCTTGTCATGTGCAATGCATGTGAGGGTAAAATCGTCTTTTTACTAAAAACAAGGGATCACCGGCGCAAAAATATCTTAACTAAAAATGAGGGACCACTGGCGCAAACGAAAACAAAAAAAAAATTATATATAATTAACTGCTACTGCAGTTCGCTGAGAAATAAAAAAAAATCGTGATTTTGATTTTTAGAATGTTATAGACTATGATCATAACATGAAATAGGTTCCAGTTACTTCCTATAAACTTTACAAATAGTCAATTTAACTTGAATTGAAACGAATAACACGAATTTGATTGATGAACACAGTTTGACTTTTTATCTCAAAAACTTTGACTCGAAAATTGAAGCTTGATAGGAAGAATTGGAATACAAAATTTTGCAGAAAGATTGTTTTGAAGATTCCTAACGAAACTGCATTTACACATTTTGAAATTTATTTTGAAATCGAACCTTTTGAAATTTTTAATACGTACAGAGCAATACGCTTGTTCTTCTTCATATTTTTTTTTTTTTTTAAATTCGATAATTATTAATATGTTGAGGGTGTTAGTGATTGGTAATTGATAAAGATGATGGAGAACTGATTGAATAAACACTACCGCTCGATTGGTATATAAGAAATTTCCTATGGTCGACAAATACATAAAAATACAAAAATACAAAAAAAAAAAAAAAAAAAAAAAAAAAGATTGAAAATGATGTCTAACAGATTCAATGTTATTGATTTGTACTAATAGACAAGGAAACAAAATTTAACTGCAGAATGATGTCCTAATTTTATAAATTATACAAATAATATTAATAATTAATAAGTATATTAGTAATAACAAGATGAAGGCGAATTTGTGACAGTGGAATCAGGTAACGATTTGAGTTCAAACACGTCGCCACACTTGCATTTGCCATCATTCTCAGTTGCACGAACCTCTGTAGCAATAGTCTCAATAATGTTGAAATAATAGAAAGTATATCATTAGTTCTTATGGCCAAACACAGTTTAAGTAATGAGCTTATCTATTCTCAGTTTTGACTATGGGCACACCACATTCATTCCCTTTGTTGCTGCAACCCAAGCATAATATGGTCATATATTATGCCTAAAACTTAATGTTACAGGTGGAATAGATAGGTGGGTCAACCAAATTTGGTATATTTCAAAACAGGTCAACTTGTGAAAGTATAATCATGTAATTTTTTTCAAACTACGGGTTTATTAAAACTTACTCTGTGTATCCTAATTGCAAGCAATCAATTACTAAATTCATGCAAAGAATCAATTACTAAACTCGGTTATACCTTATTTCAACTTTTACTTGGAAATCATGTAAAAATCTTCAAAATACATTAATACGAATACGACATCAGGGCCGGTCCTGAGAATTCATGTGCCCGGAGCGAGGTGGAAAAAAAGGCCCTTTAGGCCCGCGTCCATGTACGTTTTTTGACGTGGATTGTCACTCTGATTTCAAAACGTTGTGTGGGTAATCCCATCTCAAACGTACGTTAAAAATGACCGTTAAGCAGACCATGTGCACATCACGTAAGCAATAATTTGTCATTTCAATTTTTCATTGTTCATGTTTATGAGTCCTTTCTTCCCCAAATCAAGAACACTTTGCACATTTTCTTTCTTCTAAGTATGAACAAACTTAAGAGTTAAGAGTTAAGACCATCAAAGGTTTAAACTTAAAATCAAATACCACAAAACCGATTTGACCATTGGCATTTAACCAATTGGATTAAACAAACCTATTATTAGATAACTAAGGAATATACATAAAATATAAATTATTTTAACACCCACTAAAACAATCACAAAACCCATTTGTAGTTAATCAATTGTTTGTTGTATGTATATATTATATTTAGAACAATTAAATTATTGTTGTAAGCACCAAATATGAAGATGCAGAAATGAAACCCATACCATAAAATTATGCTTGCATTTGGAAGCTGCAAAAATTATGCTTGCAACAGCTTCTTTCAACTCCAAAAATTATGCTTACAATAGCTTCTTATATGGTATCTAAGCTACTGTAATTTATCCCACATCGGTGTGTTAATAGAAAAGTATATTCTATGAAACTGAAACCCATGAGCTTTAAAGCAAAATGAAGTAAGGTTGGGCCTGTTTATGTTGGGTTTGATTTCTACTTGTGCTTAAAGACTGGGCTTGGTGAATTTTGTGTGTATGAATGAGATTTTTTGGGCCCCTAAAAATGTTGGGCCCTGAGCAGATGCACACCTTGCACCCCCATTGGACCGGGCCTGTACGACATCAACTAAAAAAAGGAGTTAACGGATAAAAATATATATTCAACAAAGATAATCACATACACTTAAAACGAATAATAAGAAGAAGAAATTGGAAACAAAAACCTGCTAGAAATTATGGCAAGATTGAGTGAACTAATGAGATAAAAAGTTTTTGAGTCAAAGTTTTTGTGAGAAAAAGTCAAACTGTGTTCATCAATCGAATTCGTGTTAATCGTTTCAATTCAAGTTAAATTGACTATTTGTAAAGTTTATAGGAAGTAACTGGAACCTATTTCATGTTATGATCATAGTCTATAACAGTTTCTAAAAATCAAAATCACGATTTTTTTTTTATTATTTCTCAGCGAACTGCAGTAGCAGTTAATTATATATAATTTTTTTTTGTTTTCGTTTGCGCCAGTGGTCCCTCATTTTTAGTTAAGATATTTTTGCACCGGTGGTCCCTTGTTTTTAGTAAAAAGATGATTTTACCCTCACATGCATTGCACATGACAAGGATTAACGGACATTTTTAGCAGAATTTGACGGAGGGACGCCAATTGCAAAATCAAAATAACTCAGGGACTCTGATTGCCAAATTAAAAATCGAGGGACCAAACTAGCGATTTGGGGTATAATAGAGGGACCAACTGAGCAAAAAAGTCTTTTAATCAGCTCAAATATTGGCGGAATTTGTTGAGAGTAGATGATAAGTGAGATGCTACCGTGCGCCATATTTGGTTAAAGGAGAAATTGCAGACTTCTAAACTATCGCGTCGACTGTCAAATTTAACAAAAAGATGCTCCCTTTTCAATCCTTTCTTTATTACTAAATAAAGTTTAGGAGAAAAATCGAATTGCACAGATAAATTATTTTAAAGAAACAAAATATATCCAAACATTAACAATACCGATTAAAGGAGAGAAATGGGGAGAGAGAGAGAGAGAGAGAGAGAGAGAGAGAGAGAGAGAGAGAGAGAGAGAGAGAGAGAGAGAGAGAGAGAGTGTGTGACTAGAGAGAGACAATTAGTTTTTGAAAGAGCACCTAGGACTGGAGATCGATACAAAAGACCGCTACAGGATAGGTTAATTAGGCTATTTGGAATCCATTTGACTTCGTACATGTTTTTCAACTTCCCGGATAATTAGGGAGTGGAAGACTTGTGGAGAACCTTCAAACCGTTCGGGGAGATAAGAGACATTTACATGGCTAGGAGAAGGTTAAGGAATGGTTGTCGATTTGCTTTTGCAAGGTTTGGGAACGTAAAAAATGCAGATCAATTATTAGCGTCTCTTGAAAAGATTAAGTTCAAGGATGTTCCAATCAAGATTTTCAAAGCAACAGAAAGAGCAGGTGAAGCAAATCAAACTGGTTGGGTTAACGGGTCTAGACATCAGTCAAGTAGGTTTAATGGGAACGCTTTTAGGGATGATAGAAAGTTTAGTGATGTGGCGAGAAATCAAGAACAAGATTTAAGGGATCTACTTATAAGGAAAAAGGAGAATGATTTAAGGGCAAAGTTGACTTACATGAGGAAAGAAAAATACAGCAATAATGTCGAAGAAAATTCTGAGCACAGGAAGGAACGTACTATGCACAAAAAGGAAGATGCGGTGTACAAGAATGAACGGGTTATTGTAGTAAAGGATAAAGAATTACAAGTTGGTAGGAAAAGCCATTGTATGTGAAGTTAAAAGATTGGAGTTATTTGATCAAATCGAAGAGCTGTGTAAGGCTGAAGGATTGTGTGACTTCACTCTCAAATATCTAGGTGGTATGGATGTTCTTATTGCCCTCAACTCACCTGATGCTGCAATGAACATTGTCACGAATGAAGGGCATGCAATCCATAAATGGAGCAATAGGGTACGTGTTCTTGATGATTCATATTGGTCATCAGGACGCCTAGTTTGGATGGATATAAGTGGGGTACCGGTTAATTGCTGGAATGAGGATACGTTCAAGAAAATTGCAGGCTGGTGGGGGAGGATTTTAAGAATGGAAAACTGCTCTATCATTGAAGGCAACCAAAACCTTAACACTGGGAGTGTTTTGATTCACCTACGTAGTAACAATGCCCAAATTGAGGGTTAGGTACAAATATCTAATGGTAATAATGTAACATCCTCAGATCGGGCCTAGAAGTAAGATGACTATTGTGCCCTTAGGCATATTTGTGCGATTATTTATGCCTTTATTTTATTTATATGTGTAATATTATTTTATTTTATTTATTATTTTGTTTAAGACCAGTTTGTGACAAGGGTCACAGAATAGGTTCGTTTATTTAATTTGGACTCCGTTAGGGCAGTTAAATTAAGTACGAAAGCTATCAGATAACTGGTAAATACCCGTGTGTGATGGGGTATTATATTTAACCACATATAAAAGCTGAAGTCAGCTCATTTCTACCATTTTCTGGAAAATTCCCTAACACTCCCGTACTCACTTTGTAGTGACCCGAACTTTTCCATGTTTATATATATATTAAATGAAATTGTTATTTACATGATTAAGTGTTTCCAACATGTTAAGCAATCAAACTTGTTAAGACTTGATTAATTGAAATAGGTTTCATATAGACAATTGACCACCCAAGTTGACCGGTAATTCACGAACGTTAAAACTTGTAAAAACTATACGATGACATATATATGGTTATATATATAGTTAACATGATTTTATTATAAGTATGTATCTCATTAGGTATTTTAACAATGAGTTATATACATAAAAATGAGACTATTAATTTAAGAAACTCGAAAACGATATATATAACGATTATCGTTATAACAACGTCTTACTAGGTACATATGAATCATATTAAGATATTGATACACTTGGTTAATTATGTTAAATGATAAGTAAATATATTATTAAGTGTATTAACAATGAAATACATATGTAAAAATAAGACTACTAACTTAATGATTTCGAAACGAGACATATATGTAACGATTATCGTTGTAACGACATTTAACTGTATATATATCATACTAAGACATATTATATATGATAATATCATGATAATATAACAATTTAACATCTCATTTGTTATAATAAACAATGGGTTAATAACATTCAACAAGATCGTTAACCTAAAGGTTTCAAAACAACAATTACATGTAACGACTAACAATGACTTAACGACTCAGTTAAAATGTATATACATGTAGTGTTTTAATATGTATTCATACACTTTTAAAAGACTTCAAGACACTTATCAAAATACTTCTACTTAACAAAAATGCTTACAATTACATTCTCGTTCAGTTTCATCAACAATTCTACTCGTATGCACCCGTATTCGTACTCGTACAATACACAGCTTTTAGATGTATGTACTATTGGTATATACACTCCAATGATCATCTCTTAGCATCCCATGTGAGTCACCTAACACATTTGGGAACCATCATTTGGCAACTAGCATGAAATATCTCATAAAATTACAAAAATATGAGTAATCATTCATGACTTATTTACATGAAAATAAAATTACATATCCTTTATATCTAATCCATACACCAACGACCAAAAACACCTACAAACACTTTCATTCTTCAATTTTCTTCATCTAATTGATCTCTCTCAAGTTCTATCTTCAAGTTCTAAGTGTTCTTCATAAATTCCAAAAGTTCTAGTTTCATAAAATCAAGAATACTTTCAAGTTTGCTAGCTCACTTCCAATCTTGTAAGGTGATCATCCAATCTCAAGAAATTTTTGTTTCTTACAGAAGGTTATCATTCTAATACAAGGTAATAATCATATTCAAACTTTAGTTCAATTTCTATAACTATAACAATCTTATTTCAAGTGATGATCTTACTTGAACTTGTTTTCGTGTCATGATTCTGATTCAAGAACTTCGAGCCATCCAAGGATCCGTTGAAGCTAGATCCATTTTTCTCTTTTCCAGTAGGTTTATCCAAGGAACTTAAGTTAGTAATGATTTTCATAATATCATTCGATTCATACATAAAAAGCTATCATATTCGAAGTGGTAAACTTGTAATCACTAGAACATAGTTTAGTTAATTCTAAACTTGTTCGCAAATAAAAGTTAATCCTTCTAACTTGAATTTTAAAATCAACTAAACACATGTTCTATATCTATATGATATGCTAACTTAATTATTTAAAACCTGAAAACACGAAAAACACCGTAAAACCGGATTTACGCCGTCGTAGCAACACCGCGGGCTGTTTTGGGTTAGTTAATTAAAAACTATGATAAACTTTGATTTAAAAGTTGTTATTCTGGGAAAATGATTTTTATTATGAACATGAAACTATATCCAAAAATTATGGTTAAACTCAAAGTGGAAGTATGTTTTCTAAAATGGTCATCTAGACGTCGTTCTTTCGACTGAAATGACTACCTTTACAAAAACGACTTGTAACTTATTCTTCCGACTACAAACCTATACTTTTTCTGTTTATATTCATAAAATAGAGTTTAATATGAAACCATAGCAATTTTATTCACTCAAAACGGATTTAAAATGAAGAAGTTATGGGTAAAACAAGATTGGATAATTTTTCTCATTTTAGCTACGTGAAAATTGGTAACAAATCTATTCCAACCATGACTTAATCAACTTGTATTATATATTATGTAATCTTGAGATACCATAGACACCTATACAATGTTTCGACCTATCATGTCGACACATCTATATATATTTCGGAACAACCATAGACACTCTATATGTGAATGTTGGAGTTAGCTATACAGGGTTGAGGTTGATTCCAAAATATATATAGTTTGAGTTGTGATCAATACTGAGATACATATACACTGGGTCGTGGATTGATTCAAGATAATATTTATCGATTTATTTCTGTACATCTAACTGTGGACAACTAGTTGTAGGTTACTAACGAGGACAACTGACTTAATAAACTTAAAACATCAAAATATATTAAAAGTGTTGTAAATATATTTTTAACATACTTTGATATATATGTATATATTGTTATAGGTTCGTGAATCAACCAGTGGCCAAGTCTTACTTCCCGACGAAGTAAAAATCTGTGAAAGTGAGTTATAGTCCCACTTTTAAAATATAATATTTTTGGGATGAGAATACATGCAGGTTTTATAAATGATTTACAAAATAGACACAAGTACGTGAAACTACATTCTATGGTTGAATTATCGAAATCGAATATGCCCCTTTTTATTAAGTCTGGTAATCTAAGAATTAGGGAACAGACACCCTAATTGATGCGAATCCTAAAGATAGATCTATTGGGCCTAACAAACCCCATCCAAAGTACCAGATGCTTTAGTACTTCGAAATTTATATCATATCCGAAGGGTGTCCCGGAATGATGGGGATATTCTTATATATATGCATCTTGTTAATGTCGGTTACCAGGTGTTCACCATATGAATGATTTTTATCTCTATGTATGGGATGTGTATTGAAATATGAAATCTTGTGGTCTATTGTTACGATTTGATATATATAGGTTAAACCTATAACTCACCAACATTTTTGTTGACGTTTAAAGCATGTTTATTCTCAGGTGAATACTAAGAGCTTCCGTTGTTGCATACTAAAATAAGGACAAGATTTGGAGTCCATGTTTGTATGATATTGTGTAAAAACTGCATTCAAGAAACTGATTTCGATGTAACATATTTGTATTGTAAACCATTATGTAATGGTCGTGTGTAAACAGGATATTTTAGATTATCATTATTTGATAATCTACGTAAAGTTTTTTTAAACCTTTATTTATGAAATAAAGGTTATGGTTTGTTTTAAAAATGAATGCAGTCTTTGAAAAACGTCTCATATAGAGGTCAAAACCTCGCAACGAAATCAATTAATATGGAACGTTTTTAATCAATAAGAACGGGACATTTCAGTTGGTATCTGAGTGTTGGTATTAGAGAACCAGAATTTTGCATTAGTGTGTCTTATCGAGTTTGTTAGGATGCATTAGTGAGTCTGGACTTCGACCGTGTTTACTTGAAAAATGATTGCTTAACAAATTTTGTTGGAAACTATATATTTTTAACATGTGAATATTATGTGATATATTAATCTCTTAACTCGTTTGATATTATGTGATAGATGTCTACCTCTAGAACAAGTCCCATTGACTCACCTAATAATAATGAAGAGTCAAATGTAAATTGGAATGATTCGTGGACTGATTCACAAGTTCCCGAAGAGGAACCGGAAGAAGAGTCGGAACCGGAAAAAGAATCAGAACCGGAAGAGGAGGAACCGGAGGAGGAAATAGAACCGGTGGGGGAAATAATAAAACGGTTAAGTAAAAGAAAATCCTCAACCAACCGACCAAGGTTAATTATGGTCAATGGTGTTTCCGCCAAGGAAGCAAAATATTGGGAGGATTACCAATTCTCCGATGAATCGGATTCCGACGAGAATTCCGATGATGTTATAGAAATTACCCCAACTGAATTTAAAAAGGCAAAAGAAAATAATAAGGGAAATGGCACAAAAATAGAGAAATCTAATTCCAACCCCGATGAACTTTATATGTATCATCAACCCCCGAAGCCCTTAAGTTGTAACAATGACCCGAGAACCTCTAAACCACCCGGTTTTTCTAAACCAATGTAGAAAATGACGGCTCGTATTAGGGGAACATCATATATCCCTAGAAACTTGGCAAAACGAACCAAAACCGAAGAAGAAGAAACGAGCGAGTCGGAATAAGATAGTTGTATTCGTGTGGTGTAATATATATAATATAGTGTGCTTATGCTTTATGATATATGTAAAAATTGCTTGTATTAATAAATAATTTTTTTTATGAATCTAACTCTTGTCTATTTTACAGTTTAAAAATACAAAATGGATAGACAACCCAATATTTTAAGAGACCTATCCAGAGACATGATTGATGAAATCTTGTCTAGAGTCGGTCAGAATTCCTCGGCACAACTATTTAAGGCGAAATCAGTTTGTAAGACATTCGAAGAACGTTCCAAGAATGCCTTGGTTTATAAGAGACTTTCGTTTGAAAGATGGGGGATATCACATTGGGAAACCCATAAGTTACGATGTGTTTACTTTGACGTATATATTGCGGGGAACCCAAATGCTATTTTACGCAACGGGTTAAGAAATTATTTTGACTCAATGTATCCGAATATAGGACTTCATGATTTAGAAAAAGTGACTAACATGCAACATAAAGAAGCATGCTATGCTTACGGGTTAGTAATGTTCGCTTCTCACCAAAGTGAGAAAAAGAACATCGGGCTACAACTATTAAACAAAACGTTCCCACAAGTGACGGAGTCGGTAATTGGGGTAAGAAATGAGGTTTTTAGATTGTTACGGGAGTGTTGGACATTACGTAACCCTCGTCCCTTTGACGACGTTACAACACGCTGTCTTATCAACGGCCATAACGGTTATGTTCCACAAGACCAAGGATGGGAAGTAGTCCTAGTAAAACCAGAATGCATGACTTGTTTCTGGACGTATGAATTACGTGTCTTTATTGCCTTTGCTGAACGACTTGCGTACTAGCTAGAATTATCTTCACAACTATATCTTGTATCAAAGTTATTGTGTGCTATATTTCATGCTTTATGTAAAATAAGCGGTATTGTAAGTTTGTAAAATATTGTATAAAAGTTTGAACGCGAAATATTATTATAATCAGTTTTTCATATAAAATTGTAGTAGTTGAATTGTATATTAGCTATTAAGTATGAACTTAACGGGTAGGTACTACCCAAATTTAAACTTATAAAATGCTAATATGAAGAAAAGCTTTTATAAATGAGTTCATATTATGCTACGAAATACTATTAACTACTCTTAATATTCTGTATGATTAACTTGTTCCATTTGACTATTTTGAAGGAAATGGCACCGACTACTCGACACACCGTGAATATGAATGAAGAGGAATTTCGTACTTTTCTAGCTTCAAACATAGCCGCAGTACAGGCTGCGCTACATACCAACAATAACTTTGGATCTAGCAGTACAGGAAATCGTGTAGGATGCACCTACAAAGAATTCACTGCCTGCAAACCTTTGGAATTTGATGGAACTGAAGGACCGATCGGATTGAAATGGTGGACCGAGAAGGTCGAATCGATGTTTGCCATAAGTAAGTGTACTGAAGAGGACAAAGTGAAGTACGCTACGCATACCTTCACAGGTTCTGCGTTAACATGGTGGAATACCTATCTAGAGCAAGTGGGACAAGATGATGCTTATGCACTACCGTGGTCAGCATTCAAGCACTTGATGAACGAGAAGTACCGTCCCAGAACCGAGGTCAATAAGCTCAAGACAGAACTTAGAGGGTTACGAACCCAAGGATTTGATATTACCACGTACGAAAGACGATTCACAGAATTGTACCTATTGTGTCCGGGAGCGTTCGAAGATGAGGAAGAGAAGATCGACGCATTTGTGAAAGGATTACCGGAAAGAATCCAAGAAGATATAAGTTCACACGAGCCCGCCTCCATACAACAGGCATGTAGAATGGCTCACAAACTAGTGAACCAGATTGAGGAAAGAATTAAAGAACAGACGGCAGAAGAGGCCAATGTGAAGCAAGTCAAAAGAAAGTGGAAGGAAAACGGTGATAAGAATCACCAATACAACAACAACAGTAATTACAATAATAATCGCAACAATTATCCCAACAATCGCAACATCAATCGCAACTACAACAAACGGCCCAACAACAACAACAACAACAACAGCAACTACAACAATCATCCCAACAACAATAACAACCGCAACAACAACAACAATCAGAAGCAGCTATGCCAAAGGTGTGAAAAGTATCACTTGGGGTTCTGCACCAAATTTTGCAACAAGTGTAAAAGAAATGGTCATAGCGCGGCGAAGTGTGAGGTCTACGGACCAGGAGTTAACAGAACGAAAGGAACAAATGGTGTCGGAACGAGTAATGGCGGAGCAAGTAGTGTCGGAGCAAGTTATGCCAATGTAGTTTGTTATAAATGTGGAAAACCGGGCCACATTATTAGAAATTGCCCGAACCAGGAGAACACGAATGGACAAGGCCGCGGAAGAGTTTTCAATATTAATGTGGCAGAGGCACAGGAAGACCCAGAGCTTGTTACGGGTACGTTTCTTATTGACAATAAATCTTCTTACGTTTTATTTGATTCGGGTGCGGATAGAAGCTATATGAGTAGAGATTTTTGTGCTAAATTAAGTTGTCCATTGACGCCTTTGGATAGTAAATATTTACTCGAATTAGCAAATGGTAAATTAATTTCAGCAGATAATATATGTCGGAATCGAGAAATTAAACTGGTTAGCGAAACATTTAAGATTGACTTGATACCAGTAGAGTTAGGGAGTTTTGATGTGATAATCGGTATGGACTGGTTGAAAGAAGTGAAAGCAGAGATCGTTTGTTACAAAAATGCAATTCGCATTATACGAGAAAAAGGAAAACCCTTAATGGTGTACCGAGAAAAGGGCAACACGAAGCTACATCTTATTAGTAATTTGAAGGCACAAAAACTAATAAGAAAAGGTTGCTATGCTGTTCTTGCACACGTCGAGAAAGTACAAACTGAAGAAAAGAGCATCAATGATGTTCCCGTCGCAAAAGAATTTCCCGATGTATTTCCGAAAGAATTACCGGGACTACCTCCACATCGATCTGTTGAATTTCAAATAGATCTTGTACCAGGAGCTGCACCAATAGCTCGTGCTCCTTATAGACTCGCACCCAGCGAGATGAAAGAACTACAAAGACAACTGCAAGAACTATTAGAACGTGGTTTCATTCGACCAAGCACATCACCATGGGGAGCTCCTATTTTGTTTGTCAAGAAGAAGGATGGTACATTTAGGTTGTGTATTGACTACAGAGAGTTGAACAAACTTACCATCAAAAACCGTTATCCACTGCCGAGAATTGACGACTTATTTGATCAACTACAAGGCTCGTCGGTTTATTCGAAGATCGATTTACGTTCTGGATATCATCAAATGCGAGTAAAGGAGGATGATATTCCAAAAACTGCTTTTAGGACGCGTTATGGTCATTACGAGTTTATGGTTATGCCGTTTGGATTGACTAACGCACCAGCTGTGTTCATGGACCTTATGAACCAAGTGTGTGGGCCATATCTTGACAAGTTTGTCATTGTTTTCATCGATGACATACTTATTTACTCAAAGAATGATCAAGAGCACGAAGAACATTTGAGAAAAGTGCTAGAAGTATTGAGGAAAGAAAAACTGTACGCTAAGTTTACAAAGTGTGCATTTTGGTTGGAAGAAGTTCAATTCCTCGGTCACATAGTGAACAAAGAAGGTATCCAGGTGGACCCGGCAAAGATCGAAACCGTTGAAAAGTGGGAAACCCCAAAAACTCCGAAGCATATACGTCAATTTTTAGGATTGGCTGGTTACTACAGAAGATTCATCCAAGATTTCTCCAAAATAGCAAAACCCTTGACTGCATTAACGTATAAAGGGAAGAAATTTGAATGGAAGGATGAACAAGAGAAGGCGTTTCAATTATTGAAGAAAAAGCTAACTACGGCACCTATATTGTCATTGCCTGAAGGGAATGATGATTTTGTGATTTATTGTGACGCATCAAAGCAAGGTCTCGGTTGTGTATTAATGCAACGGACGAAGGTGATTGCTTATGCATCTAGACAATTGAAGATTCACGAGCAAAATTATACGACGCATGATTTGGAATTAGGCGCGGTTGTTTTTGCATTAAAGACTTAGAGGCACTACTTATATGGGGTCAAAAGTATTATATATACCGACCACAAAAGTCTTCAACACATATTTAATCAGAAACAACTGAATATGAGGCAGCGTAGGTGGATTGAATTGTTGAATGATTACGACTTTAAGATTCGTTACCACCCAGGGAAGGCAAATGTGGTAGCCGACGCCTTGAGCAAAAAGGACAGAGAACCCATTCTAGTAAAATCTATGAATATAATGATTCACACTAACCTTACTACTCAAATAAAGGAGGCGCAACAAGGAGTTTTAAAAGAGGGAAATTTAAAGGATGAAATACCCAAGGGATCAGAGAAGCATCTTAATATTCGGGAAGACGGAACCCGGTATAGGGCTGAAAGAATTTGGGTACCAAAATTTGGAGATATGAGAGAAATGGTACTTAGAGAAGCTCATAAAACCAGATACTCAATACATCCTGGAACGGGGAAGATGTACAAGGATCTTAAGAAACATTTTTGGTGGCCAGGTATGAAAGCCGATATTGCTAAATATGTAGGAGAATGTTTGACGTGTTCTAAGGTCAAAGCTGAACATCAGAAACCATCAGGTCTACTACAACAACCTAAAATCCCGGAATGGAAATGGAAAAACATTACCATGGATTTCATTACTAAATTGCCAAGGACTGCAAGTGGTTATGATACTATTTGGGTAATAGTTGATCGTCTCACCAAGTCAGCACACTTCCTGCCAATAAGAGAAGATGACAAGATGGAGAAGTTAGCACGACTGTATTTGAAGGAAGTCATCTCCAGACATGGAATACCAATCTCTATTATCTCTTATAGGGATGGCAGATTTATTTCAAGATTCTGGCAGACATTACAGTAAGCATTAGGAACTCGTCTAGACATGAGTATTGCCTATCATCCACAAACTGATGGACAGAGCCAAAGGACGATACAAACGCTTGAAGACATGCTACGAGCATGTGTTATTGATTTCGGAAACAATTGGGATCGACATCTACCGTTAGCAGAATTTTCCTACAACAACAGCTACCATTCAAGCATTGAGATGGCGCCTGACGTTTTAGCAGAGTAGTATATAAAATACTATTAAATTTTAGCAGGAAATACTATTAAATACGATACAATTTTACACAAGATATTTATTTATTTATAGAATGGATATACTTAAACTTTGCTACAACACTTATAGGCAGTGTACCTAATCGTACAGTAGTGTAGTTTTTAGTAAGTCCAGTTCGTTCCACAGGGAATCTTTTTAAACAAAGCTTAACGCTATATTAGTTTACTTTTATAAAAATACAAATATATATATATAAGTAATATTATTATTATAAATGGGGGTTTTTACCGTTTAATGACCGGTTTGTCAATTTTAAAACTTTAGTCGCAGTTAAAACCAAATGTAAAATATTAAAAATAAATACAAGACTTAAATTAAAGCATAAAGTAAATAACGATAATGAAATTGCGAATAATAAAAGTGCGATAAAATAAACTTGCGATAATTAAAAAGTACGATAATTAAAAGTGTAATTAAATAACAATAAAAATGCGATAATTATAAGTGCAATTAAATATAAAATAAAGGAAATTAAATATGAAATAAAAGAATTATGCTTATTTAAACTTCCGTAATCATGATGTTTGACGTGTTGATTTTAGTTTTATGCCCATGGGTTAATTGTCCTTTGTCCTGGATTATTTAATATGTCCGTCTGGTTTTTGTCCATAACAGTCCATCAGTCATAAATATAAAGTGCGAGTGTCCTCGTCAAATTATCCTTATACCCGAAGTTAAATATTCCAACTAATTGGGGACTTAAACTGTAACAAGATTTTAATACTTTGTTTAATAATTACACCAGGATGTTGACTGAGTGTAACCCAAGGTTTTAATATTTTGTTATCAATTATACCAAGTGTCCTTGTACATAATTTCACCCCTGTTTTAATTATTCTAGTGGCTATTAATCCATTCCCGTGTCCGGTTAAATGAACGATTATTCGTACATATAAATACCCCGCCCATCGTGTCCGATCGAGTGTATATGGTAATTTATAGGGACGCCCAATTGTAAATCTTTATATTAACATTAACAAACTATCATTTAGTTAAACAAATATAAAGCCCATTAATAGCCCTTAGTCTAATTTCCACAAGTGTCGTTCTTTTGTCCAAATCCCAATTATGGTACAAAGCCCAATTACCCAATTTTAGTAATTAGCCCAACATCATGATTACTTCGTTTTAAATAAGCATAATAATAACTTAGCTACGAGACATTAAATTAAAAAGATTGAACATAACTTACAATGATTAAAAATAGTGTAGCGTTACACGGACAGAATTTCGACTTACACTCTTACAACATTCGCTAACATACCCTTATTATTAGAATTATAATTAAAATTAAAATATAAATTATAAATATATATATATATATTTTACGTATGAATGAGGAGAAGAAAAAGATGATGATTACGATCAGAATGCGCGAGCTTTATAGGGAGTTTCTGAAATTGGGGCTCCGTGACTCGCGGCCTTTTTGGCCTTCAAACTCCGCGAGTCGCGGAGTTTGCTTTTACAGCTCAGAGGAGTTTGGCTCTTTGTTTACCGACGGTTTTAAATAAATATAATATATTAAATAATTATAAGAATTATTTAAATATTATATTATATTTATGTGCATAGTTGACTTGTAATTTTTAGTCCGTTGCGTCGAGCGTTGAGAGTTGACTCTGGTCCCGGTTCTGGATTTTCGAACGTCCTTGCGTACAATTTAATATCTTGTACTTTGCGTTTTGAATCTTGTACTCTTGTAATTTCGAGACGTTTCTTATCAATAATTGGAACCTCTTTGATTGTCTTTTGTACTTTTGAGCTTTTTGGTCGTTTGCGTCTTCAATTCGTCGAATCTGTCTTTTGTCTTCACCTTTTATTATTTAAACGAATATCACTTGTAAATAGAACAATTGCAACTAAAAGCTTGTCTTTCTTGAGGAATAATGCTATGAAATATATGTTCGTTTTTAGCATTATCAAATATTCCCACACTTGAGCGTTGCTTGTCCTCAAGCAATATCGTCTTGAAATACTAGAATCACTTCTTTATTCTTCACACTTTGTACATCGGTGATTTTCTATACGGCGGTATAAACAATGGTAGTAACGATATGGTTTACAGTCCCACATGACTATAAAAATTTAGATCCATTAAGGAAATTGGATCTTTATGAAAACATTTGATCTTTTGAAAATTAAATCTAGTTTTTACCCTAGATAAGTTTTCCAGAATAACCCTTTACCGGTGTTTGCAAAATATTTTTGTGGGTTTGGTGGGTTTCAGATTTGAAAATTTTAGCTCAAAACTTATGGTTTTGTGTCACCCACTTGCTAACCTTGTATTTGGAAAGCAACACGTCCAGTTTACTTGTCCCGTATATTACCTTTCGGTAAACTACCGTCCGATTGTAAAGGAAAGCATTGAACAAGCAACTGTTAAGGCAATGTCCCCTGACATGCTTTTAATTATGGTCTATAACGTGTCAGACGCAATTACTATCCTTGGTAGGAGCAATAGTAAAGCTCACCCTTATAATTTTTCAGTATGGCACAAGGTCCTGTCTTTGACCACTATGCAACCACCGTTCTTACGGTTGACACCTGATTTAGTTCAGGTGACCTAATGAATTCCAGGTGAATTCCTAGGATTTTACGTTCAATGGTAATGAACGCATTGAAAATAGGGTTTTCAGAAAACAAATCTGTTTGTAATTTTGATCAAAATATTTTCTCGTTCAAGCTCGAGTTTAGATATCATTGAATTCCATGAGTTTGTAATTCTCAATCTTTAAGGTCAATCTCTAGGATTGAGTAATATCAGGCTTAAAAGCTGATTTTTAATCTTTAAGGAGATTATCCTTTCTGGGGATCTGATTCATTAGTCTTATCCAGCTAATTTGCATGGTGCCCCCCCATTTTACGAGATAAATCCTTCTCATGGTTAGGATAAATCTGACTACTTGGCGACCCTGTTTAATACTGAGGTCCGTGGATTTCCTGCTGATTTTAGTGATGACTTTTCTGGATTTTTCGTCAACCTACAGCTGGCCTGGACGACAACTTCTTGACCTAAATCAAGAAGCGCGTGTCTTTTTCGGAAGACTTTACTTCCTTTTAATGATGGAATTGATTCATCGTGTAGATCCATCTCTTCTTTTCTTTCATCGGGTAAAACAGTTTAGTTTAGTCCAAAGCAAAAGTATTTTCAGTTATTTGTTACAGATATATGTGACATATGTTTAAGATAACTTGGTAAATTTTTCCACACTTGGCTTTTATTTTCCTTTTTATCGTCCTCTATTCCATTTTAAATGAATTTTAACATTTTGGTTTGTTTCTCAATTTATGTCCTTTCCGAGGTAACAATAATTTCGGTGTTAAAACCTAGTTTTATCGTTCATAAATATGTATAAACATGATTTTGAGTTCATTTAAATGAAAATTTTGAAAATTTTTACTAGAATTGGGTAGTCAGTATATAAGACTAGGGCTGTTCTTTATTATCAGAGAGCACTAGATTCTAATACAACTACTGCTTTACTAGTATTTTTAATGGTAACCAAGTGTTTAAGATAAAAATTTTAAAATCCGAAAGAATTTAACCCCTTCCCACACTTAAGATCTTGCAATGCCCTCATTTGCAAGAAATCAGTAACAATTTAAATTATTAAGGGTGATTTGTGTGAAATTGATTAAATTTTACCATAGTTTCCAAACATTTTTGCGTTTGTTTGCTGAATGATAAATGGTGCACATCATTTGTTCATTCCGTCTTGTGGTTATTTCACATATATTTTGCATCTTGTCGTCAAAATTAGTTGCTTTTGCTGAACTTAATGCCAGTCTTTGAAAATGCGTTGTTTTACCCTGTTGTGTACATAAGATAAACTGCAAACATATATACATATTTTTGAAGTTTGGTATATTACCCCACATTCAAAAATTATTAAAATCTAAGAATAAAAGTTAGAAAATTATCAAAACTATTACAATATTAACATAAATATTAAATGTATCAACATTACAAATTACAAAATAAATAAAACTAAGTATACTAGGGATGATACTGGTACCAATAGGGGTTCCATGCATAACCATAGGTGCTATAGAATGCTTCAGCAGGGTTATACGTAGGATAAGGTGGTTGCATCTCTATAGACCAGGGAGGGAAGATGGGTTTCGGTGTAGGAATATAGTTTCTACCTATATGTTGGCAATGAGCTATGATTTGGTTTTGATGAACTTGCCAATCTTCAAATGCTCTCTGTCTAGCATTTTCATACTCCTGTGAAGCTATAAACCTTTGCATTTCTTGCATCTCATTTCCCCCTCCTACATTACCATGCTGTTGGTTTCTCTCAACCTGTGGATGTCTACCATGGTATGGTACTGCGGCGTTATTTCGCCTCTTCAAAACTTTCACACCATGGTATACATTTAAACCTATAGTATCGCGGGGTTCTGGTTCTTCGACTAATAATCCCCCCCGACTTATATCCACACCGAGATATTCAGCAATCAAAGTAATAAAAATACCACCTCCTATTATGCTATGCGGTCTCATCCCCCGAACCATAGCTGATAAATAATAACCCACACAATACGGTATACTTACAGCGCTTTGTGGGTCTCGAATACACATATGGTTAAACAAATCCTGTTCATTTACCTTTTCCTTGTTCTTACCCCTTTGTGTAATCGAATTAGCTAAAAACCTATGAATCACTCTTAATTCAGCTCTATCTATATCCAAATAAGAGTAATTTCCCCCTTTGAAACGGTGATGGCTTGTCATTTGACTCCACACACCGTGTGTATCAAAATTTTCATCTATCTTTCTACCGTTTAGTATCAACCCTCTACAATCGGCAGATGCTAACTCCTCAGGCGTATATATACGTAAAGCCTGAGCCATGTCCAGTAAAGACATGTGGCGCATCGAACCGCCTAACAAAAATCTAATAAAAGATCGATCGGTTAAACTAGTTACCCGATCATTCAACTCTATACTACACAACAATTCTTCACACCATACTTTATATACAGGTCTACGCATGGTGAATAAACGTACCCAGTCATTAAAAGTAGAATTACCATACTTTTGTACAAGTAATTCCCTAATTGGCCCGACCAATTCTACAGCTTCTAAGGGTCCCCATTCTATGACCCTCGGTACCTCAACAACCTTAGAATGAAGAGTATGCAAACCCCTTTGGTATTTTGGATAATCTATCCAAAGTCTGTCAAATCTCAGGTTCGGGTGCAACTCTTCCAAGTGCAT
Organism: Rutidosis leptorrhynchoides; assembly: GCF_046630445.1. Taxonomy (NCBI): domain Eukaryota; kingdom Viridiplantae; phylum Streptophyta; class Magnoliopsida; order Asterales; family Asteraceae; genus Rutidosis; species Rutidosis leptorrhynchoides. Next base: position 448,455,735 of record NC_092337.1, on the reverse strand, counting down.
ATCAGAAAATATCATGACCGGATGAGGTATATCCTGCTTGTAGTAGTTATCCACCTCCTGTTGTTCCGCATTCTTAGCAGGAGCATTGCGAGCTTGGGATGAAGATTCACCCCTTTCAGTCTGCAAAACACATCAAACACAATTTTTTATGCATCCAAATATGCATTAGTGTCAGCAAAATCATCAATCAAAATAATTACAATGACATGATCAATTTATATCAAACTTAAGCTCATTTTCACATTTTTATCAAATCTACACTTTTTCAAATAAGCATATACGAAAATGTTCGCCAAGTTCATAAGCATTCAACTCAAATAACATGTCAAAATAATCATTACTAGCAATTAAACAAGTTTTAAATGGCATTATCTCTCAAAAATCAAGTTCATGAATTTTTAGACTGAAAAAGTCCACTTTAATTCTCAAAATCATGTTTAGGCTCAAAGTTTGGATCATTTAACTACCTAAACATGTTACACTACTTAATTTAGCAACAATTCATGACAAAAATCGGCCATAACCTGTTTATATCAAAAAGCCCCAAATTTGCTCAAGAACACAAACCCTAGATTACTCAAAATTTGAAGTTTAAGGCTTCTAATCATGTTAAATAGCATCAATCTAGGTTATACAAGCATAATACATAAACAATTTAAGCCTAATTACACTAAAAAGCATCAAAATCAAATTGGAAAAAAAATTGCTTAAGAACACTAATTTCGGATTAAATGGTGTTTAGGTGTAGAAATTTACCGTTTTTCTTGAGTAATTCCTAGATAGCATCCTTCTCAACATGATTTTAGTAAAAAATTTGGTGATTAACGGTTAAAAATTGTGATTTTGGGGGTGTTTTTAGGTGTTTTTTCGGAGTATTTCGCAGTGTTTTCTGTTTTGGGGGTGTGGACTGATCAGTTTGTGCGTTTATATTTTTTTTCCTGTATTTTGGTCCTCCCGCGACTCGCGGTGTTTGGACCCTTCAAACTCCGCGAGTCGCGGAGTTTGCTAATTTTTTTTTTTTTTTATATAATCTTTAACTTATAAAACAATTAAGTAATTAATTTTAAAATTTTGTTTCCCTTATTATTTAGGACGAGGTCGTTTCGGATCGATGTCTTAGTCCGTCCTTCGACAAAATTTTAAAATTTGTCTTTTTGTAGCGATTGTTTTAAAAGCTAAGATTTTTGGGTTTTTTTTTTATGTTTTTGGCATACTTTAATTCAATAAGATTAAAAATAATGATAATAAAAGTTCTCGTCCCTCCCTCGGGTAAAGCAATTTCGGTTCAAAGACCTAGTCTTCAACTTACGACGAATTTTAAAAATCATATTTTTAACTTAATGAGATAAAGTAAATTTTTGTTTTTAAATTCACACAACTTAAATATAAAATTCAAAATTAATATTAAAAATTCACACCAAACTTAAAAATTTGAAATGCATAAAATTAAAAATTCATATTTTAAAAATTAAAAATTCACACCAAACTTAATTTTAAAAATTCATATTATAAATTCACACCAAACTTATATTAATTTTTCAAATATTTACAATTTTAAAAATATTGTTTTTACAAAGTTTACAATATTAATTTAAGATTTAAATATTAATTTTAAAAACATGGTAAAAATAAAATTAAAAATCTTTTTGGCTTTTTATCCCACTTTAATCAATCAAATATTATCAAAAATATGCGCCCCTCTTTTCGGTAAAGTAATTTCGGTTCCAAGACCTAATTTAACTCATGACGAATTTTTGAAATATTTTGGGTTGATTGATTAAAGATATTTAAACCTTAAGAATAAACGTTAAATTTCGCAGTGATGTAATAAATTTTTGAATGATATCAATAATTTCGGTCGCCAAACCTAATTTTATTTAATACCAATTTAATACTTTTTAGCGAACAAATTAGCGTTTATTATCAAAAGTTTAAAAATAAAATAAAGTAAAAACTGTACAGACTTACCTGTGAAATAGATTTCTTAGTTATATGATCTATCCCATTCATAAGATAGTCGGTTTAATTGGTTTTCCATGGCTACATAAGCGTAACCTCGAGCATTCAGTGTCTTTTCTTCTAAACATATGAACGGTCCGTCTCTGCATAAAGTAACAAATTCGGTATTTGAATAGGTTTGATTATTTGAACATTTACCTCCATGTGACCATTTTCCGCATTTGTGACATCGTTCTAGGTGTCGTGCTCTTTTTTTGCTGCGGATTTTGATTTTCCTTTACCAAATTGTAACTTATTATCTTCGCATCTGGATTCTTTTCTAACTCCGTCCATTCTTTCTCTGATTACTGATACTAATTCACTCGGTAGTATGTCATTATTTCGTTTAGTGATCAAAGAGTGTAGCATTAGACCATGGTTTAGTTCACAGGCAGTCTTCATTTCGTAAAAACCTAAAAAAAAATAAAAATTCAGAATGGGGGGAGAAGACTAGTTCTTTAGGGTCTGCTAGGGAAAGACCATTCGGGTTCCATTTTCGAGAACTACACGAAAACAGACAATCTAACTCTAACAGAAATACATATTATCCTTTAAAGACTTGATTCTCCCCACACTTAGTTAGCTGTGGTGTCAAAATTGTGATTAACTTCGTTGTCGACTTCCATCGGACCATGTATGTAATGTTTAACTCTGTGACCATTAACTTTAAATTCAATCCCATTTGAATTTATTAATTCTATCGTTCCGTATGGGAAAACTCTTTTGACTATGAATGGTCCAGACCATCTTGATTTCAATTTTCCAGGAAATAGCTTGAATCGTGAATTGAAAAGAAGAACTCTGTCTCCTTCTTTAAATTCTTTTGAACTTCTGATTCTTTTATCATGCCATTTCTTCGTTCTTTCTTTATAGATTAACGAATTATCGTATGCTTCATGTCTTAATTCTTCTAATTCGTTTAGTTGACTTAACCGTAGACGTCCAGCTTCATGTAAATCAAGATTACATGTCTTCAAAGCCCAAAATGCTTTGTGTTCAATTTCTACTGGAAGATGACATGCTTTTCCATAAACAATTCTAAAAGGTGTGGTTCCAATTGGAGTTTTGTAGGCTGTTCTAAAGCCCAGAGTGCATCCTCCAATTTAATGGACCATTCCTTCGGATTTGATCCTACGGTTTTCTCTAGAATACGTTTTAAGGCTCGGTTGGTATTTTCAACTTGTCCACTTGTTTGTGGATGATATGCGGTGGAGATTTTATGAGTTACTCCATATCTTTTAAGAACTTTCTCAAGTTGATTATTACAGAAATGAGTACCCCGATCACTTATTAAAGCTTTCGGTGTTCCAAACCTTGCAAAAAGACGTTTTAAAAAGTTGACTACAACTCGTGCATCGTTAGTTGGGAGAGCTTGTGCTTCCGCCCATTTAGATACATAATCAATGGCTACGAGTATATATAGATTATTATGAGATTTTGGAAATGGACCCATAAAGTCAATACCCCAAATGTCAAATACTTCACATACTTGGATGACATTTTGTGGCATTTCATCACGTTGACTTATTTTTCCGGCCCTTTGACAGGCATCACAGGATTTGCAAAGAAGGTGTGCGTCTTTGTAAATTGTAGGCCAATAGAATCCAGCATCATAAACTTTTCTTGCTGTTAGTTGAGGCCCATAATGCCCTCCTGTTGGTCCTGTGTGACAATGGTTTAAAATTTTACTAGCTTCATCTCCAAATACACATCGGCGTATTATTCCATCTGGACAACTTTTAAACAGATGTGGATCTTCCCAAAAATAGTGTTTTATATCACTGAAGAATTTCTTTCGTCTTTGGTACGATAACCCTTTTTCAAGGAATCCACATACTAAATAGTTTGCATAGTCTGCAAACCATGGAATTTCTTTATAATCTATCTTCGATAGATATTCATCAGTAAAGTTGTCTTGTATGGCCGATTCATTTAGAACTTCTAATTCAGGATTTTCAAGACGAGAAAGATGATCAGCGGCGAGATTTTCTGCTCCTCTTTTATCTCGGATTTCAATATCAAACTCTTGTAAGAGTAAGATCCAACGGATTAATCTTGGTTTAGCATCTTGTTTTGAAAATAGGTATCTAAGAGCAGAATGGTCGGTATAGACCACCGTTTTTGCTAGAACGAGATATGATCGAAATTTGTCAAAAGCAAAGACAATAGCAAGGAGTTCTTTTTCAGTAGTTGTATAGTTTGTTTGTGCTCCTTGTAACGTCTTACTAGCATAATATATAGGTTGAAATCGTTTTTCAATCCTTTGTCCTAAAACGGCTCCCATTGCAAAATCACTTGCATCGCACATTAGTTCAAATGGTAGATTCCAATTTGGTGTTATCATGATCGGTGCATTAGTGAGTTTCTCTTTAAGAATATTAAAAGATTTGATACACTCATCTGAAAAGATGAATGGAGCATCCTTTTCTAGGAGTTTATTCATAGGAGTGGCAATTTTAGAAAAATCTTTTATGAAACGTCGGTAAAAACCGGCATGCCCTAGAAAACTCCTAACTCCTCTAACATTGGTGGGATGTGGAAGTTTAGCAATTATATCTACTTTAGCTCTATCCACTTCAATTCCTTCTTTTGAAATTTTATGTCCAAGAACGATGCCTTCTTTAACCATGAAATGGCATTTCTCCCAATTAAGTACTAGATTTGATTGTTCGCATCTAAGAAGCATTCGTTCCAGATTAACTAGACATGATTCAAATGTATCACCGAAGACTGAAAAGTCATCCATGAAAACTTCCATGCATTCTTCTATCATGTCGTGAAAAATCGCCATCATACACCTTTGAAAGGTTGCAGGGGCGTTGCAAAGTCCAAATGGCATGCGTTTGTAAGCAAAAGTACCATAAGGGCACGTGAATGTGGTTTTCTCTTAGTCCTCGGGTGCTATTGGAATTTGAAAATATCCGGAAAATCCATCTAGAAAACAATAGTAACTATTTCCGGCTAATCTTTCCAACATTTGATCAATGAAAGGTAAGGGAAAGTGATCTTTTCTGGTGGCGTCATTTAATTTTCTATAATCAATACATACACGCCATCCTGTTACAGTCCTAGTAGGAATAAGCTCATTTTTCTCATTTGTAATGACAGTCATGCCACCCTTCTTAGGCACGCATTGAACTGGGCTTACCCATGGACTATCAGAAATTGGATAAATTAAACCTGCATCTAGCAGTTTAATAATCTCTTTCTTAACTACATCTTGCATATTAGGATTTAGTCTTCGTTGGCGTTGCACATACGTTTTATGACCTTCTTCCATAAGGATTTTATGTGTGCAATACGAAGGACTTATTCCTTTAATATCATGAATCTTCCATGCAATGGCTGGTTTATGAGCTTTCAACACAGAAATGAGTTGTGATTTCTCATTTTCAGTAAGAGAAGACGATATTATTACAGGTAATTCAGATTCACCATGTAAATAAGCGTATTCCAAATGGTTTGGAAGTGGCTTTAACTCTAATTTCGGAGGTTCTTCTATCGATGATTTATATCGATATTTGTCTTCTTCTTTTAGCATTTGAATTTCTTCTGTTGTTGGTTCATATCCATTAGCTATAAGTGTAGCTAACATTTCAGCTTCATCAATTGGTTCATTACCTTCTCCTAAAGAACATTCTCCTGTTCCTTGTAATTCTGGAAATTCTTCTAATAATTCTGCATGTGCATCTATAGTTTGAATATAATAACATGTATCATCTGCAGATTGTGGTTGTTGCATTGCTCTATCAACTGAAAAGGTAACACTCTCATCCTCTATACTTAGGGTCAATTTCTTACCGAACACGTCTATCATTGCTTTAGCCGTGTTTAAGAATGGTCTTCCTAATATGAGAGGAACTTGAGAATCTTCTTCCATGTCCAGAACAACAAAATCTAATGGAAATACTAAAGTACCAACTTTAACTAGCATGTTCTCCATTATCCCTCTAGGATATTTTATTGATCTATCGGCTAGTTGTATGCTTATTCTGGTTGGTTTCAATTCTCCAAGGTCTAGTTTAGCGTATAGTGAATATGGCATTAGATTTATACTAGCACCTAAATCTGCCAATGCTTCTATTGAACTAAGACTACCCAGAAAACATGGAATTGTGAAACTTCCTGGATCAGATAGTTTTTCTGGTATCTTATTCAACAGCACTGCTGAACAATTAGCATTCATAGTAACAGCCGAGAGTTCTTCCATTTTCTTTCTATTTGAGATTAGATCTTTCAAGAATTTAGCATATCTAGGCATTCCTGAAATCACATCAATGAAAGGAAGATTTACATTTATCTGTTTAAACATATCCAAGAATTTGGATTGCTCGGCTTCAAGTTTCTCTTTCTTCATTTTACTCGGGTAAGGAAGTGGTGGTTGGTATTGTTTAACATAAGGTTTAGCCTTAACTGTGTTATCTTCATTAACCTTTTCAACTACCGGTTCTTTTTCCTTATCTTGATCAGGTTGTGGTTCTTGTGGAGTAGGAATAGCTTCATCAGAAGTTACAGGTATTTCAGGTGGTTTAAGTGTTGTACCACTTCTTGTGGTAATAGCTTTAGCTGTTTCATTCCGGGGGTTAGCATTTGTATGACTAGGTAGACTTCCCGGTTTTCTTTCACCTATTAACCTTGCTAGGTTACTTACTTCTTGTTCCAGATTTTGAATAGAAGCTTGTTGATTTTTAAATGCTTGAGCATTTTGTTCATTGGTTTGTTTCTGAGATGTAAAAAATTGCGTTTGAGTTTCAACTAGCTTCGTCATCATATCTTCTAAATTCGGCTTTTTATCATCGGTTTGTTGTGGTGGTTTGTTTTGAAAATTAGGTCTTTGCTGATTGTAAGTATTATTGGATACTTGTTGATTGCTAGGACCTTGTTGGTTGTTGTATGGAATATTTCGGTTATAATTCTGGTTTTGATTGTAAATTGGTCTTGGCGGTTGATAATTATTCTGATAATTATTTCCAGGCCTTTGGTTTATGTATGAAATATTCTCTCTTTGTTCCATTATTAATTCAATACTGAGACAATCTTTTGTCAAATGTGGTCCTCCACACTGCTCACAACTAATTCGTATTGAGTGAATATCTTTAGTCATCTTTTCCATTCGTCTCTCCACAGCATCTATCTTTGCGGAAATGGAATCTAAGTCATGGCTAGAATCGGCTCTAGCTGCTTTAGATGATCTAACGATATCTTTTTCTTGGTGCCACTCATGTGAGTGGGAAGCAGTGTTATCAATAATTTTGTAAGCATCAGTTTCGGTTTTCTTCATAATAGAACCACCAGCTGCTATATCTATGTCTTTCCTTGTAGTGATGTCGCATCCTTGGTAGAATATTTGTACTATTTGACAGGTATCTAAACCATGTTGCGGACATCCTCTTAACAACTTTCCATATCTAGTCCATGCCTCATATAGAGTTTCATTCGGTTTCTGTGAAACGTAACAATTTCTGCTTGAAGTCTTACGGCTTTAGATGCAGGAAAGAATTGTTTAAGAAATTTTTCAACTACTACGTCCCATGTATCAATCGCCCCTTCAGGTAACGATTCCAACCAATCTTTGGCTTCTCCCTTTAAAGTCCAGGGAAATAACATGAGATATATCTGTTCATCCTCCACTTCTCGGATTTTAAATAGTGTGCAGATTCTATTAAAGGTACGTAGATGTTCATTTGGATCTTCCTTCGGCGCACCACTAAATTGGCATTGATTAGTCACCATGTGTAGAATTTGTCCTTTGATTTCATAATCTGGCGCATTAATGTCTGGATGAGTAATTGCGTGACCTTGGCCAGTGCGTTTAGCTCTCATTCGGTCTTCCATACTTAAAGGTTCCAGATTCTCCATAATTGAATTTGTTGAATCGGAATCACTAGAGGATTCTGATTTAATGGTTCGTTCCTCAACAATCTCTGTTTGAATGATTGGTGGTTCCGGAGGAAAGTTTAATGGTTCAGGATCTACGAACCGTTCCTGAATATTCTCCGGATTCTCAATTGTGAGGTCGGGTTCAAAAAATGGATTATCGGAAATTTGAACTGAAGTACTTGGTCGACTGGATGACGATTCTAAATAAAAATCAACGGCGGTTATATTTGCTAAATGTCTTGATCTAGTTACAGGTGGTGAACGTACAAAAGGTGGTGATCGTCTTGCTCGGTGCATTCACTGAATATCCTATTAGTTTTTTAAAAGGAAAGAAAAATTATAATAAGTTATCCAATTAATAGACTTTTCTGATTTTGCCCACGTTTTGAATAGCCAAAAGATGCAGCAGAGGGGCAGGATTCGTTTGGTCTCAATATAATTGAGGACTGTTTGGCTCCAATAACCCGGTCCACGTACAAATCCAACTATTACTACGAACCAGAAAATTTTGATGTCTATCAATTTAACCACTTAAAATAAATTTTCGTAATTTTAAGAAATTTAGATAAGAAGTAGAATAAAAATCTATGTCCTAAAACTAGAATAGCGAGAAATAAGAAAGAAAAAGAGTTCGTCGAAAAAGGTCGAAAAAGAAAAATGGTTGAAAAATAAAAGGTGACGGAAAAATAAAAGAAACTTATAAAAACTTAAAAATACTTGACTAACCTAACCTTATTACTACAGCTAACTTAAAATTATAATCGCAAATTGAAATTACTAATTGGAATGATAATTGATACATAGGAAAAAGGTGTCTAAAAATATTAAAGCTTACAAGAAAAACTATATCCCAAATGGAAATAACTTAAAAAGAAACTAAAACTTAAAAAGGCGTCGCAAAATTCTAAAGCACCTAAATCTTAGTCTAAAGAAAAAGCACTTAAGGAATTCTACGGCAAAGCCTAAAAATCTAGAAGTAAAAATAACTATGGCAAAATCTAAGTTTAAAACTAAATATGAGCTAAAAATACAAATATTACGCTAAAACGATTAAAAAGGGACAAAATATAAAAATATACAAAAAGTTGTAAAAATTACAATTTTTATAAAAATATTATTTTTATATTATTTATTTATTAAAACTATTAATTTTACAATTTAATAAAACTAATTAATACTAAATACATAAATTAAATAAAAAGTAAAAGTTAAAATAAAACTAATTATAATAATAATAATAATAATTAGGGTTAATAATAATAATAATTAATTACCCGTAATTAATTTCAGTTTAGGGTTTCTGTCGGTGTCAGAGAAACTCCGCGAGTTGCGGTATTCAAGGCATCAAACCCCGCGAGTCGCGGGGTTCAGAAATTCAGATGACAGCTTTTTTAAATTCGACGCGTTTTTCTTTATTTTTTTTTTTCTGTTTTTAATTTTTCTGTTTCTATATAAATAAAAGATATTTAAATAAAACTTTATATCTTTATTAACTAAAATAAAAATAAAGAAACTTATAAAACTTAAATATTTAACAAAATCTTAAAAATACATAAAAAAAATTTTTTTGTTTTTCTTTTTATATTTTCGAATATTTAAAACGTACTTTTATAAAAACGAATTTTAATAAAAGTAAAATAAAAATCTTTTTTTTTTCTATATTAGCGTTGCGCTTCCGGCTTTTAAGAGACTCCCCGGCAGTGGTGCCAAAAATACTTGACGTTTTAGCAGAGTAGTATATAAAATACTATTAAATTTTAGCAGGAAATACTATTAAATACGATACAATTTTACACAAGATATTTATTTATTTATAGAATGGATATACTTAAACCTTGCTACAACACTTATAGGCAGTGTACCTAATCGTACAGTAGTGTAGTTTTTAGTAAGTCCGGTTCGTTCCACAGGGAATCTTTTTAAACAAAGTTTAACGCTATATTAGTTTAATTTTATAAAAATACAAATATATATATATAAGTAATATTATTATTATAAAGGGGGGTTTTTACCGTTTAATGACCGGTTTGTCAATTTTAAAACTTTAGTCGCAGTTAAAACCAAATGTAAAATATTAAAAATAAATACAAGACTTAAATTAAAGCATAAAGTAAATAACGATAATGAAATTGCGAATAATAAAAGTGCGATAAAATAAACTTGCGATAATTAAAAAGTACGATAATTAAAAGTGTAATTAAATAACAATAAAAATGCAATAATTAGAAGTGCAATTAAATATAAAATAAAGGAAATTAAATATGAAATAAAAGAATTATGCTTATTTAAACTTCCGTAATCATGATGTTTGACGTGTTGATTTTAGTTTTATGCCCATGGGTTAATTGTCCTTTGTCCTGGATTATTTAATATGTCCGTCTGGTTTTTGTCCATAACAGTCCATCAGTCATAAATATAAAGTGCGAGTGTCCTCGTCAAATTATCCTTATACCCGAAGTTAAATATTCCAACTAATTGGGGACTTAAACTGTAACAAGATTTTAATACTTTGTTTAATAATTACACCAGGATGTCGACTGAGTGTAACCCAAGGTTTTAATATTTTGTTATCAATTATACCAAGTGTCCTTGTACATAATTTCACCCCTGTTTTAATTATTCTAGTGGCTATTAATCCATTCCCGTGTCCGGTTAAATGAACGATTATTCGTACATATAAATACCCCGCCCATCGTGTCCGATCGAGTGTATATGGTAATTTATAGGGACTCCCAATTGTAAATCTTTATATTAACATTAACAAACTATCATTTAGTTAAACAAATATAAAGCCCATTAATAGCCCTTAGTCTAATTTCCACAAGTGTCGTTCTTTTGTCCAAATCCCAATTATGGTACAAAGCCCAATTACCCAATTTTAGTAATTAGCCCAACATCATGATTACTTCGTTTTAAATAAGCATAATAATAACTTAGCTACGAGACATTAAATTAAAAAGGTTGAACATAACTTACAATGATTAAAAATAGTGTAGCGTTACACGGACAGAATTTCGACTTACACTCTTACAACATTCGCTAACATACCCTTATTATTAGAATTATAATTAAAATTAAAATATAAATTATAAATATATATATATATATATATATATATTTTACGTATGAATGAGGAGAAGAAAAAGATGATGATTACGATCAGAATGCGCGAGCTTTATAGGGAGTTTCTGAAATTGGGGCTCCGTGACTCGCGGCCTTTTTGGCCTTCAAACTCCGCGAGTCGCGGAGTTTGCTTTTACAGCTCAGAGGAGTTTGGCTCTTTGTTTACCGACGGTTTTAAATAAATATAATATATTAAATAATTATAAGAATTATTTAAATATTATATTATATTTATGTGCATAGTTGACTTGTAATTTTTAGTCCGTTGCGTCGAGCGTTGAGAGTTGACTCTGGTCCCGGTTCCGGATTTTCGAACGTCCTTGCGTACAATTTAATATCTTGTACTTTGCGTTTTGAATCTTGTACTCTTGTAATTTCGAGACGTTTCTTATCAATAATTGGAACCTCTTTGATTGTCTTTTGTACTTTTGAGCTTTTTGGTCGTTTGCGTCTTCAATTCGTCGAATCTGTCTTTTGTCTTCACCTTTTATTATTTAAACGAATATCACTTGTAAATAGAACAATTGCAACTAAAAGCTTGTCTTTCTTGAGGAATAATGCTATGAAATATATATTCATTTTTAGCATTATCAGCGCCATTTGAAGCACTTTATGGTAGAAAGTGCAGGTCTCCGATTTGTTGGAGTGAAGTGGGGGATAGACAGATTACAGGTCCGGAGATAATACAAGAAACTACCGAAAAAATCATCCAAATTCAACAAAGATTGAAAACCGCCCAGAGTCGACAAAAGAGCTACGCGGACAGTAAGAGAAAAGATATAGAGTTTGAAATTGGAGAAATGGTCATGCTTAAGGTTTCACCTTGGAAAGGCGTTGTTCGATTTGGTAAACGGGGGAAACTAAATCCAAGGTACATTGGACCATTTAAGATTATAGATCGTGTCGGACCAGTAGCTTACCAACTGGAGCTACCTCAACAACTCGCGGCTGTACATAACACTTTCCACGTCTCAAATTTGAAGAAATGTTTTGCTAAAGAAGATCTCACTATTCCGTTGGACGAAATCCAAATCAATGAAAAACTTCAATTCATTGAAGAACCCGTCGAAATAATGGATCGTGAGGTTAAGAGACTTAAACAAACCAAGATACTGATTGTTAAGGTTCGATGGAATGCTCGTAGAGGACCCGAGTTCACCTGGGAGCGTAAAGATCAGATGAAGAAGAAATACCAGCATTTATTTCCAGAAGATACGTCAACACCTCCAACTGCTTAAAATTTCGGGACGAAATTTATTTAACGGGTAGGTACTGTAGTGACCCGAACTTTTCCATGTTTATATATATATTAAATGAAATTTTTATTTACATGATTAAGTGTTTCCAACATGTTAAGCAATCAAACTTGTTAAGACTTGATTAATTGAAATAGGTTTCATATAGACAATTGACCACCCAAGTTGACCGGTGATTCACGAACGTTAAAACTTGTAAAAACTATACGATGACATATATATGGTTATATATATAGTTAACATGATTTTATTATAAGTATGTATCTCATTAGGTATTTTAACAATGAGTTATATACATAAAAATGAGACTATTAATTTAAGAAACTCGAAAACGATATATATAACGATTATCGTTATAACAACGTCTTACTAGGTACATATGAATCATATTACGATATTGATACACTTGGTTAATTATGTTAAATGATAAGTAAATATATTATTAAGTGTATTAACAATGAAATACATATGTAAAAATAAGACTACTAACTTAATGATTTCGAAACGAGACATATATGTAACGATTATCGTTGTAACGACATTTAACTGTATATATATATCATACTAAGACATATTATATATCATAATATCATGATAATATAACAATTTAACATCTCATTTGTTATAATAAACAATGGGTTAATAACATTCAACAAGATCGTTAACCTAAAGGTTTCAAAACAACAATTACATGTAACGACTAACAATGACTTAACGACTCAGTTAAAATGTATATACATGTAGTGTTTTAATATGTATTCATACACTTTTTAAAGACTTCAAGACACTTATCAAAATACTTCTACTTAACAAAAATGCTTACAATTACATTCTCGTTCAGTTTCATCAACAATTCTACTCGTATGCACCCGTATTCGTACTCGTACAATACACAGCTTTTAGATGTATGTACTATTGGTATATACACTCCAATGATCAGCTCTTAACAGCCCATGTGAGTCACCTAACACATTTGGGAACCATCATTTGGCAACTAGCATGAAATATCTCATAAAATTACAAAAATATGAGTAATCATTCATGACTTATTTACATGAAAACAAAATTACATATCCTTTATATCTAATCCATACACCAACGACCAAAAACACCTACAAACACTTTCAATCTTCAATTTTCTTCATCTAATTGATCTCTCTCAAGTTCTATCTTCAAGTTCTAAGTGTTCTTCATAAATTCCAAAAGTTCTAGTTTCATAAAATCAAGAATACTTTCAAGTTTGCTAGCTCACTTCCAATCTTGTAAGGTGATCATCCAATCTCAAGAAATCTTTGTTTCTTATAGTAGGTTATCATTCTAATACAAGGTAATAATCATATTCAAACTTTGGTTCAATTTCTATAACTATAACAATCTTATTTCAAGTGATGATCTTACTTGAACTTGTTTTCGTGTCATGATTCTGCTTCAAGAACTTCGAGCCATCCAAGGATCCGTTGAAGCTAGATCCATTTTTCTCTTTTCTAGTAGGTTTATCCAAGGAACTTAAGGTAGTAATGATTTTCATAACATCATTCAATTCATACATAAAAAGCTATCATATTCGAAGTGGTAAACTTGTAATCACTAGAACATAGTTTAGTTAATTCTAAACTTGTTCGCAAATAAAAGTTAATCCTTCTAACTTGACTTTTAAAATCAACTAAACACATGTTCTATATCTATATGATATTCTAACTTAATGATTTAAAACCTGGAAACACGAAAAACACCGTAAAACCGGATTTACGCCGTCGTAGTAACACCGCGGGCTGTTTTGGGTTAGTTAATTAAAAACTATGATAAACTTTGATTTAAAAGTTGTTATTCTGGGAAAATGATTTTTATTATGAGCATGAAACTATATCCAAAAATTATGGTTAAACTCAAAGTGAAAGTATGTTTTCTAAAATGGTCATCTAGACGTCGTTCTTTCGACTGAAATGACTACCTTTACAAAAACGACTTGTAACTTATTTTTCCGACTACAAACCTATACTTTTTCTGTTTAGATTCATAAAATAGATTTTAATATGAAACCATAGCAATTTGATTCACTCAAAACGGATTTAAAATGAAGAAGTTATGGGTAAAACAAGATTGGATAATTTTTCTCATTTTAGCTACGTGAAAATTGGTAACAAATCTATTCCAACCATGACTTAATCAACTTGTATTGTATATTATGTAATCTTGAGATACCATAGACACGTATACAATGTTTTGACCTATCATGTCGACACATCTATATATATTTCGGAACAACCATAGACACTCTATATGTGAATGTTGGAGTTAGCTATACAGGGTTGAGGTTGATTCCAAAATATATATAGTTTGAGTTGTGATCAATACTGAGATACATATACACTGGGTCGTGGATTGATTCAAGATAATATTTATCGATTTATTTCTGTACGTCTAACTGTGGACAACTAGTTGTAGGTTACTAACGAGGACAGCTGACTTAATAAACTTAAAACATCAAAATATATTAAAAGTGTTGTAAATTTATTTTTAACATACTTTAATATATATGTATATATTGTTATAGGTTCGTGAATCAACCAGTGGCCAAGTCTTACTTCCCGACGAAGTAAAAATCTGTGAAAGTGAGTTATAGTCCCACTTTTAAAATCTAATATTTTTGGGATGAGAATACATGCAGGTTTTATAAATGATTTACAAAATAGACACAAGTACGTGAAACTACATTCTATGGTTGAATTATCGAAATCGAATATGCCACTTTTTATTAAGTCTGGTAATCTAAGAATTAGGGAACAGACACCCTAATTGACGCGAATCCTAAAGATAGATCTATTGGGCCTAACAAACCCCATCCAAAGTACCGGATGCTTTAGTACTTCGAAATTTATATCATATCCGAAGGGTGTCCCGGAATGATGGGGATATTCTTATATATATGCATCTTGTTAATGTCGGTTACCAGGTGTTCACCATATGAATGATTTTTATCTCTATGTATGGGATGTGTATTGAAATATGAAATCTTGTGGTCTATTGTTACGATTTGATATATATAGGTTAAACCTATAACTCACCAACATTTTTGTTGACGTTTAAAGCATGTTTATTCTCAGGTGAATACTAAGAGCTTCCGTTGTTGCATACTAAAATAAGGACAAGATTTGGAGTCCATGTTTGTATGATATTGTGTAAAAACTGCATTCAAGAAACTGATTTCGATGTAACATATTTGTATTGTAAACCATTATGTAATGGTCGTGTGTAAACAGGATATTTTAGATTATCATTATTTGATAATCTACGTAAAGTTTTTTTAAACCTTTATTTATGAAATAAAGGTTATGGTTTGTTTTAAAAATGAATGCAGTCTTTGAAAAACGTCTCATATAGAGGTCAAAACCTCGCAACGAAATCAATTAATATGGAACGTTTTTAATCAATAAGAACGGGACATTTCACACTTCATCTTCACCATCAAACCCTAGATTTCCAAATCTTGTTCTAGAGCTCAAATCATTCATATCATCTTGTTCCTTACGATTTACTGAGTCTTTTGAGGTATGAATTATAGTGTATCAAGCTTTAATCTTTGTGAAATTAAGGTTTTTGTGTCAAGTTTGTGAAAAGTGGGTTTTAGTGTCAAATGGGTTGATTTTGATGTTGTTTGTGTCAAAATCTTGTGGGTTTATGCTTAGTGATGTTTAGTATACTTGATTTGGTCAATTTTGAGGTAAGAAACAAGCTCTAGAGCAAGAAATGGCGAATTTTGGGTTAAACCCATAGTTGTGTTCATCTTCTTCATCAGATGAACACACTCGGCCGAGTGTCTCTTGACACTCGACCGACCGTGTAGACGATCGACCGGTTGGGTGGCACAATCAACCGAGTGTGTCTGAGTTCTGATCAGATGTTTTGTTTTACTCAGTCGGTCGAGTGAGAGGACACACACGACCGTGTGTGTGGACACAGTCGATTGACTGTGTGAGTCAGTCGGTCGTGGGTCTGTGAGGGCAGAATATTTTACCAAGTGTTGATGCCTAACCGTTGTGCTGCCCGTGTGACATATGATAATCAGGATGTAAATTCTGAAAAATGCATAAGTGTTAGGTGGACCTTTAGTGACACTTTTTGTGATTGATTTCTGTACTGTGTTGTTTTGTGTTAACAGACAGAAACTAACTTGATTTGCCTTATGTTTAGGTGATAAGGATAAGGAAGCCGCTCAGTGATAGATTATCTGAGCTAGTTGCTGGTATTCGGTGAGTGGGTCTATCTCCGGATAGAGTATTAAGTAGCTGACACGCCACTTGTTCAGACACTTTATATTTTGTTAATGTTCAGTATGATTACCATGCGAAGTTAGTTATTGCCATGCTAGTTAGGACGATTGCATGACTGTTTATCTGTGATCTTATGTGCGCACTGTGAGTTGGACACCAACCGAGGCGGCAAGGTTGGGAACCCTCCGAGGCGGCAAGGTAGGGTTGATGTGAGGTCGACTATGATAGCCTGGTCGGGTCATGATGTTACTGATTGTTCAGTATAGCATAGAAGGACGTATGTGTTGCGTCTGGACGGTTATGTAGTGGAATCAGTAAAGCGGACTATCGGTAGACTGTAGCTTGATCAACTAAGTCGTGTGCTCGTACAAGCCGTCGATCCTCATATTGTCTGTTGTTGTATGCTAGTTCAGGACGTTAGCATTGTTGAGACCCTTGCATGTTCAGTTGCTTATGCTTGGTCTGTTAGATAGTATCCATTCACTTAGCTGTGTGCCAACTCCCCCACATTTCCACCCCTTGCAGGTTTAGGTAATGTTATAGGAAGGGTGTTGCGGACGGGTTGAAGACATGTTTGACTATTAGCTGAACTCTGATGTTTTATGGTTTGTAATGTTTTTATGTAACACCGATGTTTTTAAATGTTGTAATAATGTTAATTAAGTGGACTTGTTAACTTAATGGTTGTAAACGTTAACCAGGGTTATTTTGGTAATATTAAATACTTCCGCTGTGTTTAATAAAAAAGGGTGTTACAAGTTGGTATCAGAGCATGATTTGGCAGCAAGTACGTGCGCGTATTTGTTCCTTAACCCTGAGTTAAGTCAAACATGTCCGTGGGATGGGAGCTAAGTGAATGTAGGATTTGGTGTATGTTAGTGTTTATGAAAATAACAGTTATCCACTAAGCTTTTGTACGAGTGTTTTGTAGCACAGATGGCAGATAACAGGGATGCGAACGCTACAAACCCAATCCACCCCGGAATGTTCAGTGCTCCCGATGTGGAGGATGAGACAGAGGTTTATGATGCTGATTATGTACATGAGATTGAAAGTAAGTTTAAGGAAGCTCAGGAAAAGATTGCTGAGCTTGAGTTAGCTAGACAGTCGGGAAATGAGGATACACCGCCAGGTTTTGCCACTGCACAGTCACATGTCGTACCACAGATAAACCAGAACCAGTATCAATACCCATTCCAGAATCAATTCCCTCAATATGTCATGCCACCATAGAATTATAATCAGTATCAAAACCCCATGATGATGAACCAAGTTCAGCCACCCATGTATCACCAATCATTTCCACAACAGCAATTCCAACAGCAATACCAGCCACCAAAAAGATGTACCTTTAAACAGTTCAGAGATTGTGGACCTTCTCCTTTCTCGGGAAGTACTGACCCAGCAGTGACTCTCAATTGGTTACGGGAGGTTGAAAAGGCATTTGATGCCTGTCAGTGTGAGCCAGAATTAAAGGTGACTTATGCGAGTAGGTTGTTGAAAGATAGATCAATGGTGTGGTGGGATTCTGTGATAGCTAGTGTTCCACCAGAGCAAGTTAGAATGTGTTTGACATGAATAGAATTAAGATGGAGTTCCTTGAAATGCGGATGACACCGCAGATGTCAATTGATGAAGTAATTGAGAAGTATATGGACAAGTTGAGGTTTGTGCAACAGTGGGTGCCGGATGAACAATCTCGAATTCAGCATTTTGTGAACATGATCTTGCCAGAGTACAGGACTTTTGTGAGGTCAGCACCGACGTTGTCTCAAGATTTTGTGATGGTAAAGATGGTGGAAAGTAATGTAAGAGCAGCTAGGGGTATGAACTGGGGAAATGTGGTACCGCAGGGTAGCCAGGCTACCAGTCAATCAGGTTCTAAGTCAAAGAAATTGCTTGGGTTTAGACAAAAGGGTAAGGGTAATCAAGGTGGTTCAGGTTCGGGTTCTGGAAAGAAAAAATGGTGTAAAGGTTGTAAGTCTTCACATAGTGGTCAGTGTTCAGAGGCAACAAGAAGATGTTTGAGATGTGGAATGGTAGGTCATGAATCTCAGGGGTGTTCCTTTAGGGAAAATGTCTGTTGGAGTTGTCATCAGCCGGGTCATCGCTCAGCAAGTTGTCAGGCGTCTAAGGGCGCAAGTTCCTGGGCAGGGTCAGGGGCGCGTTCGGCATCTGTCGGGGGTTCCACAGCCTCAAGTGGATAGAAGAGAAAGATCCTGCCGACTGCAGAAGCAAGGGCCTTTCAGATGACAGTGAATGCCGCAACTAATAATGATGATGTTATAACCGGTATGTTCTTAATCAACTCAATACATGCTAGAGTATTGTTTGATTCGGGTGCAAATAGGACGTTTATGTCTATAGATTTCTGTACTAAGTTAGGGTTACCTGCTACTATGCTGCCTGAGCCTGTTAGAGTAAAGGTAGCTGATGGTAAGACGGTTCTAGTCACAACGTATGTGTCTGGAGCTAGTATAGAAATTGATGGTAGGCCGCTTGCTATGTCATGTTTAGTGTTGCCTATCCCTAGTTTTGATGTAGTGTTAGGGATGAACTAGATGAGCCTACATAAGGCCCACATTAAGTGTGATAAGAAGATTGTGACTTTTCGTTTGACCGACGGAACCCGTATTGTGGCCCGAGGGGAACGAAGTGGGTTCAGTTTTCCATTAATTTCTATGATGAAGGCGAAGAAGTCACTTTCTAAGGGGCGTGAGTCTTTTATGGCTTATGTTATTGATGCTAAGATAGAGAAGAAATCTGTTACCGATTTTCCAATGGTTTCGGAATTTCCTGAGGTGTTTCCTGATGAGTTACCAGGGTTACTGCCGGTAAGAAAAGTAGAGTATAAGATTGAGTTGATTCCGGGAACAACTCCAGTAGCTAAGGCTCCTTATAGGTTAGCACCTTCTGAAATCAGAGAGATGATGTCTCAGATATAAGAACTGTTAGACAGAGGGTTTATAAGACAGAGTTCTTCACCGTAGGGTGCGCCAGTGTTGTTTGTAAAGAAGAAAGATGGTTCGTTGAGAATGTGTATAGATTATCGAGAATTGAATAAGAGGACGGTTAAGAACAAGTATCCTTTGCCTAGAATCGATGATTTGTTTGATCAGCTGCAGGGTGCATCGTATTTCTTGAATATAGATCTTAGATCTGGGTATCATCAGGTTCGGATTGCAGAATCAGATATACCCAAGACAGCGTTCAGAACTAGATATGGGCATTACGAGTTCTTGGTTATGCCATTTGGGTTAACAAATACTCCGGCAGTCTTCATGGATCTGGTGAACAGAGTTTGTAAACCGTATTTAGATCAGTTTGTTATTATATTTATCGATGATATATTGGTGTATTCAAAGACAGAGGCTGATCATGCGACACATCTTCGATTAGTGTTAGAGTTGTTAAAGGAAGAGCAGTTATACGCTAAGTTCTCGAAGTGTGAGTTTTGGCTTCGAGAAGTGCAGTTTCTGGGTCATGTTATCTGTGAGGCAGGTATTAAAGTGGATCTATCAAAAATAGAAGCGGTAATGGTTTCGAATTCGCCGAAGACGCCGACAGAAGTTAAGAGTTTTTTGGGTCTTGCGGGTTATTATCGCTGGTTTATAAAAGATTTTTCTAAAATAGCGAGTCCGATGACCAAATTGACTAGAAAAGATGTAAATTTCCGATAGGGTGATCAACATGAACAGGCTTTTCAGACTCTGAAACAGTTGTTGTGTCAGGCTCCAGTGTTAGCATTACCAGAGGATTCAGATGACTTCGTGGTTTATTGTGATGCGTCATTTTCCGGGTTAGGGTGTGTACTGATGCAGAGAGATAAATTTATAGCGTACGCTTCTCGTCAGTTAAAGACACATGAACGTAATTATCCGGTTCATGATTTAGAAATGGCTGCAGTGGTATTTGCGTTGAAGCTATGGAGACATTATTTATATAGTACAAAGTGTATAATATGTACAGATCATAAGAGTCTCCAGCATATTTTCACGCAGAAAGAACTGAATATGCGACAGAGACAGTGGATAGAACTTATTAAAGACTACGATTGTGAAATAAAGTATCATCCGGGCAAAGCGAATGTTGTGGCCGATGCTTTAAGTCGTAAAAAGACCGTGGATACCGTGAAATTTATGAGAACTGAAATAGTTTCAGACCTTATTGAACAGTTAAGATAGGTTCAAGCCCAAGCTTTATTAGAGGAGAATTTAAAGACTGAACTGATGACCAAAATAAAAGACCAATTGATTGACGATTCTCGTGGACTTAAGACATTTAAGAACCGAATTTGGGTGCCTATGCTTGGAGATTTAAGGAAATTGATCTTAAATGAAGCACACAAATCGAGGTTAACTGTCCATCCAGGTAGTACTAAGATGTATAACGACTTAAAACCGATGTATTGGTGGCCAACAATGAAGAAAGATGTTGCTCAATTAGTGGAAAAGTGTCATATTTGTGCACAGGTTAAGGCATAACATCAGAAACCCTATGGTTTATTACAGCAGTTGAAAATTCCAGAGTGAAAATGGGATCATATTACGATGGATTTTGTAACCAAATTACCTAGATCTCAGAGAGGTAATGATATGATATGGGTAATTGTGGATCGGTTGACGAAGAGTGCACACTTCTTAGCAACAAAAGAGACAGCTTCGTTGAGTACTTTGGCATATTTGTACTTGAAAGAAATAGTTAGTCGACATGGGGTTCCATTTTCTATTGTATCCGATAGGGATTCCAGATTTGTGTCTAATTTCTGGAACAGTTTACAGAAAAGTTTGGGCACGAGAGTAAATCTAAGTATAGCGTATCATCCACAGACCGACGGTTAGAGTGAGCATACAATACAGACATTAGAAGATATGCTTAGGTCTTGCGTGTTAGAGTACGGTGGTCCGTGGGATATACATCTACCTTTGATAGAGTTCGCTTACAATAGTACATATCATTCGAGTATTGGTATGCCGCCTTATGAGATGCTATATGGTCGCAAATGTAGAACGCCGACTTGTTTGTTAGAATCCGGAGAGAGACAGTTTGCAGGTCCAGAGCTAGTTCAGATAACAGCAGATAATGTAGCAATAGCACGCAAAAAGTTGAAAGCGGCTCGTGACAGACAGAAAATGTACGCTGATCCACGTAGATGTCCAGTAAACTTTGAGGTGGGTGATCGTGTTTACTTGAAAGTTTTACGTTGGAAAGGAGTTATCAGGTTTGGTAAGAGAGGTAAGTTAGCTCCGAGATACATTGGGCCGTTCAAGATTATCCATAGGGTTAATGATCAGACAGTAGTGTTAGAACTTCCGGCAGAGTTAGCAAGAATACACAACATGTTCAACGTATGTTATCTTAGAAAGTGTAAGGTCGATGATGAGATGCAACTGGTTCCATTGAGTGATTTAAGGGTGGACCTGAATCAAAAGTTAGTTAAAGAACCTGTTAGAATTGTCGATAAGAAGGTGACCAAGCTAAGAAGGAAGGAGATCCATATGGTGCTTGTAGAGTGGAAGCATAGTTTAGGATCGAACCTTACGTGGGAGACCGAAGAGCTGATGAAGGCTCGTTATCCACATCTGTTTAACCTTGACCAGATTTCGAGGATGGAATCTCTTTAAGGGGGTGGATTTGTAACATCCTCAGATCGGGCCTAGAAGTAAGATGACTATTGTGCCCTTAGGCATATTTGTGCGATTATTTATGCCTTTATTTTATTTATATGTGTAATATTATTTTATTTTATTATTTTGGTTAAGACCAGTTTGTGACAAGGGTCACAGAATAGGTTCGTTTATTTAATTTGGACTCCATTAGGGCAGTCAAATTAAGTACGAAAGCTATCAGATAATTGGTAAATACCCGTGTGTGATGGGGTATTATATTTAACCACATATAAAAGCTGAAGTCAGCTCATTTCTACCATTTTCTGGAAAATTCTCTAACACTCCCGTACTCACTTCATCTTCACCATCAAACCCTAGATTTCCAAATCTTGTTCTAGAGCGCAAATCATTCATATCATCTTGTTCCTTACTATTTACTGAGTTTTTTGAGGTATGAATTATAGTGTATTAAGCTTTAATCTTTGTGAAATTAAGGTTTTTGTGTCAAGTTTGTGAAAAGTGGGTTTTAGTGTCAAATGGGTTGATTTTGATGTTAAAATCTTGTGGGTTTATGCTTAGTGATGTTTAGTATCCTTGATTTGGTCAGTTTTGAGGTAAGAAACGAGCTCTAGGGCAAGAAATGGCGAATTTTGGGTTAAACTCGTAGCTGTATTCATCTTCTTCATCAGATGAACACACTCGACCGAGTGTCTCTTGACACTCGACCGACCGTATAGACGATCGACCGGTTGGGTGGCACACTCGATCGAGTGTGTCTGAGTTCTGATCAGATGTTTTGTTTTGCTCAGTCAACCGAGTGAGAGGACACACACGACCGTGTGTGTGGACAAAGTCGACCGACTGTGTGAGTCAGTCGGTCGTGGGTCTGTGAGGGCAGAATATTTTACCAAGTGTTGATGCCTAGCCGTTATGCTGCCCGCGTGACTTATGATAATCAGGATGTAAATTCTGAAAAATGCATAAGTGTTAGGTGGACCTTTAGTGACACTTTTTGTGATTGATTTCTGTACTGTATTGTTTTGTGTTAACAGACAGAAACTAACTTGATTTGCCTTATGTTCAGGTGATAAGGATAAGGAAGCCGCTCAGTGATAGATTATCTGAGCTAGTTACTGGTATTCGGTGAGTGGGTCTATCTCCGAATAGAGTATTAAGTTGCTGACACGCCACATGTTCAGACACTTTATATTTTGTTTATGTTCAGTATGATTACCATGCGAAGTTAGTTATTGCCATGCTAGTTAGGACAATTGCATGACTGTTTATCTGTGATCTTATGTGTGCACTGTGAGTTGGACACCAACCAAGGTGGCATGGTTGGGAACCCTCCGAGGCGGCAAGGTAGGGTTGATGTGAGGTCGACTGTGGTAGCCTGATCGGGTCATGATGTTACTGATTGTTCAGTATAGCATAGAAGGACGCATGTGTTACGTCTGGACGGTTATGCAGTGGAATCAGTAAAGCGGACTATCAGTAGACTGTAGCTTAATCAACTAAGTCGTGTGCTCGTACAAGCCGCCGATCCTCATATTGTCTGTTGTTGTATGGTAGTTCAGGACGTTAGCATTGTTGTGACCCTTGCATATTCAGTTGCTTATGCTTGGTCTGTTAGATAGTATCCATTCACTTAGTTGTGTGCTAACTCCCCCACATTTTCACCCCTTGCAGGTTTAGGTACTGTTATAGGAAGGGTGTTGCGGACGGGTTGAAGACATGTTTGACTATTAGCTGAACTCTGATGTTTTATGGTTTGTAATGTTTTTATGTAACACCGATGTTTTTAAATGTTGTAATAATGTTAACTAAGTGGACTTGTTAACTTAATGGTTGTAAACGTTAACCAGGGTTATTTTGGTAATATTAAGTACTTCCGCTGTGTTTAAAAAAAAAAGGGTGTTACAAATAACTTATGTTATGTTAGTATAAGAGAAAACAAGTCCAAAATTGTTCAATTTGATTTTGAATCCTCCTCTAAGGATGAATGTACCCATGTTGATAACACCAATTCAGATGACGATTATGTAGATGACACCTTCGATCCAACAGATGATGATGAACATGATTTCTTTAATTTAGATATTGAGGATGATCCGCTAAAAGTAACGGAGAAGGTGTTTAATCCAAATAACAGTCCGGTAAAAACTCAAGCAACGGCGGCCGGAACAGACAAGGTGAGGTAGTTGAAGATGAGCAGTCGGGATGCGGCAATATTGAAAATGTTAGTCTTGGGAACAATGAGGAAGCGTGAGCAGTAAAAGTAATGGGTGTGTTTATTACAAGTCCCAAGATAGATAACACCATTAACCATAATAATAAGGGTAACAGTTTCCAGGAAGTAACGGGTGAGTTTATTCCGAATTCTGTAGATCCATGTGACAAACCCAAAAACAATGAAGACGCTATAGTGGGCCTTGAGTGTAACTCAAGCCCAAGTAGAGTTGAGCCAAAAAATGTGGAACTAAAAAATTCTGAAGGCCCATCAGCAGTTCAAGATACAGCCGAAAGTAAATCCCCCTACCAGGCCCATATTAGTGATGATAAAGAAAATGGACCGGCAGAATTAAATTCGGAGTTAAATATTGGGCTTGGAGAACATGATGAAATAGAAAATAAAAAAGAAGAGCAAGGCACAAAAGCAAAACGCACGAGCAGGATTCATTTAAGTGATAACTCAAAATCTAAATCAATAACTGCAAAAAGAAAGGAGTGTTGTTGGTCATCCATTCGCATATGGAAGACGTCATCTAAGATGATGAATATTAAAAGCACGGCACGAAAGAGAAGCAGTGTTAACCCCACAGTTCGATCAAGATGTACAGAGTGTGCCAAAGGCAGCAAAAGGGCCAGTTCGAATTCGAAGGATGTAAACACAAGAGAAATAAACTCCAGTCTGAAGAGTGATTGTGCAATTGATGGAGGATTAGATTCTTACATCTCAATTAATGCAGAGGAGGTCAGAGAGTTTGGGAATTGATTAGGGTTAAAATGGAAGAAGAAGATGTCTGTTCTGTAAGTATAACTTCGTTATTGTCGATATTTTTTGCTTCATGAAGATTATATCTTACAACATCAGGGGTTTTGGTGTGGGGAAAGAAAGCAAGTTTGGTGAAACAAAAAAATTAATTCTTAAGAAAAGACCTTCGTTTTTAGCCATTCAAGAAACAAATTTGGGTACTATTAATAATTATTGGATCCAATCTCTGTGGGGTTCAAACGAGTGCAATTTTATTCAAAAAGAAAGGGTGGGGAAATCGGGGGGCAACTACTTATATGGGATATAAATGAGTTCGAGGCCACTAATGTGTTGAATTTTGATTGTGTAATCGGGTTAAGTGGGAGATGGAAGATCAATGGAAATAGTTTCAATATCCTAAATATTTATGACCCTCATGATGATGATAAGAAAATCAAACTGTGGGAATTGTTAGGAAAATTAATAGATGGGTGTGATGATGCTTGGATACTATGTGGTGACTTCAATGAGGTTAGAGACGAATCTGAAAGATTCAACTACAATTTCTTAGAATATAGGGCTACACGTTTCAACAATTTTTTTCTAGATAGTAACCTTATAGATGTTCCATTGGGTGGTCGAAGGTACACACGTGTAAGTGACGATGGTGTAAAATTTAGCAAACTCGATAGACTCCTAGTTTTCGAAAATTTCCTCCTTTTATGGGAATCCTTATCATCGGTTGCACTTGATAGAATGAAATCGGACCATTGTCCGATAATGTTAAAAGATGTGGATAAAGATTTCGGACCGAAGCCGTTTAAGATATTCGACATTTGGTTGGAGGAAGATGGAATTGATAAGATCATCAGTGAAGCTTGGGAAGAGGCGGTATATAGTAACTCAAGAAAGGATTGCTACTTCATGTATAAATTAAAAAATGTGAAGTCTGCCTTAAGAACATGGAGCAAAGACAGATTCGGTCAAATTGATTTTGAGATAGAGTTGTTAAAACAAAAAGCTTCAAGCTTGGAAATCAAAGTAGAAACTGTGAGTTTAGATGAAGAGGAGATGATTGTGTGGAGACAGGCCAGAAAAGAATGGGTTGACAAGGAACAAATCAAGGCAAGTATGATTAAACAGAAATCCCGAGCTCGTTGGTTACTTGAAGGTGATGAAAACACGAAGTTCTTCCACGCGATCCTTAAAAATAAATTCAACAAAAGTAACTTACGTGGTCTCAACATTGACGGCCTATGGAACGAAAATCCCCAGGAAATCAAAAATGAGGCTCACAATTATTTCAAACATTTATTCACAGAGCCTGATTCCTTAAGACCCTCCTTGGAGGATCTCAATTACCCTAGTATCGCAAATGATGAAGCAGAGTTGTTAGAAAAACCAATACTAGAGGAGGAAATTCGTGAGGCGATAAATGATTGTGGGAGTACAAAAGCGCCCGGACCCGACGGTTTCAATTTGCAATTTTTCAAAAAATATTGGGAAGTTATCAAAGAGGATCTTATAATGGCAATTACTTGGTTCTGGGATAAGGGCGAAATCTCAAGAGGTTGTAATGCCTCCTTTGTTCATCTTGTTCCAAAAAAATCAGATCCGTTGGGCCTAGGTGACTATCGACCAATAAGTTTGATCAGTAGCTATTATAAGATAGTTGCCAAAATTCTCTCAAACCGACTTCGAAAGGTGATACCCTCTTTTGTAGGCCCGGAACAAAGTGCCTTCCTAAAAGAGAGTTTTATCTTAGATGGGACCTTAATCGCAAAAGAATCTATCGATTATCTCAAAGCTAAGAAATTGAAAGGGTTAGTTTTTAAAGCCGATTTTGAAAAGGCTTTCGATAGTCTTAATTGGAGTTATCTCTTTGATGTTATGAAATGCATGGGGTTTGGGGCCAAGTGGATTAAGTGGATAGCCTCATGTCTAAGCTCGGCCTCCGTTTCAATCTTGATTAACGGCTCTCCAACAAAGGAATTTACGCTTGGTAAGGGAGTGCGGCAAAGGGATCCGCTATCCCCTTTCTTATTCATTATTGCGGCGGAAGGGCTAAACATTCTCACTAAGGCGGCCGTTGATAAACAACTATTTAGAGGGATTGAAATAGGGATGGATAACGTGTTAGTGTCACATTTGCAATACGCGGACGACACCATATTTTTTGGAGATTGGAGTAGAGCGAATGCTTTAAGTTTAAGGAATCTTATAAAATGTTTTGAATTATCTTCGTGTCTTAAGGTAAATTTTCATAAAAGTTGTTTATATGGTGTTGGTGTGGAAAGTGAGGAAGTTAATCATATGGCTAGAGTTTTGGGGTGTAAAGCGAATAAGTTCCCCTTCACTTATCTCGGATTACCAATTGGTGCAAAAATGTCTAAGCTAAATGAATGGAAACCGGTCATTGAGAAATTTAAGGATAAGCTCTCGGGATGGAAAATGCGTTCGTTGTCATTTGGGGGAAGATTAGTTTTAATTAAATCGGTCCTTAATATCCTACTGTTGTATTATTTCTCGATCTTTTGTGCTCCGGCTAGTGTGATAAAAATTCTTGAGAGTGTGAGGAGATCTTTCTTTTGGGGCGGTTCGGGCTCGGGTTCTAAATTAGCGTGGGTTAAATGGGAAAATGTAATCTCTAAATATGGGAATGAGGGGTCAAACATCGGATCCCTTAAAAGCAAAAACCTTGCTTTATTGGAGAAATGGTGGTGGAGGTTTAAAACCGAAACCAACTCCTTTTGGGTAAAATTAATTCGAAGCATATACGGTCACTGTGGTGGTCTAATGGAGGATGGTGACTCACATCACTCTTCTCCATTAACTACTTGGCAAAACATAATTATTGCAGGGTCTCATATAGAAGAATTGCAGGTGCCTTTCAAGAACTCCTTCTCTAAAACAATCGGAGATGGTGGTAACACCTTATTTTGGCAGGAACATTGGACAAGCAGCGATAAGCTTTGTAACTTGTTTCCTAGACTGTACAGGCTTGATAATTCAAAAGAAGCTACTATCAAGGACCGAATGGTTCATGTGGGTACCTTGGTTAATTGGTCGTGGGATTGGACGCGGGAGCCTTCAGGAAGAACTGCAGGTGAATTGAACTCCTTGGTACAGCTGCTTTCTTCGGTTACTGTTTCTGCAGATATCAATGACTCATGGCGCTGGTGTTACAGCTCCAATGGCTTGTTTACAGTGCATAAACTGGCTGATATCATCGATGATCAGGTGTTGGGTCCATACGCTTCGCAACAAAAGACGCTCAGGAATTATTACACTCCAAAATAGGTGGAAATCTTTATTTGGAGATTGTTAAAAAAGAGAATACCGGTGCAGCTTGAACTCGATAAAAGAGGTGTGGATATGCATAGTGTTAGATGCCCCATATGTGATGAAGATTTGAAATCGGTGGAACACTTAATTTTCCAATGTAAGCATGCTCGTGAGGTTTGGACAAGAGTTTATAAATGGTGGGGTATGGGAAATTTCTCGTGCTCAAGCCTTTCGTAACTTCTTGGTGATGATGGTAATGCAAACATGTCGAGCTCCGGGAAAAGATTATGGTAAGCTTTGAAATGGGTTAATGCGTATCAAATATGGAAAAATAGAAATAATTCGGTTTTTCAAGGAAAGGATTGGAACATCCCGATGGCTATAAACGAGTTACAAATCCTCTATTTCAAGTGGATCTCTAAAAGAGTAAGAGGTAATAAGGTGGAGTGGCTCAATTGACTAACAAACCCGTCTATGTACCTTAACATCTAAATAGTTGACTGTGCTTGGTTTCTATTGTAGTCGTGTTGTTTTTGTTGTTAGGTTGCCATCTAAGCAACCAAGTTTCTAGTGTTTTTTGAGCTTTAGGTGCCTTTTGTTTATGGTACCATAGCTCCGCTTGTATCCCTCGTGTTTGGGTTTAATCTAATTTGTTGCTTTTCAAAAAAAAAAAAAAGTTTAGGAGAAAAATATGTTATCCTAGATAGGGTGATATGTAAACCACTATTTTTCTATATCTTATTATGATATTTGTTTAAACATCCTTATCTTTGATGAAAACAGTTTACTCGATAAAAATATTTACTTACGGTCGACGATTGGTGGAAACAAGTTTACGCAGACCCTGCAAATCTGGAGGAAGCATTCACTGATAATAACGCACAAATAAGATCATCCATTGGTAGACAACTATGGCAAGCAACCAAATGGATATCCGGATTGTTGTATAAATATAAATTCGAGGCATACCGAATACGAGCAGCAGAAACGAGTAGGATCGACGTTTAGATCACCGGTCGGGAAAGCAATCACGAACGGAAGGCTTTCAAGTTTCACAACCTAATTCCTTCAATGGTTTGCCAAGTACCAACTACTTAGTTTCTTTTATGTGTGTATTATTCTCTTATTACTTGAATTTTTGTGTGTTCTACAAGAAGAGTTTAACTCTCTATTTATACAAAATAAGAGAGTACTTATTACCATGTATTACCAAAAGTACATAATACTTATTACCTTTGTAAGTGTACTAAATGGTACTTATTACCATTAGTGTACTACTAAAGTAAATAAGTTTACAACTCATTAATGGTGGGTCAAACACAATGAGTTTGTGGGTGTACCACAAATATTTTCCAACATCTCCCACTCGCACACAAACGGATTTGATATATATACTCAATATATATTTCGAGAAACTATTGTGTAATATGCAAACCATTCATACTAGGAACTAGGTTGTGCGACCGGCATACTTTGAGAGCTCAATTGCTATACATCTGTTAGGAATATATAGCATCTCAATAAACTTGGAAAGAGTAGATTTAGTATGCAATGTCCTAGATCATTAATCACATTAGTAACTCGCATGATCTCGGTTTTACTCATAAAACCCTTTTGTATTCACAATTATCATTTATCACTAAGACTTGTAACCAAGACAAAAGATAATTGGTCGACCGGTGAATACAAGTTAATGTGAACTTCAAATGATCTTCCCTTCTCTTAGAATCAATTGGCCTTAGCTCAACTTGCTTTTCTAATAACGTCCAGCCAGGTTGAATCACTCATAACCCTTAAGCAAAGCCTTAAAATAGCAAACATTAAACTAAGCTTCAAGAGACAAGAAAAAGTCATAAGGACATTAAATTGAGGTTACTAATACCTCAAGGGACTCACATAACATAGAAGTAGAGATCGTTTCTTCTATTTTCCTTTTTGGTCATCTTGATCACATGTGGTATGAATCACATGCTGCAACATTTCTCCTTTCACAATGGAGGTATGTCTTTAAATCAATGTTGCACAGATGATAGTTCAAACATACTCAATGTTCAAAACTCGAGTTCACTCATCTACTCATAAAACTCTTAAGAACTCACATCTGGATACTCATGAAAGATAAGGTGAATTTTGAATATTCACATAATATTTATACACTTACAAATGTGGCGTCTAATTATCTCAATCTTGAGCTCTCAATTGTCACTAAAACAATGTGCTTAATATACACCACTTTTCTATTTTCACATGAAATGGAATTGATGGGCTAATCTTGTATCTGTCTGACATACTTTTCTCGATTCGCAACACAAAGAGCGAACAATAAAACAAGGATTTAAAAGAAAACTTATTGCATTGGATATAAACAAAAAATTGTAAGTACATTTATTAAAATAGTACATTCATCACAATCTACGCAATCCTTGAGACCTAACATGCTTAACAAATGCATCTCTAGGTATGGGTTTTGTCAGTGGATCTGCTACCATATCATGCGTAGATATGTACTCCATACTTACTTCCTTTCTTGCAATCTTGTCCTTCACATAATTGTACTTTATGTCAATGTGCTTTATTTTAGAATGAAACTTGGGGTCTTTTGAATATGCAATGGCAGCCTCATTATCAGAGTATATCAATGCTCGATCAATGGTATTGCCAACAACCCCCAAACTACTCAAAAATCGACTAAGCCACACAGCTTCTTGTGCAGCAGCTGAAAATGCCACAAATTCAGCTTCCATTGTAGAAAATGCTACACATGATTGTTTCTTGCTACTCCAAGATATAGCACCTTTGTTTAACATAAAAACAAAGCCAGAGGTGAATTTTCTTTCATCCATATCTCTTCCCCAATCAGCATTAGTATAGCCTCTCATTTGCAGATCATTTCCTTCGTAGCACATAGAGTAATGACTAGTA
The DNA here is from genome assembly GCF_046630445.1 of Rutidosis leptorrhynchoides. NCBI lineage: Eukaryota > Viridiplantae > Streptophyta > Magnoliopsida > Asterales > Asteraceae > Rutidosis > Rutidosis leptorrhynchoides. The sequence continues at coordinate 448,424,417 of NC_092337.1, read as the reverse complement.
CCCTTAAGATACCTTAGTATCCTTTTTAAGGCTTTCCAATGGGTTAAACCTGGATTGGATTGGTATCGGCTTACCATGCCAACAGCAAAGCATATATCCGGTCTGGTACACATCATAGCATACATGAGACTTCCAACCGCACTAGCATAAGGAACATTTTTCATTTTCTGTTTCTCTTGTGGAGTTTGCGGACACTCTCTAATGTTCAACGTATCACCAATTGCCATAGGAGTGTCTATAGGGTTACATTTATGCATGTTAAAACGTTCAAGAATCTTGTTGATATAAGTCTCTTGAGAAAGAGCCAACAATTTCCTTGATCGATCCCTTGAAATCTTAACTCCAAGGATATATTCAGCTTCACCCCTATCCTTCATTTCAAAGTTAGATGATAACCATCTTTTAACCTCGAAAACATACTCCTTGTCATTTCCAGCAATCAATATGTAACAGACTGAAACCCGGGCTAGTTGTAAGTTGCCTATTTTGCCCTTAGGGTTTATGCTTAGTCTTAAATGCTTTTATTTTAATTATTTTATTAGTGTTTTATTATAATTGTGTTGTGACCAGTTTGTGACAAGGGTCCCAGAACAGGTTTGTTTATTTAATTTGGACCTCGTTTGGGCTACCTAATCTTGTGCGAAAAATTTTAGATAACTGGTAAATACCCGTGTGTGATGGGGTATTATTTTTTAACACATAAGAGTGTAATATCTGGATGTTTCCATCCATTTCACCTAATTTCCCAAAACTAGAACGTACCTAAACTCTTTCACTCTCAAAACCCTAATCAAATCCAAGTAAGAAATTAGATCAAGTAGCTTAAGTGACTAATTTCTTGTATCCTTGTGATCATCTAATCAGGTTTGTTTACTTGAATCCTTGCTTTGATTCTTGATTAATTGAGTTTTTGTGTTCTTGAATAAAAGTGTGATTTTAAGCTTGAATCTTTATTTTTGGTGTTTGTTATGCTTAATTGATGTTAGAAATAGGTTGTATATATGTTTAGTAGCTTCCATGTGCTTAAAAACGGATCAAAAACACTCAAAAATCGAGTTTTGGGCGAAAAAATCACGAAATCAGCGAATGTGTTCGAACCAGTTGCTACAGTATTTTGCTACAGTACCCGAGTTGCTACAGTGCCCGAGTTGCTACAGTGCCCGAGGTGCTACAGTGTCACTATTTGCTACAGTACCGAGTTGCTACAGTGTCACTGTTTGCTACAGTGTTCAGTATTTGCTACAGTGTCACTATTTGCTACAGTACCGAGTTGCTACAGTACCGATTTGCTACAGTTTCACTATTGCTACAGTGCCGAGTTGCTACAGTGCCACTATTTGCTACAGTACCTTTTATGAAATTGAAACGGGCGTAACTTTCAAAACGTAACTCCGTTTTTGATGAATAAACTATCGTTGGAATCGTAATAAAGAATACTTTTTAATGGTGAACTTTTAAGAAACTAGATCAAACTGTTTTTTGGGCCGAAAAAGGAGTTTTAGTGTGTATGTCGTGTTTTGCACGCACCCGTATGCCATTATTGAGTGGAGTCATGATGTAGACTCATAAAATTATGAATATATGGTGTTATGACCTAGTTAATCGTATGAAATGATTATATTATTTATTGGATATGTATATTAACTTTGTTTGTGTTGTTCTCAGGTTATAAGGACAAGGAGGAAGCTCAGAAATAATAACTGAGCAGTTGCTGGTAATTGGTGAGTGGGTCTATCTACGGATAGAGTTTAAGTAGCATATCATGCTACTGTGGTTGACTCTTTTACCATGCATAGTGTAGGAATTGCTATAATAGAATAATATCGTTTGCCTGATGTTGTATGTGAATTATGTGTACACTGTGTGAATGGCACCAGTCGGGCCTAGGGAGACTGGGGACTCGAGACCGTGCCTAGGAGAGGTTAGAGTCCGTATGAGGTTAACCGTGCCTAGGGGAGGTTGGGTCCATAGGCTACTGATTGTGGAGTATAGTGTGAATGATGCATCCCCTGCATCTGGATAACTATACTGTGAATTGAGTAGCAGGGACTATCGGTAGACTCAGGCCTGATCAGCTGGGAGTCGTGTGCTCGTACAAGCCGCTGATCCTCGTATTGTCTTAGTGTATGCTAGTTGGCAGTTAGCAAGTGTTACTGTTAGTATATAGCTTGTGTGTGACTTAAGCTATATCTGTTAGATAGATTCCATTCACTTAGCGGTGCGCTAATCCCCCACATATTCTCCCCTTGCAGGTTTAGGTACTGCTAGTCGGGAAGGGTGCTATTGCAGAAGACATGTTTGACAACCCAACTCTGATGTGGACTTTTGTATAAATAATGTTTTGTGATAACGTAACACCGTTGTGTAAACTTAAACGTAATGACGTGACTTATATTGTGTTTACTATTAAAGTCTTCCGCTGTGTTAAAAAAAAATGGCCGGTGTTACAAGTTGGTATCAGAGCATGGTTTGGCAGCAAATACGTACGCGTATTTTGTTCCCAAACCCTGAGGCAAGTCAAACATGTCTGTGGGAGTGGGGGCTAAGTGAAAATAGGATATACGTGTGTTAGTTGTGATTGAACTAACTGTTATCCACTAAGCTTTTGTGTGAGCTATTTTGTAGCACAGGTATGGTTGATAGAAACGCAACTGGCCCATCCAACCCCGGAACATTCAGAGCACCAGAAGAGGGTGTTGAGTCGGATGATGATCAGAGTAGTTACATCCTTCAGTTAGAAAGAAAGCTAAAAGAGGCTGAGGACAAAATTAATGAGCTTGAATTGGCGAGGCATTCTGGAAATGATGATACACCACCTGGATTCCCAACAGCGCAATCCCAAACGATACCTAATGTGCCCCAGAACCAGTTTCAGAATCAAATACCTAACCAATATTATATGCCACCACAAAACACCTTTACTTACCAAAATCCCATGATGATGAATCCATACCAAATGCAAATGTTCCATCAACCTTACATGCAACCACCCAAAAGATGTACGTATAAGAACTTCCGTGATTGCAAACCCTCCGAGTTCTCTGGAAGTACTGATCCGACTGTAACTCTCAATTGGTTGCGAGAAGTTGAAAGGGTATTTGAAGCGTGTCAGTGTGAACCCGAGCTGAAGGTAACATATGCTAGTAGACTGTTGAAAGGTATGGCTATGATTTGGTGGGATTCTTTGATTTCTAGTATATCAAAAGAGCAAGTGAGTATGATCACATGGGAGCAGTTTCATGGGAAGGTGTTTGAACAATATTGTAATCCATTTGATATGAACCGAATCAAGACTGAGTTTCTTGAAATAAAGATGACACCTCAAATGACGATCGATGAGGTAGTAGAGAAGTTTATGGATAAACTGAGGTTTGTACAACAATGGGTGCCAGATGAAGCGTCTTGTATCCAGCATTTTGTTAATATCATTCTGCCTGAGTACAGAACTTTTGTTAGAACAGCTACATCATTGTCTCAAGCTGTTGTGATGGCTAAGATGGTAGAAAGTGATGTTCAGGCTGCCAGAAACAGAATGTTTGGTAATGTGCTACAACAAGGTGGGCAAGTATCTGGTCAATCAGAATCTAAATTCAAGAAGTCTAGTGGGTTTAAATCAAAGGGTAAAAGTGGTCAGGGTAGTACTGGATCTGGATCAGGTAAAGGGAATTGGTGTCACACGTGTCGATCTTCTCACAGTGGTCAGTGTTCTGAGGCTACAAGAAGATGCTTAAAGTGTGGTGTTGTTGGGCATGAGTCTTCAGCATGCACGTATCCGAATAGTGTGTGTTGGAGTTGTCACAAACCAGGGCATCGTGCAATTAGTTGTCCGTCGAAGAGTGGTAGTTCCGGGGCAGGGTCAGGGGCGCGTTCAGCATCAGCTGGAGGGTCAACTGCCTCGAGTGGGCAGAAGAGGAAGAACCCTCCAACAGCAGAGGCTAGAGCTTTTCAGATGTCGGTGGAAAATGCTGTGGCAACCGACGAAGTAATCACCGGTATGTTTCTAATCAACTCAATACCTGCTCGCGTATTGTTTGATTGTGGTGCCAATAGGTGTTTTATGTCCCTAGATTTCTGTGCTAAGTTGAATTTACCAGCTACTATGTTACCCAAGCCGGTTAGTGTAAAAGTAGCTGATGGTAAGACCACACCCGTCACAACCTATGTGACTGGGGTTTGTATAGAGATCGAAGGGAAGTCTTTCCCGGTGACTTGTTTAGTGTTACCTATTCCTAGCTTTGATGTAGTACTAGGAATGGATTGGTTGAGCTCGCTTAGGGCTAATATTAAGTGTGATAGGAAAATGATTACCTTTCGTTCGACCGATGGAACCCGTGTTGTGGCTCGAGGGGAGCGGGGAGGGTATAATTTTCTGTTGATAACCATGATGAAAGCGAAAAAGTCGATGGCAAAGGGTTGTGAATCATTTCTTGCATATGTGATTGATGCAAAGAAAGAAAAGAAAACAGTGGCCGATATTCCGATAGTATCAGAATTTCCCGAAGTGTTCCCAGATGAGTTACCAGGTCTGCCGCTGGTAAGGGAAGTTGAATATAAGATTGAATTGGTTCCTGGAACAACTCCAGTTGCAAAAGCTCCATACCGATTAGCGCCGTCTGAAATCCGTGAAATGATGTCACAGATTCAAGAACTATTAGATCGTGGGTTTATCCGACCGAGTTCTTCACCGTGGGGTGCTCCGGTATTGTTTGTTAAAAAGAAAGATGGGTCAATGCGTATGTGTATTGATTATCGTGAATTGAACAAAAGAACAGTGAAGAATAAGTATCCGTTACCTCGAATAGACGATTTGTTCGATCAGTTACAGGGTGCTTCATTCTTTTCTAAGATAGACTTACGATCCGGATATCATCAGGTTCGTGTTGCTGAATCAGATATACCGAAAACAGCGTTCAGAACAAGGTATGGTCATTATGAATTTCTTGTCATGCCATTTGGGTTGACGAATGCGCCAGCAATCTTCATGGATCTAATGAATAGAGTGTGTCGCCCGTTCTTAGATAAGTTTGTGATTGTGTTTATAGATGATATACTAGTGTATTCAAAGACCGAAAGTGAACATCCTGAACATCTGAGACAGGTTTTGAACATGTTGAAACGTGAACAACTATTTGCAAAATTTTCAAAGTGTGAATTTTGGTTACGTGAAGTGCAGTTTTTGGGTCATGTGATTTGTGCCGAAGGTATAAAAGTTGATCCGACAAAGATAGAAGCGGTAATGAATTGGAATTCTCCGAAGACTCCGACTGAGATTAAGAGTTTTCTGGGATTAGCCGGTTATTATCGCAGATTTATCAAGGATTTCTCGAAAATAGCGGGTCCGTTGACTAAGTTGACTCGTAAAGATGTAGTCTTTCGATGGACTGATGAACAGGAAAAGGCTTTTCAGATTTTGAAACAGCTACTGTGTCAGGCACCAGTGTTAGCTTTACCAGAAGGTTCAGAAAACTTCGTGGTATACTGTGATGCATCATATGCTGGGTTGGGTTGTGTATTAATGCAAAGAGATAAAGTAATCGCCTACGCTTCGCGACAGTTGAAAGTTCATGAGAAGAATTATCCAGTGCATGATCTTGAAATGGCTGCAGTAGTGTTTGCTTTGAAACTGTAGAGACACTATTTGTATGGAACTCATTGTGTTATATGTACAGATCACAAGAGTTTGTAGTATATCTTCTCACAGAAAGAATTGAATATGCGTCAGAGACGATGGCAAGAGTTGATCAAAGATTACGATTTTGAAATTAAATACCATCCGGGTAAGGCAAATGTGGTTGCAGATGCGCTAAGTCATAAAAAGTCAAGTGAAAATGTGAAATTTCTTCGTTTGAATATAACTTCAGATTTGATTAACAGCTTAAAAACCATTCAGGCCTGTGCTTTAGAGGACGAACATATTAAATCTGAACAAATGACCAAACGAAAAGTGGACTTAACTGATGACTCACGTGGACTAAAGACCTTAAACAATCGTGTTTGGGTGCCTAAGCTTGGAGATTTGAGGGATTTAATCATGACGGAAGCTCACAAATCCAGATTGACAGTACATCCGGGTAGTAATAAGATGTATCATGATTTGAAAACAGTGTATTGGTGGCCAACAATGAAATCAGATATCGCCCGTTATGTCGAAAAATGTCATATATGTGCTCAAGTGAAGGCCGAACATCAGAAACCTTATGGTTCGTTACGTCAGTTAAAGATTCCAGAGTGGAAATGGGAACATATAACGATGGATTTTGTGACCAAATTACCTCGAACTCAGAAAAGACATGATATGATTTGGGTAATAGTGGATCGCCTAACTAAAAGTGCTCATTTTCTTGCTACTCGTGAGACAGCTTCGTTAAGTGAGTTAGCCGATTTGTATGTGAAAGAAATAGTTAGTCGACATGGTGTGCCGTTATCGATCGTTTCAGACAGAGATTCCAGATTTGTGTCGAATTTTTGGAACAGTCTTCAACAAAATTTGGGTACACGTGTGAATTTAAGTACAGCTTATCATCCTCAGACAGATGGTCAGAGTGAAAGAACGATACAGACTTTGGAGGATATGTTAAGGGCTTGTGTGTTAGAATACGGTGGTTCGTGGGATACACATTTACCGTTGGTCGAATTCGCGTATAATAATTCATATCATTCGAGTATAGGAATTCCGTCCTATGAAATACTATACGGTCGTCGTTGCAGAACTCCGACTTGTTGGTTAAAAGCCGGGGAGAAGCAGTTTGCAGGTCCCGAAATTGTTCAAATGACAGCCGAAAAAGTTGCAATTGCGAGAGAAAAGTTGAAAGCCGCTAGAGATAGGCAGAAAATGTATGCTGATCAGCGTAGACGTCCGGTAACCTTTAATGTGGGTGAATGAATGTATCTGAAAGTTTCGCCGTAGAAAGGGGTTATCAGATTCGGTAAACGTGGTACGTTAGCACCGAGATTTATTGGTCCGTTTCCGATCAGTGAAGTGTTGAATGATCAGACTGTGGTGTTAGATCTTCCGCCAGAGTTAGCTGGTATTCATAATACATTCAACGTATGTTATCTTCGTAAGTGTAAAGTCGACGATGAAACACAACTTCTTCCTTTAGAAGATTTAAGGGTCGATTTGAATAAGAAATTGGTGGAAGAGCCGGTCCGTGTGGTTGACCAAAAGGCGACTAAGCTGAGAAAGAAAGAGATTCCGATGGTGTTGATTGAGTGGAAACACAGTTTGGGTTCTAATTTTACATGGGAGACAGAAGAGTTGATGAGAAATCGCTACCCTCGTTTGTTTGACCAAGACCAGATTCCGAGGACGGAATCTTCTTAAGGGGGGTGGATTTGTAACAGACTGAAACCCGGGCTAGTTGTAAGTTGCCTATTTTGCCCTTAGGGTTTATGCTTAGTCTTAAATGCTTTTATTTTAATTATTTTATTAGTGTTTTATTATAATTGTGTTGTGACCAGTTTGTGACAAGGGTCCCAGAACAGGTTTGTTTATTTAATTTGGACCTCGTTTGGGCTACCTAATCTTGTGCGAAAGATTTTAGATAACTGGTAAATACCCGTGTGTGATGGGGTATTATTTTTTAACACATAAGAGTGTAATATCTGGATGTTTCCATCCATTTCCCCTAATTTCCCAAAACTAGAACGTACCTAAACTCTTTCACTCTCAAAACCCTAATCAAATCCAAGTAAGAAATTAGATCAAGTAGCTTAAGTGACTAATTTCTTGTATCCTTGTGATCATCTAATCAGGTTTGTTTACTTTAATCCTTGCTTTGATTCTTGATTAATTGAGTTTTTGTGTTCTTGAATAAAAGTGTGATTTTAAGCTTGAATCTTCATTTTTGGTGTTTGTTATGCTTAATTGATGTTAGAAATAGGTTGTATATATGTTTAGTAGTTTCCATGTGCTTAAAAACGGATCAAAAACACTCAAAAATCGAGTTTTGGGCGAAAAAATCACGAAATCAGCGAATGTGTTCGAACCAGTTGCTACAGTATTTTGCTACAGTGCCCGAGTTGCTACAGTGCCCGAGTTGCTACAGTGCCTGAGGTGCTACAGTGTCACTATTTGCTACAGTACCGAGTTGCTACAGTGTCACTATTTGCTACAGTGTTCAGTATTTGCTACAGTGTCACTATTTGCTACAGTACCGAGTTGCTACAGTATGGATTTGCTACAGTGTCACTATTGCTACAGTACCGAGTTGCTACAGTGCCATTATTTGCTACAGTACCTTTTATGAAATTGAAACGGGCGTAACTTTCAAAACGTAACTCCGTTTTTGATGAATAAACTATCGTTGGAATCGTAATAAAGAATACTTTTTAATGGTGAATTTTAAGAAACTAGATCAAACTGTTTTTTGGGCCGAAAAAGGAGTTTTAGTGTGTATGTCGTGTTTTGCACGCACCTGTATGTCATTATTGAGTGGAGTCATGATGTAGACTCATAAAATTATGAATATATGGTGTTATGACCTAGTTAATCGTATGAAATGATTATATTATTTATTGGATATGTATATTAACTTTGTTTGTGTTGTTCTCAGGTTATAAGGACAAGGAGGAAGCTCAGAAATAATAACTGAGCAGTTGCTGGTAATTGGTGAGTGGGTCTATCTACGGATAGAGTTTAAGTAGCATATCATGCTACTGTGGTTGACTATTTTACCATGCATAGTGTAGGAATTGCTATAATAGAATAATATCGTTTGCCTGATGTTGTATGTGAATTATGTGTACACTGTGTGAATGGCACCAGTCGGGCCTAGGGAGACTGGGACTCGAGACCGTGCCTAGGAGAGGTTAGAGTCCGTATGAGGTCAACTGTGCCTAGGGGAGGTTGGGTCCATAGGCTACTGATTGTGGAGTATAGTGTGAATGATGCATCCCCTGCATCTGGATAACTATACTGTGAATTGAGTAGCAGGGACTATCGGTAGACTCAGGCCCGATCAGCTGGGAGTCGTGTGCTCGTACAAGCTGCCGATCCTCGTATTGTCTTATTGTATGCTAGTTGGTTGTTAGCAAATGTTACTGTTAGTATATAGCTTGTGTGTGACTTAAGCTATACCTGTTAGATAGATTCCATTCACTTAGCGGTGCGCTAATCCCCCACATATTCTCCCCTTGCAGGTTTAGGTACTGCTAGTCGGGAAGGGTGCTATTGCAGAAGACATGTTTGACAACCCAACTCTGATGTGGACTTTTGTATAAATAATGTTTTGTGATAACGTAACACCGTTGTGTAAACTTAAACGTAATGACGTGACTTATATTGTGTTTACTATTAAAGTCTTCCGCTGTGTTAAAAAAAAAATGGCCGGTGTTACACAATATATCATCAACATATAATGACAGTATGACTAATATTCCTTTACACCTTTTGGTATAAACACAATTATCTTCATTGATCGCATTGAAGCCATGTGACGTGATCACATTGTGAAAATGTATTTACCATTGTCTTGATGACTGCTTGAGGCCATATATTGATTTAAGCAATCTACAAACCTTATGTTTGTGGCCTTCTTTAATGAAACTCATCTGTTGTTCCATATAGATTTCTTCATCTAAATTTCCATTTAGAAAAGCAGCCTTTACATCCATTTGATGTAATTCAAGGTTCATACTTGCCACTATTGCTAGAATGAAACGAATTGATGTGAGTCTTACAACAGGTGAAAACGTTTCCTCATAGTCAATCCCTTCCTGTTGATTGTAGCCTTTTGCCACAAGTCGAGCTTTGTATCTTTCAATACTACCATCAGCTTTACGCTTTATTTTGAGAATTCACTTACTCCCTATGGCTTTTCTTCCTTTTGGAAGATCAACCAATTCCCAAACGTTGTTGGATCTCATAGACTCCATCTCTTCTTCTATTGCCTTGAACCATTCATCCTTTACAAGACAAGTGATGTGCGTAGAGGTGTATATGAAATAGTTATATTTTTACTAGGAAATACTATTAAATACGATACAATTTTACACAAGTTATTTATTTATTTATAAAGTGGATATACCTAAAATTTGCTACAACGCTATAGGCAGTGTACCTAATCGTAGAGTAGTATAGTTTTTAGTAAGTCCGGTTCGTTCCACAGGGAGACGACTTATTTTACACTATATTTTTAAACAATTATATTTGTACAAAATATATATAATTATATATAATAATATATAAAAGGGGGTTTACCGTTTAATGACCGGTTTGTCGATTTTATATTTTAAGTCACAATTAAAACCTAATGCAAAATATAAATGACGATAATTAAAGTAAATAAAATAAAAGTATTATGCTTATTTAAACTTCCGTAATCATGATGTTTGACGTGTTGATTTTAGTTTATTACCATGGGTTAATTGTCCTTTGTCCTGGATTATTCGATATGTCGATCTGGTTTTTGTCCATAACAGTCCATTAGTCATAAATATAAAGTGCGAGTGTCCTCGTCAAATTATCCTTATATCCGAAGTCAAATATTCCAACTAATTGGGGACTTAAACTATAATTACACCAATTTTCCTTGTATGTAATTCACCCCTGTTTTAATAAGTCCATTAACTATTAATCCATTCCCGTGTCCGGTTAAATGAACGATTATTAGTACTTATAAATATCCCGCCCATCGTGTCCGATCGAGTGTATGTGGTTATTTATAGGTACGTCCAATTGTAATTTTTATATTAAATTAACGAACTATCATTCAATTAAACAAATATAAAGATCATTAATAGCCCATACTCCCATTTCCACAAGTGTCGTTCTTTTGTCCAAACCCCAATTATGGTCCAAAGCCCAATAACCCCGTCTTTAATATTTAGTCCAACATCATGATTACTTCGGCTTAAATAAGCATAATATTAACTTAAGTACGAGACATTAATTTAAAAAGGAGAACATAGCTTAAATTGATTATTTGTCGCGTAGTGTTACACGGATAGAACTTCGACTTCAAAACCCGTAAAATAACCTTTACATTACCCAAACTAATCTAATATAAAACTAACCTATATTATATATATATATATATATATATATATATATATATATATATATATATATATATATATATATATATATATATATATATATATATATATATATATATATATATATATATATATTAATTATACAGAGGGAGTATTATTGTGGATGGTGTAAAGAATTCGATCAGTTCATTGGCTATTTATAATACTTGGCCTGAAAATTCCCTCCATGCAATCGCATGGAAATGCTGCCTTCTAGCCATGCGATCGCATGGCCACCCTGGATCCAGCTGTTTTGCTTTGTTTCTAACTTGTCGACATAATTTAATAAATATATATAATTTATATATAATTTATATAATTATATATATATATTATATTATATTCTTGTGCTTAGTAGACTTGTAATTTTAGGTCCGTTGCGTCGCGCGTTGATAGTTGGTTCATGTCCCGGTTTCAGATTTTCAAACGTCCTTTCGTATAATTTAATATCTTGTACTTTACGTTTCACAACTTGTACTCTTGTCATTTTTAGACGTTTCTTATCAATAAATTGAACCACTTGGATTGTATCTTGTACATTTGAGCTTTTTGGATGTTTGCATCTTCAAATCTTCGTTTTCGCCTTTTGTCTTCGCACTTATTTAATATAAATGATTACAACTTAAGATAGAACAATTACAACTAAATACTTTACATATTGGAAGGATATTGATACTAAATATATGTTCATTTATAGCACTATCAAATATCCCCACACTTGAACGTTGCTTGTCCTCAAGCAATACATAACTTGAAATAAAATCACACTTCACTCGAATCATTTTTTTATTCTCACACTTTATACATCAGTGATTTTGATACGGCGGTATAAACAATGATAGTAACAATGTAGTTTACAGTCCCACATGACTATGAAAATTTAGATCCTTTAGGAAATTGGATCTTTATGAAAATATTTGATCTTTTGAAAATCCATTCTAGTTTTTACCCTAGATAAGTTTTCTGATTTGACCCATCATCGGTGTTTGTGAAATTGTTTGTGTGGGTTTTGTGGGTTTCAGATTTGAAAATTTTGGCTCAAAACTTATAGTTTTGTGTCACCCACTTGCTAACCTTGTATTGGGAAAGCAACACGTCCAGTATACTTGCTCCGTATATTACCTTTCGGTAAACTACCGTCCAGTTGTAATGAAAAGCGTTGAACAAGTAACTGTTAAGGCAATGTCCTGTGACATGCTTTTGATTATGGTCTAAAACGTGTCGGATGCAATTATTATCCTTTGTAGGAGCAATAGTAAAGATCACCCTATAGTTTTTCGGTCTGGCACAAGGTCCTGTCTTTGATCATGCTATGCAACCACCATTCTTACGGTTGACACCCGATTTGGTTCAGGTGACCTAATGAATTCTAGGTGAATTCCTAGGATTTTACGTTCAATGGTAATGAACGCATTGAAAATGGGTTTTCAGAAAACAAATCGGTTTTATTTTGATCAAAATATTTTCTCATTCAAGCTTGAGTTTAGATATCATCAAATTCCATGAGTTTGTAATTCTCAATCTTTAAGGTCAATCTCAAGGATTGAGTAATATCAGGCTTAAAGGCTGATTTTTAATCTTTTAAGGAGATTATCCTTTCTGAGGGTCTGATTCATTAGTCTTATCAAGCTAATTTGCACGGCGCCCTCCCCATTTTACGAGATAAATCCTTCTCATGGTTAGGATAAATCTGACCACATGGCGACCCTGTTTGATGCTGAGGTCCGTGGATTTCCTGCTGATTTTAGAGATGACTTTTCTAGATTTTTCGTCAACCTACAGCTGGTCTGGACGACAACTTCTTGACCTAAATCAAGAAGCGCGTGTCTTTTTTGAAAGACTTTACTTCCTTTTAATGATGGAATTGATTCATCGTGTAGATCCATCTTTTCTTTCAAATGTAATTACAATAAACGGGTAAAACAATTAATTTAGTCCAAAATAGAAGTACATGCAATAACTTTACAGAAACATGTGATAGATAGTTTTTAATTGAATAACTTGGTACATTCTTCCCACACTTGGCTTTTTCTTTGCCTTTTTATTCTCCTTTATTCCATTTTAAATGAATTCAAGCGTTTTAGGTTGTTTCTCAATTTATGTCCTTTCCGAGGTAACAATAATTTCGGTATTATCACCTAGTTTTATCGTTCATAAATATGTATAAACATGATTTTGAATTCATTTAGTTGAAAATTTTTAAAATTTTCACAATATTTAGAAAATAAGACAAGTATAAACCCGAGAGAATTTATAACCCTTCCCCACACTTGAGATCATGCAATGCCCTCATTTGCATGAAATCAGACTATATTCATAAATTTATGAGGGTGATTAGTGTAGAAAAGTGATTAAAAATACCCAGTTTGTAATTGCAAAGCTCGTCGAATGATAGATGGTGCGCCTCATCGTTCATTACTTTTGTTATTTTATCACACATGTTTTTCTTCAAAAATGGTTGCTTTTCTGAACTGTTTGCTAATCTTTGAAAATACGTCTTTTACCCAAACTCATCATGCATTTTTATTAACGAGTTATGTACTAATCCGAACCCCGAATTTAACGTTGAGTGGGGTTAGACTTCCCCATACTTAGCTGACGACATGTGAAGTCGGTAGAATAAGTTTCACGAATTAGAATAGTAAGCCAGTTATTTACATCTCGGGTGGTATAAAATATATCAATGGGTTTAAAGTTTAGACCCACCCGATCGTCACTACTTAATTCTTTTTTAAGTGTAACTTTTAGTAAATGGATATGTCTCTTTTCGGGTTCTTGGTCAAATGGATCGATATACACCAACATACATATTTCTATAGGGTTGACAATTCCTAACATTTCCTTTCGTTCATTCTCGGGATCAAAGTTTTCACCTCTATTACCCAATTGGGTGAAATTCGAGGTGTCAATATCTATTACAGCTTGTAGTTCATCTTTGGTAGATGACTCGTCTATTGAGAATATTGGGTTGGAAGGTTGTGGAATGGTGAATTTCTGGATCGAAGCAAATTCTTCTTCATTAATGGTACTTATCGGTCCCACCATTTTGTTCTCGGGGGTAAAATTTTCAACGTTATCATTTTCCCAAGAATACCAATTTGTCACCCTTACTTCTTCTTCATCCATTGATGGATCGATGATTTCGTCGGTAAAGGCTAATGTGTCGATATGTTGTGAAATTGGTAAAGCTGAATAAAAAGTATCATCGGGATAATTGGTGTTTTCGGAGCTCTCGAATTCATCAAAATTCGATGATATGAGATTTTCTTGCACAATACTCCTCAGATCAACAGGTGTATAATCTGATAGAGTTTCAGCTTGCCGATTTACAAACTCTCTCATTTGTTCATTTTGAGCATCGAGTTCTTCGAGTTTGATTTTCATATTGTCTAAAATATTTTCAGACACATAATTTTCCTTGTCTTCTGGTTGTTGAGTTTGGAAATATTCTTGAGAATAATCCCAATTTGAATTGTATTCTTCATAATCGTTCCATTCAGGTTCCGTGGGTGCGTAATTTTCCATAGGAACGTAATAAAAACATTCCCATGTTGAGTGATAATCTCCACAGATTTCACAACCAGTTATTGTTTCGTCATTCGTGATCCAAGATTGACCGAATGAATTTTCATCAACACTCGTTTGAGAGTATTGATTTAATTGATTTCGCATGTCAGAAAGAGTTTCCAACATATTCTCAAAATTTTCCATAATACACTTTTTACCAAATTTTAGCTACAATGTGGTGCATTTACTAATTATCCTATTAGTTATAAAACTAAAAATTATATAAGTTATCAAATTAATAGACTTTTCTGCTTTTGCCCACGTTTCGAATAGCCAATAGATGCAGCAGGTAGCCAGGACCCTTTAAATCGGAAGCCCACAACTCGCCACTAACAAATCCAACTATTACTACGAACTAGAAAATTGGCGTCTATTAATTTAATTGCTTAAAATAATTTTTTTTTGAAATTTAAAAAAATAAAGAAAATTCTATGTCCTAAAAACTAGAGTGGAAATGAAAAAGTGCGTCGAAAAATAAGAAGTCGAAAAACAAACGTCGAAAAACAAAAAGTCAAAAAATAATAATAAGAAAGTAAAGCGTCGAAACTTAAAAGTCTAAAAACTAAAAATTAAAAATTGTGTCTAAAGGTATTAAAGCTTAAAGGAATTCTATATCCAAAACGGCAATAACTTAGTTAGTACTAAATTTATAAACTGCATCGCAAAATTCTAAAGCGCCTAAATTCTAAATCTAAAGAAAAAGCACTTAAGGGATTTTACGGCAAAGCCTAAGAATCTAGAAATATAAAAAATAGCTATGGCAAAATACTAAACTTAAAACTATATATTACGAGCGACAAATATACAAATTACGATTAAACGATAAAAACAATATAATTTATAAAAAAGAAACTAAAAAAATAAAATTACAAATTTATAAAAATATTATTTTTATATTATTATTTATTAATAGTATCAATTTTTAAATTAATAAAACTAATTAAAACTTAAAATACAAATTTAATTAAAACTAAAACTAAATATTATTAAATTAAAACCTAATTAATAATAATAATTTAATTAAAAACCCTAACGTGTAATTAATGTCCTAGGTTGGCTCTGTCAGGTCAGCCATGCGACCGCATAGTTTTACAACACCCGGCTCATGCGATTGCATGGGCTTGGGTTACAGGTTTTTTTTTTAAATATTTTATATTGTTTTTCTAAAAATGATATATAAATATATTTATACAAATATATATTAAAAATATAGCATTTTTCCGTGTCCCCGGCAGCGGCGCCAAAAATTTGATGTGCGTAGAGGTGTATACGAAATAGTTATATTTTTACTAGGAAATACTATTAAATACGATACAATTTTACACATGTTATTTATTTATTTATAAAGTGGATATACCTAAACTTTGCTACAACACTATAGGCAGTGTACCTAATCATAGAGTAGTATAGTTTTTAGTAAGTCCGGTTCATTTCACAGGGAGACGACTTATTTTACACTATATTTTTAAACAATTATATTTGTACAAAATATATATAATTATATATAATAATATATAAAAGGGGGTTTACCGTTTAATGACCGGTTTGTCGATTTTATATTTTAAGTCACAATTAAAACCAAATGCAAAATATAAATGACGATAATTAAAGTAAATAAAATAAAAGTATTATGCTTATTTAAACTTCCGTAATCATGATGTTTGACGTGTTGATTTTAGTTTATTACCATGGGTTAATTGTCCTTTGTCCTGGATTATTCGATATGTCGATCTAGTTTTTGTCCATAACAGTCCATCAGTCATAAATATAAAGTGCGAGTGTCCTCGTCAAATTATCCTTATATCCGAAGTCAAATATTCCAACTAATTGGGGACTTAAACTATAATTACACCAATTTTCCTTGTATGTAATTCACCCCTATTTTAATAAGTCCATTAACTATTAATCCATTCCCGTGTCCAGTTAAATGAACGATTATTAGTACTTATAAATATCCCGCCCATCGTGTCCGATCGAGTGTATGTGGTTATTTATAGGTACGTCCAATTGTAATTTTTATATTAAATTAACGAACTATCATTCAATTAAACAAATATAAAGATCATTAATAGCCCATACTCCCATTTCCACAAGTGTCGTTCTTTTGTCCAAACCCCAATTATGGTCCAAAGCCCAATAACCCCGTCTTTAATATTTAGTCCAACATCATGATTACTTCGGCTTAAATAAGCATAATATTAACTTAAGTACGAGGCATTAATTTAAAAAGGAGAACATAGCTTACATTGATTATTTATCGCGTAGTGTTACACGGACAGAACTTCGACTTCAAAACCTGTAAAATAACCTTTACATTACCCAAACTAATCTAATATAAAACTAACCTATATTATATATATATATATATATATATATATATATATATATATATATATATATATATATATATATATATATTAATTATACAGAGGGAGTATTATTGTGAATGGTGTAAAGAATTCGATCAGTTTGTTGGCTATTTATAATACTTGGCCTGAAAATTCCCTCCATGCGATCGCATGGAAATGCTGCCTTCTGGCCATGCGATCGCATGGCCACCCTGGATCCAGCTGTTTTGCTTTGTTTCTAGCTTGTCGACATAATTTAATAAATATATATAATATATATATATATAATTTAAATAATTATATATATATTATATTATATTCTTGTGCTTAGTAGACTTGTAATTTTAGGTCCGTTGCGTCGCGCGTTGATAGTTGGTTCATGTCCCGGTTTTGGATTTTCGAACGTCCTTTCGTATAATTTAATATCTTGTACTTTGCGTTTCACAACTTGTACTCTTGTCATTTTTAGACGTTTCTTATCAATAAATTGAACCACTTGGATTGTATCTTGTACATTTGAGCTTTTTGGACGTTTGCGTCTTCAAATCTTCGTTTTCGCCTTTTGTCTTCGCACTTATTTAATATAAACGATTACAACTTAAAATAGAACAATTACAACTAAATACTTTACATATTGGAAGGATATTGATACTAAATATATGTTCATTTATAGCACTATCAACAAGTGAGAGCTTCATTTATATTTGTTGGTTCATCCTCTTCTAGTTGAACCATAAAAGTATAACCATCTTCGATCTCATACCGAAGTGGAGGTTTACTTTGACGCCTACTTCGTCGTGGTTGGTTATCCAATGAAACAGATTCTTGGTTTACCAAATTGCTCCCACTTGGATCAGAATTACGCTCGGTAGCAACGAGTTGAGATTCTTCAGAAACATGTTCTTGGTTTGCTATATTGCTCCCACTCGGATCAGAATTATCTTCATTCGCAATAGGTTGAGGAGTTATATCCAAAGAAACAAATTCTTCATCTTCACTCCTCAAATCTCTCCCACTCGAATGAGGTAATTCTGTAGTCTCAAATAAAGACCAATCTTTATCAAGATCCCCTTGTTTTAGAAACTCATTTTCCAAGAATGTAACATCTCGAGATTCAAATTCAGTTATGCTCCCACTTTCGTGTTCACCCAAAAACACATAACCTTTTGATTGTTCAGAGTATCTTATGAAAACACATTTCTTTCCTCTTGGACCTAATTTTCCATATTTGTGTGAGGAATCCAAAGTATACGCTGCACAACCCCAAGGTCTTAACATATTCAAGTCAGGTATGCGACCTGTCCATAACTTATATGGTGTGGAAGTTACTGATTTTGAAGGTACACGATTAAGTACAAATGTGGCAGTTAACAAAGCATCACCCCAAAAGGTGATAGGTAAATTTGCTTGTGCCATCATTGACCTAACCATTTTAAGAAGCGTTCTATTCCGCCTTTCTGCAACACCATTTTGTTGCGGAGTCCTAGGAGTAGTTAATTGACGTTGAATACCTTTAGCATCACATAGAGCTTTGAACGAATCAGATATGTATTCACGTCCTCGATCGGTTCTTAATGCTTTAATCTTACGTTCTAATTGATTCTCAACAAAATTCATATAACTTTGAAAACAATCTAACGCTTCGGATTTGTGAGAGATCAAGTAGACGTAATCGAATCGATAATAATCATCAATGAATGTGATGAAATAATACGCTCCATGCCTTGCTCGAACATTCATAGGACCACATATATCCGAATGTATTAGTTGAAATGGATAATCGGCACGAGTTCCTTTTCCAAATGGTTTTCTCGCAGTTTTTCCTGCCAGACAGTGCTCACAAGTGGATAATTCCACTTTATCAATATTAGCCAGTAAACCATCTCTAGATAATCTATTCATTCTTTGTTGGCCGATATGACCAAGTCTAGCATGACAATTGTTTACATCATTATCAAACATATTATGAGATGCAACTAAGGAAAAACATGGTTTATTATTAAGATAATCAACATCCATTACGATAAAACCATTAAGAACATAACCAAAACCATAAGAGTGTGTTCCTAAAGACAACTTAACAACATTATCATGAAAGTACCAATAAAAACCAAGTCTTAACAAAATCAAAACAGAAATCAAATTTCGACAAATTTGAGGAGCATATAAAACATCATGTAGGATTAAGGTTCGTCCTTCACGCATGACTAACTTGCATGACCCGATCCCTTCAACTGGAACTCTTAAGTTGTTTCCTACATAAATCCACATAGCTCCATGAGAAACACGCCGAAATTCTACAAAGGTGTCTTTGTCCTTAGCTACATGGTCTGTTGCTCCTGAGTCTACAATCCACAAAGGTTGAGATTTAGTTAAGAAAACAGAACTAGCAACACAAAGTTTGCTAACATAAGCATCGTAAGAATATACCTTTTTAGGCTCATGACAATCACGAGCAAAATGCCCTTTGTTGCTACAATTGTAGCATTTTACCTTTGCAATGTTTACTTTCTTGGAGGGACGTGTTCCCTTGCCACGATGATTGGTGTTTGGCCTTTTGTTGGACTTATAAGTTTCTTTACCCTTATGGTGATGAAACTTGCACTTATGCCCAAAAGCATTTTTAGAGTTTATCGCCATATTCACCTCAGTGATTGACTTACCGACCTCAATCCGATCTTCTTCTAGCTCTAAATGGCGCGCACAGTCCTCAAAAGTCTTGATGTTCTCATTATGTGTGAGATGCATTTTCATTTGCTCCCAACTTTGAGACAAGGAAAGGATCATAGCTTGAACCTGTTGTTCATCAGTAAGAACATGACCTGCGTTTCTCAATTCACTTATCATGTTTGACATTTGTCTGACATGCTTTTTCATGATATGATCAGACTTCTTTTTATATTGGTCAAACTTGATAGTGAGAGATCTTAGTTTGGTTACTGAGGTTGCACCAAACTTGTCAGCCAATGCTTTCCACATATCTTTTGCAAGTTCATACTTGCAAAAACACGCATGATGTCATCATCCATGCTGCTCAGCAACGTAATGCGAGCAATGGTGTTCTTACGTTTCCAAGTGATGTACACTTCAGCATCCCTTTTATGTTATTCCGTATCACCCACCTCAGGTACTTCCATTGATTGAGTAAGAGCAACAAGAGCCTCTTGCTCTTCCAACACATATTCGAGTTTCATGCTCCATATTTCGTAGTTGTCACCATTCAACTTAACACCCTTGTTAAGTTCAGCAACAATGTTCTTTGATGTGGAAGCCATGATTGAATACTAAGTCATTATTAAAGATAATTATGCAGGGTTAGTTATATCCGTCCAAATATGCAATCGTCTTGCTACTATATTATTTTAATAATAGGTCATCATAGGCTATAGAGAAAAAGGTCACTATGTTTTCAATTATCATCTATAAATTCTATTATGAAACTATCATTAATATAATAAAATATACAAAGTTATAAATTCATTCTAAATCTGAATTAGCATGATTTTTCACTACCATGTTTCATTCTTTGAAACCTTCAAAGTGCTAGATTATAAAGTTATATATTTCACTTAGAATTATATCTTTCAAATTAAAAGATGTCACCCTCTTAAGCTCTTTTAACCATTATCGACAAACGATATATTTAACAAATAAACTTATTTTCAACATTTTGATTACGAAAGCCAAAAGGTGATTAAGTATATTAATTAGAAAGTTAATATACAAAAACGTTTAACAAATACATGTATATTAACTTGTTTATTACTAATAGTCAAGGATTGTACATAAATATAATATATATTTATGTATATTATATTGACCGCTCATTATTAGTTAGTGATTCATACCTAATATATATGAAAGGTGGGTGATATGCTTCAAATATAGTTATAGTTATGTATATTATATTGATACCTAATATCTTAAAAGGTAGGTGATATGCTCCAAATATAGGTTCGAATCGGGTTGTATATATTAACATGGTCAATGGAATAAAACATCAAGGAATATTAATCCTTTAATTACCCCATTTTTTTTTTTTTACGTAATCATGTTTACACAATTACATAATATTCAATAATCATACATAAATGCCATCTATTCTATGTTTAGATGTTAAAATCATAAGTAAACTAAACATTTATCAATCACAAAGGCATTAGTGGAGCACAATTAAAAAAAGATAACCTTCAAATAATAAATATTATTGGATGATATAAGCATTATCAACTAATTCTTTCAAAATTCGTTCATTTATTTATTTCGATTTTGCTAATTCTCATGTACAGTGTGTTCTCAATTTAAAAGATTTTATCATAATAATAAAAATAGCAACTCATGCAATATCAACTAATGAAAGGAAAATAAGCATTAACGGGGAAATAAACATCATAGCTCTGATACCAATGTTGTATAAATATAAATTCGAGACATACCGAATACGAGCAGCGGAAACGAGTAGGATCGACGTTTAGATCACCGGTCGGAAAAGCAATCACGAACAGAAGGCTTTCAAGTTTCACAACCTAATTCCTTCAATGGTTTGCCAAGTACCAACTACTTAGTTTCTTTTATGTGTATATTATCCTCTTATTACTTGAGTTTTTGTGTGTTCTACAAGAAGAGTTTAACTCTCTATTTATACAAACATGAGAGTACTTATTACCATGTACTACCAAAAGTACATAATACTTATTACCTTTATAAGTGTACTAAATGGTACTTATTACCATTAGTGTACTACTAAAGTAAATAAGTTTACAACTCATTAATGGTGGGTCAAACACAATGAGTTTGTGGGTGTACCACAAATAATTTCCAACACGGATACTCAATTTGAAAAAACGGGAACGATGTTGGTATTCAGAAAAGATCGCACAATGAGTTTGTGGGTGTACCACAAATAATTTCCAACACGGATACTCAATTTGAAAAAACGGGAACGATGTTGGTATTCAGAAAAGATCGCGCAAGAACTGCAAAAATAATAAATGACATTCAATCTAAAAGTTTTATGTGAATCTCAAATCGTTGAAATAAAGGATCGCTTGAGTGGCAAACATGGCTGCTAAATCCTATGGCTATTGATTGTCGAGCATCAGAGAGAACGGGCATTGGTTAAATTTCTTAAACTTTAATATGCTGCTAAATCCTGATACAACTTGCTATGAATAAAAATGGTTATACACACGAATAGACAACAATGGTCAACCGTAGACTAAACAACATAATAAGAATCAAAAAGACACTAACGCGCTCCGTTGCGGATTTTGAGTGACCACAAAACTGACATTCGTAAATACATCTTCTTTTACGCGACCTAGAAATCACTCCATTCTTGTCCCGTGCCTATTTTCGACTTCAAACTTACCAACCAAAAGGAAGTATCCGTCAATGATGATGTATACAACATAACTATTCTTATCACATTAGTACAAAATTGTTGAATATATTGGAAACTTGAAGGAGGAGTAGCAGCGGCATCAAAGGTGGTATGCGGCAGCTGTAAAACGACATAGTATTCGTTGTTCTCGGTTAGTGTAGTATATACTTGAGTTGAATGAAGAATATTAACCTGGACAAATAATTTGCCAAGCAACTATAACTTCAACTTAAACATGGAAATATTCCTGGACAAATAAATTTTCTAAGCAAACTCAATTAATTGGGTCTATAATCAAAGTTTCAGATCACTTTTAACCCATGTATCATTTCTAGTTAAATCTTTAAGTTTGTCCGACTGAACTCGTTAGCGACAAAGCATTGTAACAAATCGAACCATTACTATATAATTGGATCAAAATTGTCAACTCTACTATTTGGGTAAGGATTCACACTAATTTAGAGGGTATCTTCAAACAGTTTATTTAAACGTTATGTCTATATCTAAGGCCAAATGCTGCAAAATTTATATGGTTGTGAAATATTAAGAAATTGATAAAGTGAACTCATTTAATTTCCTTGCTTATAAAACTGAATTTTGGTAACCATCCTAACTTACCTTAGTGATAACCCAACTGATCAGCAAAGAACTAACAATATGAGACATCTGACCCTGTCACCATCAACTTTTCTACATCAATATTATCGTATCATAACTAATAAGATAGCTCACAAGAAGTAAGTACTTTTTTATCAAAGAAACTATACAGGATTCTCCGCACCACAAACAACCTCGAACTTAATTGAGAAAGTGTTGCTGAAATTGGGTACCTTATAAAACTTAGTATACCATGTAGTATCAGCTGCCAACAAAAGCTAAGGAATCCAATGTGTTGAAAGCACCTTTCAAGATGATAGATCACAATTAAAAGTTCAAGTTCGCGATAAAACAAACCACAATCAATTGACAACAAATAAAGAAATTAATCAAAAATATATAAGTATCATTAAAATCATTTCGAAGAAAGAAAGATGTTCACCATACCCGGAACTATAATTGAATTCGCCTCCATCAATTCTTCTAAAACCTTATGCAAATAAAAGATCAGACACATCATTCTCCACGTTTTATAATCTGTCCATTGGCCAAAGGGTAAAACTCTAAAATCACAGTCATACGAACATTATAATTTCATCATTATGAGACTATTGCCTTCCTTAGCAGTTAGCACCCTCCTTTGGGTAATTACAAAAATTCGTTGGAACCCTCTTAATCCTCGTTGAAATTACAAACACTCAGAGAGCTTCAAATACATATAAAAATGAAAGAAATATTCTGAAATGACCACGAAATACTAACATAGACTTGTAAAACAAAAATCAATATCCAAAATGTCTTGAAAACTTTGAAAACCAAATAATCAAATTGTAACACACCATTTGATTATATATAAGTACAACTTTACAAATCAAATCTTGATAAAAAATTGAGTGAACAAAGAATATCTCATTAAATATGATATTCGTTCTTTTTTTAGAAGCATCAGAACTATCATGATCCCATTTACAGTATTATTACTTGGTTGCAAAATTTGTACTTTTAGCCTTTAATGTCAAATAGTCTTTATATACTCCGTAATGAGTAATTGTTTAGTTTTATTATTTAGCTAACTGATTGCTTACTTTTAAGACATATATGCATATGGGTCAACCATGTATTTATCTTACAAATTACTTGCTTGGTAGTATATGCAGTCCAAGCAAGTAACTCCTCAATGCAGTCCAAGCCAAATCTGGATGACCAAGTCATGAATACTATCAAGTCACTTCTCATAGAAAGTTGAGCTAGTGTCAGTTTACCCAAAAGAACTTCAGCTGTAAAGCCATCGAGTGAAATCCGTTCGCCTTCTTTAATCACCTGGTCGACGATTTAATAAACTCATACAACAAATGTTTGTTAATGGACATAATTCGATATATTCTATAAAATCACAACATCTTACCTTATCATAGTAAGGTGTTCAGCTGCTATAGAGAAGAAGGTGAACGTTAATGTTGTTGTGTTGTTCTGACGTCAGTAATGGGGGCTTTAAAACATTAGTCGCGTTTGCATGGTTATCAATAAGTTTTTTGGAGTATGTAGATTACTATATTGGTGTTTCAGTTGTGGGTTGGTGATCACATAAAGCATAAACACAGTGTTTTAATTTGTTTCAATGGTTGTGTTATTTGTATTTTGATTATTTGCTTATCATAAAACTTACATAGAACTCATTCAACCTACCTATTAGAACACCAACTACTTAAACACCAATACATCAAACAATAATCAGTGAAACAAATTAAAACACCTAATCATCACAAAGTACAATAACTAACAGAAAATTATTTGCTTGTATATCACACAAACAGAATGCTTTATGTTATTTGTACTTGGCAAAAACTGAAATATATCAATTTAATTCATCTTATGTTATTAATTTAATTAATAGATAATAGATAGGATTTCAACAAACAACCTGATAATCACAGATTCTAAACGGCGTTGGAGAAACTAACCTGAAGACCTAACTGATATTATCATACAACAACAACAACAACAACAACAACAACAACAACAACAACAACAACAACACCCAATCCCGCGCCTGCAAGATATGGGGAGGTAAGATGTAGACAATCCTTCCTCTACCCTAGAATAGAAGAGAAGTCGTTTCTTTAACCACTAGTCGAGAAAATGAATTCTCCATCAGCAGGAAAGGAAATTCATCCCCCTCTCTACTCCAGGGTTGAGAGATTGCTTCCGTGATAACCTCCGGCCAGAAAAAATAAAATAAAAAATAGAAAGGAATAAAATAAAATAAAAAGAAATACAAAAATAAAAGCGAGACGCCAATTTTCATGGGTTTTAAAGCCTGCCTGAAAATCAATTTAGGCTCTAAGCGGCAGTCAAGTCGCCACTAAATCGACGCTTGTCGTTGCCTCCATAAATAGAGCCAAAATATAACTCAACTCGAAACTGAATTTATCAAAAAAAAAAAAAAAACTTACCTGAAAACAATTTCAATCGCAAATTAGAGATAACGGCGATGGAGAAACATATTGCACACCTCAGTTTTGAGTCTTCAAATACTTCTTGTGTTCTCGTTCGTCCGTACCGTCACAGAATTTGGAGCAAACGGTTATGTGGAGCAATCGGTTTGGTTGGAGATGTGGTGTTGGCGGTGGTGGCGCTACCGGTGGTCGGTCGCAATGGAAGCGATTGATTTGGAAAAAAGGTAAATCAGATGAGTTGGATTAATAAAAGAGCGGGTTAGAGTAATTGTCGTTAAAGTAATCAAACGACCAAAATTCTGACGTATATAAGGATAATGTCTTATGCGATTGAAAATCGGTCGAAGAAGAAATTTGTTCGATTGAAAGTTGACGGAGTGATTGTTAAGCCGATCACAAAGACACGAAATAGTAAAGCAATTGTCAGGTAGATGTGACCGGTTTGTTGTTGAGTTGATGTTTTTAGAGTGTTTTTTCCCCTTATTTGTTTAGATAGTGTTAATTTGGACTTGTATTTGTTTGTGTTCCGGGTTCGTTTTGTGATTCAGTTGCTCACGGCTCGGTTTTAGTTAGCTTTTGATTCTTGTTTAGTGTTAGGGTTCGTTTACTGCTTTCGAGCCTTGAGGTGGTTTTGGCTCTTTTGTATATGTGTTCGTCTTTTCATCTATTGATGAAAAGACTTAGTTTTAATGTTATCGTTTTTTTGCCAAAAAAAAAAAAATAAAAATAAAAAATAAGGATAATGTCCTCTACAGTAGACTCCAAAATTGCTTCATTTTAGCACTAGCTAAAACCTCTCTTTATATGACATCAAGAAGAAAATCATTTAGAAATTTGTCATTTATTTTATTACGCAAATTTGATTTTACAAACTTCATTGTCAAAACATTTCTCGACCGTTACAGTTATAACATGTAAAATCAAATCAGGCTTTAATAACTGATAGATGACTTTTCGAGACTTAAAAATAAGAATGAAAGATAAGAAAAACTTATATTTTAATTATCACAAGTGAATTACGGAGTATTAATTAATATTTATAGTTATTG
Organism: Rutidosis leptorrhynchoides; assembly: GCF_046630445.1. NCBI lineage: Eukaryota > Viridiplantae > Streptophyta > Magnoliopsida > Asterales > Asteraceae > Rutidosis > Rutidosis leptorrhynchoides. The sequence goes on along the minus strand of NC_092337.1, from coordinate 448,397,980 downwards.
TTATTGCTATTATTTACTCCGAAATAGAATATAACTCCGATTCCAATTCGAAATTGTCATAGTAATAGAAGTGGTTTCTTTTAGTATTTTTTATAATTATAAATGATTGGGCCATCTATTAAATTATTTGGGCTGTGATTTTGAATCCATTTTTCACTGGCCTTCTAAAAGAAATACGGAGTATGACACTATCAATTGTTCTTTTCGTGGACCTTATCAAAATGGTTGGGGTCAAACTTAGAAAACCCAATACTTCTACTAAATTAATTATATGTACTACATGCTTCGAAAAAAATTGAGTGGTGTCACTTGACACCACCACACTTTATGTGGCTCCGTCACTGTTAGCAAATCACCAAAATTATCATCACAACCAGTTTAACAAATAACTCGGATAATATCTAGATTAAACTACAATAGAACCCAATTCATTTAATCGAACAACTTCGATCAACGCACTAACAATTTTTTCGGTAAGCCTTAGAAACGATTAGACCTAAAGTTGGGTTTTGTGTGCAACCGGTGCAACCGAAATCACCGCCGTGAGCAACTGAAGTCGCCACCGATGTCGCGGTGTACATAGACTGACTTATGTTTATGATTCCTTTTCTTTAAAGTTTTCTTCTCAAATTGGGTTGTCAAATGCGTTCCGATTTTAAAAATGGCGGTGATATGTTTTTTTGTTATAGTGGTAATGATTTTAATGTTTATAAGAACATAGATATAATGAATGTGTTGAATGTGGTTACGAAGATAAAAACTATGAATCATAAATTATTTTTGGTTCTTACGAACATATGATGTAGTCATGAAACGGCTTATATACAAATGATGAATTCATGAAAGATAAAAATGAAGAACCTTCTCAATCGAAGTCTTATAACGTTCATTAGCGATTTGGACTCTCCCCGTGTGCTTTGGGGACATGGGGTGACGAACTTTAACGAAATTTGTAACGTCCGTTAATGATTTGGACTTTCTGTGGAAATTTGGCATACTAGCGGGTTCTCTCACTTAACACGGGGACGAACTTGAGACTGATAAATGTTATTAGGGACTAAATTAGAACACATTTACGTTATTAAAGATGAAACTTGCAGTTTTTTAAATAGAGAGATGAAAATCATAAAAATAAACAAACAGAAACGATTTTAACAATTTTGTCTTGTAGTTGACTTAGTTACGTCCTGTTTTGTTTTTTTTGTTTTTTTTTTTTTTTTGTTTATTAAAAAAGAACGAAACAGTTACAGAGCATGTGAGGGCATGCTTAGCTAATATAAGCCTAAACTAACAAAAGCAGAATACACGAAGACAAAAGTAAATCGAATTCTAGCAAGTAATTATCCGCTATCAACATATGCGATCGGATTTATGAGTCATTGGCTCCAAACGATGTTGGTTTTCTTCCATCTCCTTGGTTTGATCAATACTGAGTATTTATTTTTTTGGTGAATTATTCTAGAAAACGTAAATGTATGCGTTTCATGTTTATTCCACGTGTGCATCAAATCTCACCACCTGTATAATTTCACCATATCCAACCACCCACCCACTTCACACTTTTACTAGAAATCTGTAATTCCTATTCCTCCCTCCCGATCCCACATTCACAAACAGCAAGTGTTCCTATTTGAATTAAGGGGCTGAAAGTTCACAAATAAAAAGGCTGGAACAAAATTTGCCGGAGACTTTGGTGGTGGTCGACGGAGGTTGTCGACGGAGTTTCAGGTGGAGATCGATAGAGCTATAGGCGATGGTCGATGGAGTTTCAACCGGTGGTACAAGTTCGGATCTTCACACATTGTCACAAGTTTGAGTGGGTAACTTGGTAAAAGCTATGAGCTGTATGGTTTTTTTTAATGATCCATAAATCTTTCCAGACACCTATTAAGCTGACTGAACAATCCCTTCCCTCAATACAGCCTATTCAGCTGCAAATAAACAGCCCCATAATTTTGTTATAAAGTTTTTGTTTTTTCAATTAGAAAAAAAAAAGTCTTGTAAGTGGACCAACCGCTTAAAGCCCAATAAACATCGAAACCCATACGGCTGGGCTATAAAAGGAAAGCGAAATCCTTGCAAAATTCGGCTTAGAACAAAACAAAGAACTTCAGACAGGTATGCTTCTGGTGTTCGATTAATTTAATTTTTAATTAATTTTTTATTGTTAATGTAAAAATTTTCGATTATGTTAGCTGTTGTGTAGACATTGGATTGATGTTTATTGTTGCATGTACGATTACAAGATAGAAAATTAAAGTTAAGTTTCAGATTTATCAATTCGAGTTCGTAGTGTAAACTAAAGTTAAGATCGGATTCATGTCGTTACAATATGATTTAATTAATTGTAAGTTCGTTAATCATTAATAAATTAAATTTGTTGCTAGTTTTCAATTTCAAAGTTATCTTTGTTTGTACGAAGGATACAACTGTTAGAAGGGGTTGGGTCTGCTTTCGGTGTTTCATTATATATTTATAAAATTTATTCATGATGGCTGTGATAAAATTGCTATAGATTATGATGATTATATGATCTAAAACCTTTAAAATCCATGCTTTAATTCCCGTAATGAATTTTTGGTGAATGAGGAGTAGATTAATTGATATTTTGACTAAACTATGTTAATTAGTAATTAACAGTTGTAATCTTGTTGCAGGTTTTGAAAACAATTTATCATTAATTATGGATTGGTCGAATATGTTGACTGAATTACTTGATATAGTTGCACAGAAAAGTATCGAATTTTATGAAGATGATCTCAGTTTCTCTAGCGTGTGTAAATCTTGGGGTTCGATTGCGGCACAAGTTGCAACCAAAGTCCGATACCCTAACGGGCTTCCTTCGCGGTTGCCATCCCTTTTGCTTGCCGAGAAATTAGAAGATAAAGAGTTTCGCCAGCTGTATTTACTATCAAACCAGAGCATCCGCAAGATACGACTGCCAGAAGCGTATGGTAAGGTTGTAGGTCTTCACGTGGGTGGCTCTTAACAGTTGGAGATGATATGGCTACCAAACTCATCAATCCATTATCACGTGAGATCATCAATCTTCCAAGGGTCGACACCTTTCCGGAATTTTCCGAATCTTCTTCTAAATGGGATCAAGGGATTCGCAAGGTGCTCTTCCAAAGTCAATCGCCCGTGGTGGTTGTGTTATGGGGATGTTTTTGTAAGTTAGGTTTTTGCCGTATTGGAGATGACAAGTGGACATCTATTGAAACATACGATCATACAATCGCCCGTATATACGATGTAACTTTTTACGATGGGCGAGTTTATTATTTTGATGGTAACTCACACATACGATCATGTGATGTTTATGGGGAAGAAAATAAAAGGGTCATAGTTGATGTTTCAGAGCTACCAAAAGAATATTATGATGAAGATGTGATGGGAGCTTATGTTATAGGAGTGGACGATGATGACGGAAGGAAGAGATTGTTGGTCGTTATCAGAGAAGTAATGTACGAAGTAATAGATGATTTGGAGTCACGTTATTATGCTTACGAGACAAAAAAATTTCGTGTTTTTGAGTTCGATTTAAAAAATTCAAAGTGGTCGAAAGTGAATGATTTTGGTAAAAAAACTCTTTTTGTGGGATATAGTTCATCGTTTTGGATAGAGGATGCTTCAGGCGTGATCAAGGGTAATTGCATATACTACACTGATAATGTCTTTTTGCACAGATGTAGCAAAAATGGAGGAGGGAGGGATATGGGAATTTATCATATGTATGACGGAACAATTGAGCCTTACTTCACCGGAGAATCACTTGGCAAAATTTCCCCACCAATTTGGCTTCAGTCAACGTAATTTTTACACGCATTGTATGTACTATGTATTATTGTGGCGACTGTTGGACTGTTGGTTTCAGAGAACTTTATAACAAGTCTCTACTCTACACACATATTTGTTAAATTAGATTGACCTTATTAATGCTGATTGAACTTATTATATAGTAATGCTGTTGATCTTATTATATATTAATGCTGATTGGATGTATACAGATAGCATTTGTCTTGCAAACTCGATCTTAAGTAGTCATCCTTTTCTTTTCTTACAGCCAATACTCACATACATTCTTAACTAGACTTGTACCCATAAGTACCTATAATTGTTAGAGCACCTTTCCTACAAAGATCTATTAATATGCTTAAGATTCGCACACATATTTTTAATAAGACTTGAACCCACATCCTATAATCATGGCCATCTCACTATTTTGATAGGCCAGATATAAAAAATGAACCCCTTATAAACGTTAAATTCATACTACGAGTAATACATATATGAAAACATATATAATGCTAAAAATTTATCAATAGATTAGAAGTTAATGTGCGATTATTATTGTATGATAAAGATAAATTAATTTTCATGCTTTGATTTACAAAAAAAAATATAAATGAATGTATTATTATATAGGATTTTTAAAATTTTGGGCCCCTAGAAAATCCGGGGTCATGTTCGACTGCACTCTTCGCACATGTTGAGACACCTTTGCTATATGACGGTCCTAATGTGATGACCCGTCCAAATCCACTTGGACGAATACATCATTCATTGATTTCATAGTGAGGTTTTGACCTCTATATGATACGTTTTGTAAACATTGCATTCTTTTGAAAAGACATACCATAAATGAATATATAAATTCAAGGTTTTCGACGTCTGATGATTTCTACGTATAGACAATCACCGTATATAATAGTTTACAATACTACATCTGAAATGTCCCGTTCATATTGATTATAAACGTTCCATATTAATTGATTTCGTTGCGAGGTTTTGACCTCTATATGAGACGTTTTTCAAAGACTGCATTCATTTTTAAAACAACCATAACCTTTATTTTATCAATAAAGGTTTCAAAATCATTACGTAGATTATCAAATAATGATAATCTAAAATATACTGTTTACACACGACCATTACATAATGGTTTACAATAGAAATATATTACATCAACATATGTTCCTTAAATGCAGTTTTTACACAATATCATACAAACATGGATTCCAAATCTTGTCCTTATTTTAGTATGCAACAGCGGAAGCTCTTAGTATTCACCTGAGAATAAACATGCTTTAAACGTCAACAAAAATGTTGGTGAGTTATATGTTTAACCTATATATATATATATATATATATATATATATATATATATATATATATATATATATATATATATATATATATATATATATATATATATATATATATATATATATATATATATATCAAATCGTATCAATAGACCACAAGATTTCATATGTCAATACACATCCCATACATAGAGATAAAAATCATTCATATGGTGAACACCTGGTAACCGACATTAACAAGATGCATATATAAGAATATCCCCATCATTCCGGGACACCCTTTGGATATGATATAAATTTCGAAGTACTAAAGCATCCGGTACTTTGGATGGGGTTTGTTAGGCCCAATAGATCTATCTTTAGGATTCGCGTCAATTAGGGTGTCTGTTCCCTAATTCTTAGATTACCAGACTTAATAAAAAGGGGCATATTCGATTTCGATAATTCAACCATAGAATGTAGTTTCACGTACTTGTGTCTATTTTGTAAATCATTTATAAAACCTGCATGTATTCTCATCCCAAAAATATTAGATTTTAAAAGTGGGACTATAACTCACTTTCACAGATTTTTACTTCGCCGGGAAGTAAGACTTGACCACTGGTCAATTCATGAACCTATAACAAATATGTACATATATATCAAAGTATATTCAAAATATATTTACAACACTTTTAATACATTTTGATGTTTTAAGTTTATTAAGTCAGCTGTCCTCGTTAGTAACCTACAACTAGTTGTCCAACGTTAGATGTACAGAAAAAAAAATTGATATATATTATCTTGAATAAATCCACGACCCAGTGTATACACGTCTCAGGCTAGATCACAACTCAAAGTATATATATTTTTGGAATCAACCTCAACCCTGTATAGCTAACTCCCACATTACTGTATATAGAGTGTCTATGGTTGTTCCAAATAATATATACACATGGGTCGATATGATATGTCAAAACATTTGCATACGTGTCTATGGTATCCCAAGATTACATAATATATTAGAATACATGTATAATACAATATAAGTTAGCTAGGATATGATTAATATAGATTTGTTACCAATTTTCACGTTGCTACAACAAGAAAAATTATCCAATCTTGTTTTACCCATAACTTCTTCATTTTAAATCCGTTTTGAGTGAATCAAATTTCTATAGTTTCATATTGAACTCTATTTTATGAATCTAAACAGAAAAAGTATAGGTTTATAGTCGGAAATATAAGTTACAAGTCGTTTTTGTAAAGGTAGTCATTTCAGTCGAAAGAACGACGTCTAGATGACCATTTTAGAAAACATACTTCCACTTTGAGTTTAACCATGATTTTTGGATATAGTTTCATGTTCATAAGAAAAATCATTTTTCAAGAAGAACAACTTTTAAATCAAAGTTTATCATAGTTTTTAATTAACTAACCCAAAACAACCCGCGGTGTTACTACGACGGCGTATGTCCGATTTTACAGTGTTCTTCGTGTTTCCAGGTTTTAAATCATTAAGTTAGCATATCATATAGATATAGAACATGTGTTTAGTTGATTTTAAAAGTCAAGTTAGAAGGATTAACTTTTGTTTGCGAACAAGTTTAGAATTAACTAAACTATGTTCTAGTGATTACAAGTTTAAACCTTCGAATAAGATAGCTTTATATGTATGAATCGAATGATGTTATGAACATCATTACTACCTCAAGTTTTCTGGATAAAGCTACTGGAAATGATAAAAATGGATCTAGCTTCAAAGGATCCTTGGATGGCTTGAAAGTTCTTGAAGCAGAATCATGACACGAAAACAAGTTCAAGTAAGATTTCCACTCGAAATAAGATTGTTATAGATATAGAAATTGAATCAAAGTTTGAATATGAGTATTACCTTGTATTAGAAAGATATCTTACTGTAAATAAGAAAGATTTCTTGAGGTTGGATGATCACTCTACAAGATTGGAAGTAAGCTAGCAAACTTGGAAGTATTCTTGATTTTATGAAACTAGAACTTGTAGAATTTATGAAGAATACTTAGAACTTGAAGATAGAACTTGAGAGAGATCAATTAGATGAAGAAAATTGAAGAATGAAAGTGTTTGTAGGTATTTTTGGTCGTTGGTGTATGGATTAGATATAAAGGATATGTAATTTTGTTTTCATGTAAATAAGTCATGAATGATTACTCATATTTTTGTAATTTTATGAGATATTTCATGCTAGTTGCCAAATGATGGTTCCCACATATGTTAGGTGACTCACATGGGCTGCTAAGAGCTGATCATTGGAGTGTATATACCAATAGTACATACATCTAAAATCTGTGTATTGTACGAGTACGAATACGGGTGCATACGAGTAGAATTGTTGATGAAACTGAACGAGGATGTAATTGTAAGCATTTTTGTTAAGTAGAAGTGTTTTGATAAGTGTCATGAAGTCTTTCAAAAGTGTATGAATACATATTAAAACACTACATGTATATACATTTTAACTGAGTCGTTAAGTCATCGTTAGTCGTTACATGTAAGTGTTGTTTTGAAACCTTTAGGTTAACGATCTTGTTAAATGTTGTTAACCCATTGTTTATTAAATCAAATGAAATGTTAAATTATTACATTATCATGATATCATGATGTATTAATATATCTTAATATGATATATATACATTAAATTTCGTTACAACGATAATCGTTACATATATGTCTCGTTTCAAAATCATTAAGTTAGTAGTCTTGTTTTTACATATGTAGGTCATTGCTAATATACTTAATGATATGTTTACTTATCATAATATCATGTTAACTATATATATATCCATATATATGTCATCATATAGTTTTTACAAGTTTTAACGTTCGTGAATCGCCGGTCAACTTGGGTGGTCAATTGTCTATATGAAACCTATTTCAATTAATCAAGTCTTAAAAAGTTTGATTGCTTAACATGTTGGAAACACTTAATCATGTAAATAACAATTTCATTTAATATATATATATAAACATGGAAAAGTTCGGGTCACTACAGTACCTACCCGTTAAATAAATTTCGTCCCGAAATTTTAAGCAGTTGGAGGTGTTGACGTATCTTCTGGAAATAAATGTGGGTATTTCTTCTTCATCTGATCTTCTCGTTCCCAGGTGAACTCGGGTCCTCTACGAGCATTTCATCGAACCTTAACAATTGGTATCTTGTTTTTCTTAAGTCTTTTAACCTCACGATCCATTATTTCGACGGGTTCTTCGATGAATTGAAGTTTTTCGTTGATTTGGATTTCATCTAACGGAATAGTGAGATCTTCTTTAGCAAAACATTTCTTCAAATTCGAGACGTGGAAAGTGTTATGTACAGCCGCGAGTTGTTGAGGTAACTCAAGTCGGTAAGCTACTGGTCCGACACGATCAATAATCTTGAATGGTCCAATATACCTTGGATTTAATTTTCCTCGTTTACCAAATCGAACAACACCTTTTCAAGGTGCAACCTTAAGCATGACCATCTCTCCAATTTCAAATTCTATATCTTTTCTTTTAATGTCGGCGTAGCTCTTTTGTCGACTTTGGGCGGTTTTCAACCGTTATTGAATTTGGATGATCTTCTCGGTAGTTTCTTGTATTATCTCCAAACCCGTAATCTGTCTATCCCCCACTTCACTCCAACAAATCGGAGACCTGCACTTTCTACCATAAAGTGCTTCAAACGGCGCCATCTCAATGCTTGAATGATAGCTGTTGTTGTAGGAAAATTCTGCTAACGGTAGATGTCGATCCCAACTGTTTCCGAAATCAATAACACATGCTCGTAGCATGTCTTCAAGCGTTTGTATCGTCCTTTCACTCTGCCCATCAGTTTGTGGATGATAGGCAGTACTCATGTCTAGACGAGTTCCTAATGCTTGCTGTAATGTCTGCCAGAATCTTGAAATAAATCTGCCATCCCTATCAGAGATAATAGAGATTGGTATTCCATGTCTGGAGACGACTTCCTTCAAATACAGTCGTGCTAACTTCTCCATCTTGTCATCTTCTTTTATTGGCAGGAAGTGTGCTGATTTGGTGAGACGATCAACTATTACCCAAATAGTATCAAAACAACTTGCAGTCCTTGGCAATTTAGTGATGAAATCCATGGTAATGTTTTCCCATTTCCATTCCGGGATTTCAGGTTGTTGTAGTAGACCTGGTGGTTTCTGATGTTCAGCTTTGACCTTAGAACACGTCAAACATTCTCCTACATATTTAGCAATATCGGCTTTCATACCTAGCCACCAAAAATATTTCTTAAGATCTTTGTACATCTTCCCCGTTCCAGGATGTATTGAGTATCTGGTTTTATGAGCTTATCTAAGTATCATTTCTCTCATATCTCCAAATTTTGGTACCCAAATTCTTTCAGCCCTATACCGGGTTCCGTCTTCCCGAATATTAAGACGCTTCTCCGATCCTTTGGGTATTTCATCCTTTAAATTTCCCTCTTTTAAAACTCCTTGTTGCGCCTCCTTTATTTGAGTAGTAAGGTTAGTGTGAATCATTATATTCATAGATTTTACTCGAATGGGTTCTCTGTCCTTTCTGCTCAAGGCGTCAGCTACCACATTTGCCTTCCCCGGGTGGTAACGAATCTCAAAGTCGTAATCATTCAACAATTCAATCCACCTACGCTGCCTCATATTCAGTTGTTTCTGATTAAATATGTGTTGAAGACTTTTGTGGTCGGTATATATAATACTTTTGACCCCATATAAGTAGTGCCTCCAAGTCTTTAATGCAAAAACAACCGCGCCTAATTCCAAATCATGCGTCGTATAATTTTGTTCGTGAATCTTTAATTGTCTAGACGCATAAGCAATCACCTTCGTTCGTTGCATTAATACACAACGGAGACCTTGCTTTGATGCGTCACAATAAATCACAAAATCATCATTCCCTTCAGGCAATGACAATATAGGTGCCGTAGTTAGCTTTTTCTTCAATAATTGAAACGCCTTCTCTTGTTCATCCTTCCATTCAAATTTCTTCCCTTTATGCGTTAATGCAGTCAAGGGTTTTGCTATTTTGGAGAAATCTTGGATGAATCTTCTGTAGTAACCAGCCAATCCTAAAAATTGACGTATATGCTTCGGAGTTTTTGGGGTTTCCCACTTTTCAACAGTTTCGATCTTTTCCGGGTCCACCTGGATACCTTCTTTGTTCACTATGTGACCGAGGAATTGAACTTCTTCCAACCAAAATGCACACTTTGAAAACTTAGCGTACAGTTTTTCTTTCCTCAATACTTCTAGCACTTTTCTCAAATGTTCTTCGTGCTCTTGATCATTCTTTGAGTAAATAAGTATGTCATCGATGAAAACAATGACAAACTTGTCAAGATATGGCCCACACACTCGGTTCATAAGGTCCATGAACACAGCTGGTGCGTTAGTCAATCCAAACGGCATAACCATAAACTCGTAATGACCATAACACGTCCTAAAAGTAGTTTTTGGAATATCATCCTCCTTTACTCGCATTTGATGATATCCAGAACATAAATGGATCTTCGAATAAACCGACGAGCCTTGTAGTTGATCAAATATGTCGTCAATTCTCAGCAGTGGATAACGGTTTTTGATGGTAAGTTTGTTCAACTCTCTGTAGTCAATACACAACCTAAATGTACTATCCTTCTTCTTGACAAACAAAACAGGAGCTCCCTGTGCTTGGTCGAATGAAACCACGTTCTAATAGTTCTTGCAGTTGGCTTTGCAGTTCTTTCATCTCGCTGGGTGCGAGTCTATAAGGAGCACGAGCTATTGGTGCAGCTCCTGGTACAAGATCTATTTGAAATTCAACAAATTGATGTGGAGGTAGTCCCGGTAATTCTTTCGGAAATACATCAGGAAATTCTTTTGCGACGGGAACATCATTGATGCTCTTTTCTTCAGTTTGTACTTTCTCGACGTGTGCTAGAATAACATAGCAACCTTTTTTTTATCAGTTTTTGTGCCTTCAAATTACTAATAAGATGTAGCTTCGTGTTGCCCTTTTCTCCGTACACCATTAAGGGTTCCCCTTCTTCTCGTACAATGCGAATTGCATTTTTATAACATACGATCTCTGCTTTCACCTTCTTCAGCCAGTCCATGCCAACTATTACATCAAAACTCCCTAACTCTACTGGTATCAAATCAATCTTAAATATTTCGCTACCCAGTTTAATTTCTCGATTACGGCATATATAATCTGCTGAAATTAATTTACCGTTTGCTAATTCGAGTAAAAATTTACTATCCAACGGCGTCCATGGACAACTTAATTTAGCACAAAAATCTCTACTCATATAGCTTCTATCCGCACCCGAATAAAATAAAACGTAAGCAGATTTATTGTCAATAAGAAACGTACCCGTAACAAGATCCGGGTCTTCCTGTGCCTCTGCCGCATTAATATTGAAAACTCTTCTGCGGCCTTGTCCATTCGTGTTCTCCTGGTTCGGGCAATTTCTAATAATGTGGCCCGGTTTTCCACATTTATAACAAACTACATTGGCATAACTTGCTCCGACACTACTTGCTCTGCCATTACTCGTTCCGACACCATTTATTCCTTTCGTTCTGTCAACCCCTGGTCCGTAGACCTCACACTTCGCCATGCTATGTCCATTTCTTTTACACTTGTTGCAAAATTTGGTGCAGAACCCCGAGTGATACTTTTCACACCTTTGGCATAGCTGCTTCTGATTGTTGTTGTTGTTGCGGTTGTTATTGTTGTTGGGATGATTGTTGTAGTTGTTGTTGTTGTTGTTGTTGGGCCGTTTGTTGTAGTTGCGATTGATGTTGCGATTGTTGGGATAGTTATTGCGATTATTGTTGTAATTGCTGTTGTTGTTGTATTGGTGATTCTTATCACCGTTTTCCTCCCACTTTCTTTTGACTTGCTTCACATTGGCCTCTTCAGCCGCCTGTTCTTTAATTCTTTTCTCAATCTGGTTCACTAGTTTGTGAGCCATTCTACATGCCTGTTGTATGGAGGCGGGCTCGTGTGAACTTATATCTTCTTGGATTCTTTCCGGTAATCCTTTCACAAACGCGTCGATCTTCTCTTCCTCATCTTCGAACGCTCTCGGACACAATAGGCACAATTCTGTGAATCGTCTTTCGTACGTGGTAATATCAAATCCTTGGGTTCGTAACCCTCTAAGTTCTGTGTTGAGCTTATTGACCTCGATTCTGGGACGGTACTTCTCATTCATCAAGTGCTTGAATGCTGACCACGGTAGTGCGTAAGCATCATCTTGTCCCACTTGCTCTAGATAGGTATTCCACCATGTTAACGCAGTACCTGTGAAGGTATGCGTAGCGTACTTCACTTTGTCCTCTTCAGTACACTTACTTATGGCAAACACCGATTCGACCTTCTCGGTCCACCGTTTCAATCCGATCGGTCCTTTGGTTCCATCAAATTCCAAAGGTTTGCAGGCAGTGAATTCTTTGTAGGTGCATCCTACACGATTTCTTGCGTTAGCTCCATTGCTAGATTAAGAGTTATTGTTGGTATGTAGCGCAGCCTGTACCGTGGCTATGTTTGCAGCAAGAAAGGTACGAAATTCCTCTTCGCTCATATTCATGGTTTGTCGAGTAGTCGGTGCCATTTCCTTCAAATAGTCAAATGAAACAAGTTAATCATACAGAATATTAAGAGTAGTCAATAGTATCTCGTAGCATAATATGAACTCATTTATAAAAGCTTTTTCTTCATATTAGCGTTTTATAAGTTTAAATTCGGGTAGTACCTACCCGTTAAGTTCATACTTAGTAGCTAATATACAATTCAACTACTATAATTCTATATGAAAAACTGATTATAATAATATTTCGCGTTCAAACTTTTACACAATATTTTACAAACTTACAATACCGCTTATTTTACATACAGCATGAAATATAGCACACAATAACTTTGATACAAGATAGTTGTAAAGATAATTCTAGCTAGTACACAAGTCGTTCAGTAAAGGAAATAAAGACACGTAATTCATACGTCCAGAAACAAGTCATGCATTCTGGTTTTACTAGGACTACTTCCCATCCTTGGTCTTGTGGAACATAACCGTTATGGCCGTTGATAAGACAGCGTGTTGTAACGTCGTCAAAGGGACGAGGGTTACATAATGTCCAACAGTCCCGTAACAATCTAAAAACCTCATTTCTTACCCCAATTACCAACTCCGTCACTTGTGGGAACGTTTTGTTTAATAGTTGTAGCCCGATGTTCTTGTTCTCACTTTGGTGAGAAGCGAACATTACTAAACCGTAAGCATAACATGCTTCTTTATGTTGCATGTTAGCCGCTTTTTCTAAATCACGAAGTCCTATATGCGGATATATTGAGTCAAAATAATTTCTTAACCCGTTGCGTAAAATAGCATTTGGGTTCCCCGCAATATATGCGTCAAAGTAAACACATCGTAACTTATGGATTTTCCAATGTGATATCCCCCATCTTTCGAACGAAAGCGTTTTATAAACCAAGGCATTCTTGGAACGTTCTTCGAATGTCTTACAAACTGATCTCTCCTTAAATAGTTGCGCCGAGGAATTCTGACCGACTCTAGACAAGATTTCATCAATCATGTCTCCGGGTAGGTCTCTTAAAATATTGGGTTGTCTATCCATTTTGTGTTTTTAAACTGTAAAATAGACAAGAGTTAGATTCATAAAAAAATACTTATTAATACAAGCAATTTTTACATATATCATAAAGCATAAGCACACTATATTACATATATTACACCACACGAATACAACTATCTTATTCCGGCTCGCTCGTTTCTTCTTCTTCGGTTTTGGTTCGTTTTGCCAAGTTTCTAGGGATATATGATGTTCCCCTAATACGAGCCGTCATTTTCCACATTGGTTTAGAAAAACCTGGTGGTTTAGAGGTTCCCGGGTTATTATCACAACTTAAGAAATACGGGTGTTGACGATACATATAAAGTTCATCGGGTTTGGAATCAAATTTCTCTATTTTTATGCCCTTTCCCTTATTGTTCTCTTTTGCCTTATTAAATTGTGTTGGGGTAATTTCTATAACATCATCGGAATCCTTGTCGGGATCCAATTCATCGAAGAATTGGTAATCCTCCCAATACTTTGCTTCTTTGGCGGAAACACCATTGACCATAATTAACTTTGGTCGGTTGGTTGGTGATTTTCTTCTACTTAACCGTTTTATTATTTCCCCCACTGGTTCTATTTCTTCTTCCGGTTCCGATTCTTCTTCCGGTTCCGATTCTTCTTCCGGTTCCGACTCTTCTTCCGGTTCCTCTTCGGGAACTTGTGAATCAGTTCACGAATCATTCCAATTTACATTTGACTCTTCATTATTATTAGGTGAGTCAATGGGACTTGTTCTAGAGGTAGACATCTATCACATAATATCAAACACGTTAAGAGATTAATATATCACATAATATTCACATGTTAAAAATATATAGTTTCCAACAAAATTTGTTAAACAGTCATTTTTCAAGTAAACACGATCGAAATCCAGACTCACTAATGCATCCTAACAAACTAGATAAGATACACTAATGCAAAATTCTGGTTCTCTAAGAGCAACGCTCGGATACCAACTGAAATGTCCCGTTCATATTGATTATAAACGTTCCATATTAATTGATTTCGTTGCGAGGTTTTGACCTCTATATGAGACGTTTTTCAAAGACTGCATTCATTTTTAAAACAACCATAACCTTTATTTTATCAATAAAGGTTTCAAAAGCATTACGTAGATTATCAAATAATGATAATCTAAAATATACTGTTTACACACGACCATTACATAATGGTTTACAATAGAAATATATTACATCGACATATGTTCCTTAAATGCAGTTTTTACACAATATCATACAAACATGGACTCCAAATCTTGTCCTTATTTTAGTATGCAACAGCGGAAGCTCTTAGTATTCACCTGAGAATAAACATGCTTTAAACGTCAACAAAAATGTTGGTGAGTTATAGGTTTAACCTATATATATATCAGATCGTATCAATAGACCACAAGATTTCATATTTCAATACACATCCCATACATAGAGATAAAAATCATTCATATGGTGAACACCTGGTAACTGACATTAACAAGATGCATATATAAGAATATCCCCATCATTACGGGACACCCTTCGGATATGATATAAATTTCGAAGTAGTAAAGCATCCGGTACTTTGGATGGGGTTTGTTAGGTCCAATAGATCTATCTTTAGGATTCGCGTCAATTAGGGTGTCTGTTCCCTAATTCTTAGATTACCAGACTTAATAAAAAGGGGCATATTCGATTTCGATAATTCAACCATAGAATGTAGTTTCACGTACTTGTGTCTATTTTGTAAATCATTTATAAAACCTGCATGTATTCTCATCCCAAAAATATTAGATTTTAAAAGTGAGACTATAACTCACTTTCACAGATTTTTACTTCGTCGGGAAGTAAGACTTGGCCACTGGTCGATTCACGAACCTATAACAAATATGTACATATATATCAAAGTATATTCAAAATATATTTACAACACTTTTAATACATTTTGATGTTTTAAGTTTATTAAGTCAGCTGTCCTCGTTAGTAACCTACAACTAGTTGTCCAACGTTAGATGTACAGAAAAAAATTGATATATATTATCTTGAATCAATCCACGACCCAATGTATACACGTCTCAGGCTAGATCACAACTCAAAGTATATATATTTTTGGAATCAACCTCAACCCTGTATAGCTAACTCCCACATTACTGCATATTGAGTGTCTATGGTTGTTCCAAATAATATATACACATGGGTCGATATGATATGTCAAAACATTTGTATACGTGTCTATGGTATCCCAAGATTACATAATATATTAGAATACATGTATAATACAATATAAGTTAGCTAGGATATGATTAATATAGATTTGTTACCAATTTTCACGTTGCTACAACAAGAAAAATTATCCAATCTTGTTTTACCCATAACTTCTTCATTTTAAATCCGTTTTGAGTGAATCAAATTGCTATGGTTTCATATTGAACTCTATTTTATGAATCTAAAAGGAAAAAATATAGGTTTATAGACAGAAATATAAGTTACAAGTCATTTTTGTAAAGGTAGTCATTTCAGTCGAAAGAACGACGTCTAGATGACCATTTTAGAAAACATATTTCCACTTTGAGTTTAATCATGATTTTTGGATATAGTTTCATGTTCATAAGAAAAATCATTTTCCCAGAAGAACAACTTTTAAATCAAAGTTTATCATAGTTTTTAATTAACTAACCCAAAACAGCCCGCGGTGTTACTACGACGGCGTATGTCCGGTTTTACAATGTTCTTCGTGTTTCCAGGTTTTAAATCATTAAGTTAGCATATCATATAGATATAGAACATGTGTTTAGTTAATTTTAAAAGTCAAGTTAGAAGGATTAACTTTTGTTTGCGAACAAGTTTAGAATTAACTAAACTATGTTCTAGTGATTACAAGTTTAAACCTTCGAATAAGATAGCTTTATATGTATGAATCGAATGATGTTATGAACATCATTACTACCTCAAGTTTTCTGGATAAAGCTACTGGAAGTGAGAAAAATGGATCTAGCTTCAAAGGATCCTTGGATGGCTTGAAAGTTCTTGAAGCAGAATCATGACACGAAAACAAGTTCAAGTAAGATTTCCACTCGAAATAAGATTATTATAGTTATAGAAATTGAATCAAAGTTTGAATATGAGTATTACCTTGTATTAGAAAGATATTTTACTGTAAATAAGAAAGATTTCTTGAGGTTGGATGATCACTCTACAAGATTGGAAGTAAGCTAGCAAACTTGGAAGTATTCTTGATTTTATGAAACTATAACTTGTAGAATTTATGAAGAACACTTAGAACTTGAAGATAGAACTTGAGAGAGATTAATTAGATGAAGAAAATTGAAGAATGAAAGTGTTTGTAGGTATTTTTGGTAGTTGGTGTATGGATTAGATATAAAGGATATGTAATTTTGTTTTCATGTAAATAAGTCATGAATGATTACTCATATTTTTGTAATTTTATGAGATATTTCATGCTAGTTGCCAAATGATGGTTCTCACATATGTTAGGTGACTCACATGGGCTGCTAAAAGCTGATCATTGGAGTGTATATACTAATAGTACATACATCTAAAAGCTGTGTATTGTACGAGTACGAATACGGGTGCATACGAGTAGAATTGTTGATGAAACTGAACGAGGATGTAATTGTAAGAATTTTTGTTAAGTAGAAGTGTTTTGATAAGTGTAATGTAGTCTTTCAAAAGTGTATGAATACATATTAAAACACTACGTGTATATACATTTTAACTGAGTCGTTAAGTCATCGTTAGTCGTTACATGTAAGTGTTGTTTTGAAACCTTTAGGTTAACGATCTTGTTAAATGTTGTTAACCCATTGTTTATTAAATCAAATGAGATGTTAAATTATTACATTATCATGATATCATGATGTATTAATATATCTTAATATGATATATATACAATAAATGTCGTTACAACGATAATCGTTACATATATGTCTCGTTTCAAAATCATTAAGTTAGTAGTCTTGTTTTTACATATGTAGTTCATTGCTAATATACTTAATGATATGTTTACTTATCATAATATCATGTTAACTATATATATATCCATATATATGTCATCATATAGTTTTTACAAGTTTTAACGTTCGTGAATCGCCGGTCAACTTGGGTGGTCAATTGTCTATATGAAACCTATTTCAATTAATCAAGTCTTACCAAGTTTGATTGCTTAACATGTTGGAAACACTTAATCATGTAAATAGCAATTTCATTTAATATATATATAAACATGGAAAAGTTCGGGTCACTACAATATCCGTTGACAATGCAGTCAAAATAAGATACATGGTGATGATTTTGTGAATGCAAAGTTTTCTTGAATAAAGCATGTATGACTCCATGCATATAGCTTGTATAACGTATAAGCAAACAGCGGAAGACTTCTAGGAACCTGAGAATAAACATGCTTAAAAGTGTCAACACAAAGGTTGGTGAGTTCATAGTTTTAATGTTGCGCATAATCTGTATATAAAGGTGAACCACAAGATTTCAGTTGTTTCATCCAGAAACGTTTATCAAAATATTCTACAAGACTGAGCACCCTGGTAACTAAACTTTAACATCTATATAATAAATACCCCTATTTTAACATACATGCAACCAACATGTACAATACACGCAATCCAACGTGCACTAAACTCAAATAGCATACATCTGTTTTATAGTTCAGGCTAGGGTTTCTATACCTGGAACAGACGGGGATGTCAAGCCCTATGGATCCATATATAACTACTCGCGCCCACCAGTTCTTATAACCGGCAGTTACTAGTTACCAAAGCTAAGGGATTTTCGGTTCAAACTCGGTGTAGAATTTAGTATGTACTTGTATCCATTGCGTTTAAAATAAAGTGCATGTATTCTCAGCCCAAAAATATAGATTGCAAAAGCAATTAAAAAGGGAGCAAATGAAACTCACCTTAGCAGCACATAAGGTCATTCACTGAAATGTGACCGAAACTCGGAATGCAAAATTAATCGTAGATCTCAACCTAGAGAACATATGTTGGTCAATACATGTCTAATAAGCTAGGTTGGGTCATAGTGTATCACAATCCTAATGCTCGAGATCGACATGCAAAAGTTAACAAAAGTCATCTCAAAAGTCAAACTGACCCAATATGATCTTTAAATCTATACATGTTTATTAACATAGTATAAGTCTTGATAATTGAACGAAATTATAGTTTATCAAACTCAAAATATTATTTATTTCAGGAGCTATATTATATTTGAATTATCATGGCAATCAAACATGTTTTATTATTTCATATAGTTTTTCAATACTTGTAAAATCAGATTATAGTGTTTATAAAGCTTTAAAACATGATAAGACAGTCAACTTTGACAATTGATCAACAAAACGTGCCTTATATAGAAATTCATTTACTCGATTAGTAATATTTGAAAATCCAATTTATCAATCTTATAAACAAGTTGTTTAAATATCAATTGCAGATTCAAATGCAATTTCAATTAATGTTAATCATAATTCAGTTGACCATATCTTTTAATCCGTTCATCGAAATCACGCGATTTCTAAATGAAAAGTTAATAATTTTTCGCCAGCTTTCCAAAAACATGCATATCATATACTTTATATCAGTAGCATATGTATCAAATTCGTGATTCGTGATTCATCATAAACTATCTAACGACAAAATTAAAGCATACAAACATGCATAAACATATATACTCGAGCACTAGACATGGATACACTATTAATATATAAAAGATAAGATATGAATGCTCACGTATCAATATTGTGATTCAATATTGTAGGAAAGTACGTAGACGCAACGGAGATGATAAACACTAGGTTTGACTTGCGAACAATACTCATGAACATTACCCATAACCTCCATAGCTACAACCCATAGTTTTCTTAGCTCTATCCCGCTTGCAAAACCAGTTTTGAAATAACTCGCTCATGACCTCGTCGTAGTATTTTATGTATACTACTAAGAATAATACTCATACTACTAAATAATAATAATACGATTAATAATAATATTAATCTTAATAATAATAATAATAATAATAATAATAATAATAATAATAATAATAATAATAATAATAATAATAATAATAATAATAATATTAATTATAAATATATACAGAGAGTTGAGAGATTTGGAGATAGAGTGATCAGAGAAATGAGAAACGAGCTTGCTTTATAGATCTTTCCTGAATTCCATAGCCATGCGATCGCATGGCTATCAAGCCACATTCCCATGCGATCGCATAGGACTAGATTACAGCTCACAATTGATTTATCGTGTAGCTTGTCGACATATTATTTAATTATATATAATATATTTAATTTATATAATTAATTATATATTATATTATATTCACGTGCATAGTTGACTTGTAATTTTTGGTCCGTTGACTCGTACGTTGTCACTCGACTTATGTCCCGGTTCCGGTTTCTCAAATGCATTTTCGTACGCTTAGAAAACTAGTACTTGTCGTTACGCGACATGTACCTTTATCAAAAATTAAACTTAATCATTGAAAAACTATGTCACTCGAAGTGTAGCTTTAATCAATTAAGTGTTTTGGTTATTTGCTTCTATAAATCATCGTCTCGTAGTATATACATATACATATATACATTTTCATTTTGAAATAGTGTTTTACTGTAGCAAAGTTACTGCAGCAAATAGTTTTTACTGTAGCAAATAGTGATTTTCGAAAACACTGTAGCTTTTCGGGTACTGTAGCAATTCGAAAATACTGTTGCAAATTAGTGTTTTACTGGTTCATCTTAAACGTTTTAGTTAACTTATCTAAATATCAATCGAATCAATAATCGAATGTTACTATTGTTTACTAAATAACTTGAAATCATATATATATATATATATATATATATATATATATATATATATATATATATATATATATATATATATATATATATATATGCACATTAAGTTATATATATATTGTTCGTGAATCTTCGAGAACAGTCAAAGAATAATTGATTACATGAATATAGTTCCAAAACTTTGTGACTCAACATTACAGACTTTGCTTATCGTGTCGAAAACATTAAATCATTTAAATATAAAGTTTAAATTTGGTCAAAAATTTCCGGGTTGTCACACCTAATGATGTCTGGAGGATATAAAAATATATATGACAAAAGTGATGTCAAGTGCGCGCATGATCAGGGATGATTCTACACTATATCTTGTGAGGTCCCATGACCCCATTAAGTTTGAATTTCTTTTTATTAAATCCTTATAAAATCGTATATGACACTACTAAATTTAACTACATGACCCCATATATTTGTTGAATTTATAGTTTTTAAAGGTAAACAACTACTAATTATGAAGGGTAATTTGTAGAAAAAAAACAGGAATCCGTTGTGTTTCAATCCTAGATTCGCCCCTGCGCATGATCTGTTTAACACGTAGGATTAACAAAAACACGGATTTTAACGTTAAAAATTCAATCTTTGATGATTTCTTTCAAAACCACCAAAAACCCAAAATTTAAACACTGTTTTTGACACAAAACTAGATCGATTAATGATGGTAAAGCTCTGATACCACTTGTAGGAACGATTAAACAGTATTAATCGATCTTGTCTTCAATATCGAGTGCGGAATTACTTGATATTGGGCTGTATATCAAAAACTACTCAAATACTAATGATCTAGACAATATAAACGACTTTAGATGTTGTATGAAATGTCCCGTTCTTATTGATTAAAAACGTTTCATATTAATTGATTTCGTTGCGAGGTTTTGACCTCTATATGAGACGTTTTTCAAAGACTGCATTCATTTTAAAACAAACCATAACCTTTATTTCATCAATAAAGGTTTAAAAAGCTTTACGTAGATTATCAAATAATGATAATCTAAAATATCCTGTTTACACACGACCATTACATAATGGTTTACAATACAAATATGTTACAACGAAATAAGTTTCTTGAATGCAGTTTTTACACAATATCATACAAGCATGGACTCCAAATCTCGTCCTTATTTAAGTATGCGATAGCGGAAGCTCTTAATAATCACCTGAGAATAAACATGCTTAAAACATCAACAAAAATGTTGGTGAGTTATAGGTTTAACCTATATATATCAAATCGTAACAATAGACCACAAGATTTCATATTTCAATATACATCCCATACATAGAGATAAAAATCATTCATATGGTGAACACCTGGTAACCGACATTAACAAGATGCATATATAAGAATATCCCCATCATTCCGGGACACCCTTCGGATATGATATAAATTTCGAAGTACTAAAGCATCCGGTACTTTGGATGGGGTTTGTTAGGCCCAATAGATCTATCTTTAGGATTCGCATCAATTAGAGTGTCTGTTCCCTAATTCTTAGATTACCAGACTTAATAAAAAGGGGCATATTCGATTTCGATAATTCAACCATAGAATGTAGTTTCACGTACTTGTGTCTATTTTGTAAATCATTTATAAAACCTGCATGTATTCTCATCCCAAAAATATTAGATTTTAAAAGTGGGACTATAACTCACTTTCACCAAATATCACTTCGTCGAGAATTTGACTTGGTCACGGGTTGATTCACGAACCTATAACAATATATACATATATCAAAATATGATCAAAATATATTCACAATATTTTCTTTATTACGTGTTGATGATTTTTAGTTGTCCAGTTAGCGGTCCGATGTTAGAAGTCCACAATTGATCGTACATGAATAATTTAATATATATATCTTGAATCAATCCACAACCCAGTGTATACATATCTCAGTATTGATCACAACTCAAACTATATATATTTTGGAATCAACCTCAACCCTGTATAGCTAACTCCAACATTCACATATAGAGTGTCTATGGTTGTTCAGAAATATATATAGATGTGTCGACATGATAGGTCGAAACATTGTATACGTGTCTATGGTATCTCAAGATTACATAATATACAATACAAGTTGATTAAGTTATGGTTGGAATAGATTTGTTACCAATTTTCACGTAGCTAAAATGAGTAGTTTTTACCAATTTTGTTTTGCTCGCCATTTCTTCGTTTCTAATCCGTTTTGAGTGATTTAAGCGGCCACGGTTTCGTATTGAACTTGACTTTATGAAACTAAACAGAAAAGGTATAGGTTTATAGTCAGAAATACAAGTTACAAGTTGTTTTTGAAAGAGGTAGTCATTTTCGTCGAAAGAACGACATCTTGATGACTGTTTGGAAAAACATACTTTCACTTTGAGTTTAACCATGATTTTTGGATATGGTTTCATGTTCATAAGAAAAATCATTTTCCCAGAAGTATAGCTTTTAAATCAAAGTTTTTCATAGTTTTTAATTATCCAAACCAAAACAGCCCCCGGTAGTAACTACGACTGCGCAAATCCGATTTTATGGCGTTTATCGTGTTTTCGGGTTTTAAATCATTAAGTTAGCATATCATATAGATATAGAACATATTTTAAAAGTGTAGTTAGAAGGATTAACTTTATTTGCGAACAAGTTTAGAATTAACTAAACTATGTTCTAGTGATTACAAGTTTACCACTTCGAATATGATAGCTTTTCATGTATGAAACGAATGATGTTATGAACATCATTACTACCTTAAGTTCCTTGGATAAACCTACTGAAAAAGAGAAAAATGGATCTAGCTTCAATGGATCCTTGGATGGCTCGAAGTTCTTGAAGCAGAATCATGACACGAAAACAAGTTCAAGTAAGATTTCCACTCGAAATAAGATTGTTATAGATATAGAAATTGAACCAAAGTTTGAATATGAGTATTACCTTGTATTAGAAAGATATCTTACTGTAAATAAGAAAGATTTCTTGAGGTTGGATGATCACTCTACAAGATTGGAAGTAAGCTAGCAAACTTGGAAGTATTCTTGATTTTATGAAACTAGAACTTGTAGAATTTATGAAGAACACTTAGAACTTGAAGATAGAACTTGAGAGAGATCAATTAGATGAAGAAAATTGAAGAATGAAAGTGTTTGTAGGTGTTTTTGGTCGTTGGTGTATGGATTAGATATAAAGGATATGTAATTTTGTTTTCATGTAAATAAGTCATGAATGATTACTCATATTTTTGTAATTTTATGAGATATTTCATGCTAGTTGCCAAATAATGGTTTCCACATGTGTTAGGTGACTCACATGGGCTGCTAAGAGCTGATCATTGGAGTGTATATACTAATAGTACATACATCTAAAAGCTGTGTATTGTACGAGTACGAATACGGGTGCATACGAGTAGAATTGTTGATGAAACTGAATGAGGATGTAATTGTAAGCATTTTTGTTAAGTAGAAGTATTTTGATAAGTGTCTTGAAGTCTTTCAAAAGTGTATGAATACATATTAAAACACTACATGTATATACATTTTAACTGAGTCGTTAAGTCATCGTTAGTCGTTACATGTAAGTGTTGTTTTGAAACCTTTAGGTTAACGATCTTGTTAAATGTTGTTAACCCATTGTTTAGTAAATCAAATGAGATGTTAAATTATTAAATTATCATGATATCATGATGTATTAATATATCTTAATATGATATATATACATTAAATGTCGTTACAACGATAATCGTTACATATATGTCTCGTTTCAAAATCACTAAGTTAGTAGTCTTGTTTTTACATATGTAGTTCATTGCTAATATACTTAATGATATGTTTACTTATCATAATATCATGTTAACTATATATATATATCCATATATATGTCATCATATAGTTTTTACAAGTTTTAACGTTCGTGAATCGCCGGTCAACTTGGGTGGTCAATTGTCTATATGAAACCTATTTCAATTAATCAAGTCTTAACAAGTTTGATTGCTTAATATGTTGGAAATACATAATCATGTAAATAACAATTTCATTTAATATATATATAAACATGGAAAAGTTC